>NC_083236.1:4612654-4919165 GCF_032191835.1 Heteronotia binoei | reverse complement strand
CTTTCCTTTCCTTTCCTTTCCTTTCCTTTCCTTTCCTTTCCTTTCCTTTCCTTTCCTTTCCTTTCCTTTCCTTTCCTTTCCTCGAAGCCAAAATACCTGAGTTTTCGAAACGTCCCCCTGTTGTCTCTCAGGCCCAAACGGGTTGCGATAATCTTCTGGGGGGGGGAGGTTGGGGCAGTAGGGCTCTGGAATGTACTCCCCCCCCCCAACGATTTGTGAAGTCAAGTGATTTTTAAATTCCGTATTTGGGTAAACCCGTCAGGAAGTTCTCCTGTGCAAATCTATGTAATAAAGGAAAACTATTAACTGGTTAAACACACAATTGGGAGCTTCTTGCTTGTGTGCAAGAATGACCCCTTCTGTCGATGGCAGCGCCTGCAGGAGAACTTTCCCAAGACGGGAATTTGCGCTGTTGGGCTATTTTTATTACTATTAGCAAAAGGAGAGCCTGAAAACATTAGCCCGCTGCTGGAATTTATTTCCTTTGTTATTGTTGTCATTATTATGAATGGTCACAGTTGAATATTTGACAGGTGGATGGCGTTCTGCAGTTCTAGATCTAGACAAGTTCTTGGAAACGGCAAATGTATCTTTGCAGGATTCTTCTTCTGGAGCTGAGCGGGTGTTACTTGCTCCGTGGCCAGAGGGCCCAGGTGTCTCTTGAGACTTCGAGGCTCTGCTCCAAGGGCTCCCATGAAAACCGACAAGGCGGTCACCTTCTTCTCTCCGAGGTGCCTAACTCTTTTCTAGGTCTTGGTATTTTTCTGGTTTTCTCCTGTTCTTTCTTTTCTCCTGGGCTTGCGGTATCAATGATCCAAACCCTATTTCTTATTCCCGCCCCCCCCCCCCACACACACATACAATTGTGATAGCAGAGATGTTAAGCTTCAGGTTTCTGTCTGTTTGTAATTAAAAGTCCTAAAGAATATTTGTTCCATTGTTCTCCAGGATCTTGCCTGGTTTGTGCTCCCCTGAATTTCAGGCAGACTTCTTGCAAAGATCCCCGCGCAACAGAGATGCTGCTGCTTAGTTGTTTGAGCGATTTTACTGCAGGCGCTGACCATGTGGTCGGCTGCTTCAGCCTTTGTCTTTCAAAGTCGACATTTGCTGTCATCACTGGTCTCTTGGATCTGGGCTTTCAGACTATTTTGCGCGCCTGTTCGTGGGCAGCAAGAACAAGGCCTTCTGCTTCTGCTGCGAATCCACCGAAAAGTGCCCATTTTGGAGCCACTTCCGGGTGTTTTTGCTCTCCTCGATGTCATTCAAATATTGCTCAAGCAAGTGCTTTTCCTTCCGGTTGCCAAATTGAGCTTTGATTGCAATCTTTTCGTAATCTTCTTTGGCTCCTGTATCCTTAAATAAGTCTTCCTTGTACACTTCAGCTAGAAGTTTCTCTTTGCTTTTCTTGGGGCGGTCATCCAATGCTCCTTTTTTTTTCTCAATTACTTGCTTAATTTTCAGGAGGCCGCTCCCACCTAATTTTCCTGGTAAGTAAAGACAATCAGCACCAAGGGGGGAGTGAGTGATGCATCATCATTGTCTTGTGAGTTCTGGAATCTCTTGCTTCTCTTTCTGTTCGTTGCCAATCAATAGTGCCCGCTGTGTATCTTAGAGCGGGGACGGCCCATGTGTTAATCCATTTAATTGGAGGCAACACGGTATCTTTTTAACACTTGGGTAATACTCCGTGGTTGCATTTTTCTTAAGGGCATGTTTGGTGCGTTGATTTCTATCTTTCCTCTGTCCAATATTGTTCTATCAATGCAACTATATCTTGAAGTTCTTTGCAGTCAATTTGATATCATCGCTGTAGCCACCTGAGCGGGGAGTTCCGGGGTCAGAGTTCTTAGTGCACTTCTAGCCTGTCCCTTCCTCGCCAGGCGCGAGTTCTCTGGGTTTCCACCCCTGAGCGCTGGCTTCCGGGTCAGGTGGTTCCTGGAGCAGGGGGCAAACCGGCCTTGGCCTTGTCGGGTCAGAGGGGGGAATCTGCCCCCCTCCTCTCTTTGCAAAGCTCCCTCCATTTGCTCCTCAGGGGGGAGGGAGAGGTGGTCTCTCGGAAGATCCGCCTTTGTTGGGGGGGGGGGGTGTCGCCTCCCTCGTCCCGCGTATCTTGCCGGGAGCTTTGGCGGCTCAGGGGCAGCCGGGTTACCTTCATCGTCGGCGGCAGTCCGGGGGGGGGGGCTTCTGGCGCAGAAGCGGATCCACCCACGTTTGTTGTCTTCCCTGGAGGAATGCTCCCATTCCGTTGAGTGGAACCTTTTCAGGCCCAACCCTTTGCATGTTTTAGTTACAATGCAAATCCTAATATCGGAGTCGGAGCCTTCCTGCCGAATTAAACGCTTTTGTTTCGGGTTGCACAACTGTCCCTCTGTTCAAAGAGAAGCTGCAGCCTGACCTGGAAATGAGTGGGGCTGACAGCCTAGCAAATACCCACAAGAGGGGGTTTGCAACCTGAGTACCAATTCTGCCCCTGCAGCCAATGCCAGGGACTGCGGAGGGGTCAGCCTTCAATATCCGCCTCCCCCCGCCCCGTCTCCTGGGCCTCCACGAAACCGACGGCCCTTATAGAATCGCTCGTAGGACCTTTAGTTCCATTTTACACGGGGAGAAGTGGGGCCAGGGTTTACTCAGGAGTAAGTGTGGCGTCTTCAGTTTCTTGCGCGTTCGAGTGCCCGAAAGCAGTTGCGCTTTGGAAGCACAAGTCTTGCCGATTTCGGGGGGGGGGGGGGGGGCTTGCGCCCCAGAGCGAACCACGCGCGTCGACTGCCCCTGGGGGCTTCGCTGCCCGGCTAAAGGGAGGAAGGCGCGGCAGGGCGGCTGGCCCCCTCGGGCTGGACTGTGCGGGTTGGGGCCTCCTGGGAAGGGGGCTGGAATCGCCAGCCGGAGCGCAGCGTTGGCCTTCGGAAAGGCAGCCTGGGGCTGGCGGAGCCTCCCTGCGGAGCTGAGCTAGGCCTGGCCGGGGCTTGGGGGAGCCGTGGGCCGAAGGAGGCCAGCAGACAGGCGCCCGGGCGGGAGGGGGGGGGGGGCTTGAGGCAAGTCTACTTGGGAGTATAGGCCGCTGCTGCCCTCCTCCGTAGGACCGGCTGCCGCCAAGTACCCGCGCGGAGTTGCTTTCGAGTGACGTCCTGGAGACTATTCCGGAGGGTGCAGGAAGAAGGGGGGGGGGAGCAAGAGGGCCTCCTCCCCTCCCCCCCCCACGAAAGAGAAAGGCCAAGCAGCCCGTCCAGCAAAGAGCTCTGAAGGAGAAGACGGCACTTCTTCCTGCCTCCTCCGAGGACATTCTGGGATCAAACCAAGCGCACCCCAAACAGCAGCCACGGAGAGCTGCTTGACCGAAATGGCCGCGCCAGACAGCCGGGCGCTCCTCGGGGGCTGAACTCGTCCACTCCATGATCCAACCCCGCCCTGCGAGCTTCAGAGAAAAGGCTCCGGCGCGCCGCATCCTAAAACTGGCTGAGATGCAAACGAGCTGCTTGAGCCCCGGCTCCACTGAAGCCTGCCGGCGTCTGCTTGACCCTGCGGAGCCTCGAGGGAGGAGCGCCCCGGGGTGGGGTTTTTTTTTTGGGGGGGGGGGTTGGTGTTCACTGCCTACGAAGGAGATCCCGCTGTTTTGTTTTTGAGGATGTCATTCGGGTCTTCTTAGAGGGCAACTGCATACGGCGTCCCTCCAGTTTGCCGTGGGTCTCAGAGTAACTCTGCAGGGGCGCTGTCGGAGTCCCAGCACTTTCTCCCCCGGTCTCCAGTTTTCTAGGGTGCCCAAGTGGTCCTTTGCCTAGCGGAATCGCCCTCTCTCGCGTCCAGCCGGGGGAAAGCCTGCGCTGGTCCAAAGAACACCCCGCCGCCGCCATGGCAGTCAATCGCCTGTGGGCTTGGGGAGACTCTCGGCTTCAGCGCTGTGACGGAACCGGAGCTCTGGGTTTCCTCTTCAGTAAGGCACTGCTAAAGCAACGGCACCGCCTGTAAAAAGCTCCCGGGCAAAATCTGGACCTTCCTGCCCTGTCTCTGAAAGGCCTTTCGCCGCCCCGCCCCGTCCTGCCTGCCAAGCCGGGCTCCCCTTCTCGTCCATTAACAGACGCCCTTCCGAGCAAGACGCTTGAAGAGTCGGCGGAGGGATTGAGAAAGACCCAGAAAAGAACGAGACCGGCGCTCGCGCGTTTGCGGGGCGAATCCACGCACATCTCCTTGTGTAGAACAGCCGATCAATTATTAATCGTTAGCGTCAACAATGGGGTTATAATTACTTTCGGTTACTTAAAGGCATATTTATTTATTTCCCCCTCTCTGGCCGCGTCTCCCCCCTCTCGGCTCTGGCAATTAGCTAATCCTCGGGTGTAATGGATGCCAAGGCTCTTTCATTAGGCGGGCCTCGGTGGGCTCCGGGCCTCTCCTGGCGGCGGGATGGAAGGAAGGAAGGAAGGAAGGAAGGAAGGAAGGAAGGAAGGAAGGAAGGAAGGAAGGAAGGAAGGAAGGGAGGGAGGGAGGGAGGGAGGGAGGGAGGGAGGGAGGAAGGAAGGAAGGAAGGAAGGAAGGAAGGAAGGAAGGAAGGAAGGAAGGAAGGAAGGAAGGAAGGAAGGGAGGGAGGGAGGAAGGGAGGGAGGAAGGGAGAGAGGAAGGAAGGAAGGACAAGAGGGAGGGAGGGAGAGAGGAAGGAAGGAAGAGAGGGAGGGAGGGAAGGAGGAAGTAAGGAAGGGAGGGAGGAAGGAAGGGAAGGAGGGAGGGAGAGAGGGAGGGAGGGAGGGAAGGAGTAAGGAAGGGAGGGAGGCAGGAAGGAAGGAAGGAAGGGAGGAAGGAAGGAAGGAAGGAAGGAAGGAAGGAAGGAAGGAAGGAAGGAAGGAAGGAAGGAAGGGAAAAAGGGAGGGAGGGAGACAGGGAGGGAGGAAAGGTGGAAGTAAGGAAGGGAGGGAGGAAGGAAGGGAAGGAGGGAGGGAGAGAGGAAGAGAGGGAGGGAGGGAGGGAGGAGGGAAGGGAGGGAGGGAGGGAGGAAGGGAGGGAGGAAGGAAGGAAGGAAGGAAGGAAGGAAGGAAGGAAGGAAGGAAGGAAGGAAGGAAAGGAGGGAGGGGGAGGGAGGGAGGGAGGAAGGGAGAGAGGGAGGGAGGAAGGAAGGAGGGAAGGAAGGGAGGGAGGAGGGAAGGAAGCGCCCCTCGCCTTAGTCTCCCCACGGCGGTGCCAGGCAGCCACTCGCGCGGACCCGGGGAGACAAGAGCAAAGGGGAAGCCCGGCGGCGGCTCCACGTGAAAGCGGCTCCCGTTGCCGGGCCCCAGGGAAAGCCGGAAGAGTCCCCCCCCCCACTGTCTCTTGCGGGCTGCGGTGCCGGTGAGGAAGGAGCGCCAGAGGTGGGGCGCAGCAGGGCAGGCCCCTTCGGAATCGGCTTGTGGACGCGCTGGCCGTTTGGGATTTAGAGAATCGGCACCCAGAGCGCCGCTCCGGAATTGCGGACGGGGGCAGGGAGGCAGCTGTCTCCCCAGAGAGTG
The DNA here is from genome assembly GCF_032191835.1 of Heteronotia binoei. Lineage (NCBI taxonomy): Eukaryota > Metazoa > Chordata > Lepidosauria > Squamata > Gekkonidae > Heteronotia > Heteronotia binoei. The sequence continues at coordinate 4,913,694 of NC_083236.1, read as the reverse complement.
TCGGCTCCTCAGCCACTGCCCATTAAAGAAAAGCCCCCCGATGCCGATGAAGAGCCTCTCTGGTGGTGCGACTCGTTCTCCTTCGTGACCCCACCACACCACTGTCCCCGTGGCCTCGCGGGCGGCGCGCCAGGACTGGAGGCTGCGCTGGGAGCTGCTGGGCCTGCGGAAGAAGCCCTCTCCCGCCCCGCCCCCCCCCCGCCGCCCTCCAGGGGCCCTCAGCACCCCCCCTCCCCAAAGCGTGCGATCCTAAAGAAGCCCCTTTTGTCTCGGCGGAGCTGGGCCCCCCTTGACCCTGCTGTGTCCGGCGGCGGCAGCTGCTGCTTCGGGGGGCCAGCCTGCCCTTCTCATCTCCGGCGGGAACGCGAGCCGGAGCCCTGCTGTCATCTGGAAGCCCACCCGAAACCTCGCTGCTTTGCCGGGGCAGCCAGCAGCACTTCCGGCACCCAGGAAGGCTTTCGAGGCGCTCGGCCTCCGAGGGCCGCCCAACCCGCTCGCCCAGCAGCCGCCGCCGCCTCCCCACATTGCGCAGCAGAACCCGAGGCCAATGAAGGCAGGCTGCTAGGAGCCGCCGGCTCTGCGCCCACAAGGCCTCCCGCTTGCGAAACTTCGGCTGGGCACATTCACACGCACACGCACACACACACAGAGGCTAATTGTCATGGTTGTTAGGAGAAATAAGCCGATTCTTTGGTAGCATCTTATGCGCTGAAAAAACAAATAACGCTCGACCCAGGAGGACTAAAGCTCTCCAGTTCTCCGTAATACTAAAGCTGCCCAGTTGGAAGAGGGGAGAAAATCACCATAAACAATGAATCGAGTGTATCCGAATTTTTCCTCCTTCCCTTCCTTCCGCAAACGGGAGGGCAGCGGCGTCGGGGAGGGGTTTGCTTCGCAGGGCAACGGCGGGTTTCCCTCCCCCTCCCCGTCCATCAATTCGGCCTGACAGCTTCGCCCCCTCCCCTTCCCACTCCTTAATGCCGTTTTTCAGCAGGGGATGTTTAAATTTGTCACATCGAGGCAATAAAAGGCGGCAATATATACTTAAGCAGTTAACATCGTAATAGGTTTAAAAGGAGCAATTAAAAGGCCGCGAGTCGCCCGTCTGCTCTGCTCTCCCGCGCCGCCTTTCCCGGCTTTGTCTCCCCGCTTAGCAGCAGCCCCAGAGCGGGAAGACGAAGCGGCTTCTGGGCCTCGATCCGAAAGGCCCGCCCCCGGAAAGGTCGTGGGAAACCATCCCAAGCCCCCAAAGCCACCATCCATAGCGCCCTGTAGTACTTTTAGATTTGGATTCGCAAATCTTGGGAGGCTGCAAACCCGTGCCAGTTTCCTGTTGTAAATCCGTGCCAGGAGTAACTCCGCGGAATTATAGCTCTGCCTTCAAACCGGAGTCACCCCCTCTTGAGAATACTGCAGCGAGAGAGCACGATCCTCTTCTATTGAAAGGAATGCGTTTAAATCGGAGTCGCTCTGCAATATTTTATTTATTTATTTATTTAATTGATTTATATCCCGCCCTCCCCACCAAGGCGGGCTCAGGGCGGCTTACAACATAAAACAGAGAACAATAACATTAATAAATATTAAAATACATATCCAATAATTTACAGTAGTTAAAACAATTAAGACAATTAAGACAGCAGAAACAGAGACAGTCTATTAATTTGATGTTAATCTGATGGTGACGGCCTTCCTCCGAAGTTCTTAAGTGCCAGTCGGTTGTATGCCAACCGGAAGAGGACAGTCTTGCAGGCCTTGCGAAACTGCCCAAGGTTCCTCAAGGCCCTCACTTCATCCGGTAACTGGTTCCACCAGCAGGGATCGTGGTGTGCCAGTACTATGTCTATTTCTGGAGAAACCAGACCTCCACCCACAAGTTACTGAAGACACCCCTTGGAGAGGCGTCCAGGTGTTCAGGATTGCTACAGCGCAGGGACCGCTAGCCTAAGATGCGCGCGCAGCCCAAGCTGGGGCGCGGGTGAGAAAGGGCGCCTTTCCTGGCCCGTTCGCCGGCCACGTGACGCTCTGTTCCTTTGTTCGTTCCGTTAGCGAAAAATACAGCCTTTCAAGCAGCTTCTGGTCACTTTAAAATACTTTTTCACTCTCTGCCTGTTTGCCTTCAAAAAATCACTTTCCAATATGCCAAGCTCCAATATTTAGCAGTTTGATGGAACCAACCAATCTCTCTGGCTACCAATTGTTGGGATCTTTTATCATCTGCTACCAAAATGTTAGGAAATACATGCTAAATTCAGAGGTTTTGGAGTGGCAGTAATTGGAGTCGAGGCTTAAGCTTAGCAAAAGAAATGAAGTTTACTAGAAAACATCAGGATAGGGTACTTGGGATAAAACAGAAAAACAATCTAGCTTACCAGCTAGTCTATCTACGTCTTGCTACATGGCTACTTCTTTGTCTTCTCTGTTCTTCTCCCCAAAAAGCATTTCGCCAGGAAGAAGAGCAATAAACCTTGCATACAAGATCAAAGCATTTCACACCTAACATCCTCTCTGACCAATGTTGTGTTCTCAACTTTCGCGGGCAAAGTAAGAACCGTCCCACAATTGAGTTTAGGTCACAATACATCACTTCCTCTATCAGGTAAACAAACAGTTAACTATATAATGGCTGGAATGTGCATAGCTTGTATTCCAACACGCTCCCAAGTGCCAACTAAACCGTCCGGCAAGCACGACCCCCTGGAGCCAGCCAAGCTTCGCCGCTCACTTGCAAAGGCCCCGGGCCCCGGGGGGGATTTTGGAGGCCCCGGCCAGCCCATACTCACTCCAAAGAGGCGCCTGTGAGGCAGCCCCTCCCTCAACTGGCACATTGCGAAGTCCCTCCCGTCTTTGCCCCAACCACCTCTCCAGGCAGGCCCAGCTGTTGGTTGCCTGTGGAGAGGAGCGGAGAGTGCTGGGGATTGGGGCGGGCTTGAGAGTTTGGTGTGGTGGTTAAGTGTGCAGACTCTTATCTGGGAGAACCGGGTTTGATTCTCCGCTCCTCCACTTGCACCTGCTGGAATAGCCTTGGGTCAGCCAGAGCTCTCGTAATAGGAGTTGCCCCTGAAAGGGCAGTTGCTGTAAAAGCTCTCTCAGCCTCACTCGCTGGGGGAAGAAGATAAAGGAGAGTGTAAACTACTCTCAGAGTCAGAGTACGGGGCGGCATATAAATCCAATATCTTCTTCTTCCCTCCGAGATTGCGCACCTCGGTTCGGCCGCTCTCCCCGCGCCACCCGCCCTGACTCCGGCGCCTGGGACGTAGCCCGAGCGGCCAGAAAACCGAAGGGCGCTTCTTGGTCAGCGATGCATAGAAGAACTGGCAAGCCAGGGAGCCGGGGTGGGGCGGGGACCGCGATCGAGCCTCTTGCGGCCTTGGCTGCTGCCCAAAGGATGGAGCCCCGTCACCCTCCCCCGGGGCCCCTGGCAGCGGCGACTCCTGGGAGCTCCTTGGGCGAGAGCGAGCCAAGCGCCAAAGCGGTCCGCCAAGCTCCACGGGTGGGCTCGCCCTTGCCCCCCCCACTCCTCCGGGCCCCGGAGTCAAAGCCGAAGAGGTGGAAGCGGGCGGGTGAGGCTTCCCGTGGAATGGAAGTCCAGAACACCGCCGGGGAAAGAGCAGCCCTCCGAGCCTCTGCCCGAGGGGGCTGCCCCCCCGTCCCCCCTCCTCCCCTTCTCGTCGTTCCTTTCGGACATCCTTATGGGCCTTCTTCTTCCTGCCCCAGCAGGAGCTCGGAGCGGGCGGCCGAAGCGGCAGGTGGCCAGCCGGGTCCGTGGGCAGCAGCAGCCTGGGCGCCGGAGAGGGCGGCCGCCCCCCTGTGCACCGCGACAGAGGCGAGTTCTGCCGGAGGATCGGGGCTCCCTTCAGGCCCGGCTCTCCCGGGACGAGGCCTGCAGGCTCCCCCTTCCATCGCCACCCCGCGCGGCTGCTGCAGGGACAGGAGCTCCCCCAAGACCCCCGAGCGGAGAGCGGGAGAGCCCCCCCTGCCAGCCCGGCTGCCTCACGCCAAGCCCAGCGGCGCAGCCCCAGTGGGAAGGCTGGTGGGAGTCGTCGAGGAAGAAGCCACGCGGAGGGGCGGGAGCTTCCGGGCGGGATGCTGGGCGAGGAGAGCCCCGGACTGCCCCCGCCTGCCCCAGACAGCCAGAGGCCCCCTCCTCTCTAGGTCCTCCGGCGCCTCATCCCCCGTCCGGCCCCGCCTAGAGGCGGCCAGACGCCACTCGCACTCCCGGAGCCATCGAGGACAGCCGCGGCCTTGCCCGGTTGTGGCCCCCGCCCGCCCGCCGTCCCCCTTAGAAGCTCTGGCTGGCTTTCTCAGGCGGGCTAGCAGCGCTGGATCTCCCGGGGCTTCGGTGACCCTTTGGAAGAGGCGCCCTTTGGCTTGCGCGGAAGTCAACGTGGTCTAGATCGCTCCGTTTCCGATTAGAAGCATGACGTTTACTGCTCGCCCCTCTCAAATCCCTGCACAGAGTTGCCCCCTGAAGCATTCGAGTGAGGCCTCTTCTGGGACTTCCCAGCTTTTGCTATGCAGAAATGTTTTTTAAAAAAATACCGGGGGAAATTTATGAGCTCCCACCATTCTGGGGTGGTCCAGTCCAGGTGCCCCAGTGGCTCCGGGGACTAAAACTTTTAGGAAAAGGTCCCGCTGAAGTCAAGTCCTAGACACCAAAGGGAGGAAAAGGTGCTTCACTTTATCTGGATCAGGTGTGGAGAATCTCTCTCTCTCTCTCAGATTTAGCTTGGAAGATTGAAAATCATACATAGTTTAATCCCATAACGGGCCCAGGATACCACAAGGGCTACCAAGGATGGGTAATCAGAGACGCAAAACTCTAGAGGCCTCAGTTATCTTGGGAGGCCAGGTCACTAAGCAAGAAGGAAAGGGTTAAGCCTCCTCCCCTCCGCCGCCCCCCCCCCCCCCCCGCTAGCCACCCTTTTGCTACCGACTGGAGCCTCGGAGTTTGCTGTTTTTGTTTGTTTGTTTTCAGCTCAAAAGCAGAGGAGAAAGAGACAAAAATGTTAAGAGAAAGAGCTCTGTGTTGCTGCAGCAGGACGAGCTTGGTGCTTATGCTCCCTGGGGCGCGGGGACACCAGGACAGCATCTTACAGAAACATCTGATCGGAATAGAATATTTTGGTCCTTATGAGCAAAAAAATGACATCCATCCTTTGCAAATTATACGTTTCATTTGCCTTTGCTGTTTGCTTCATAATTACACTTTGCAGGGGTAAACTTTATTATCATTTAATATTCAGATAACGCTTTCCAAATAACGAAATCCACTCAGTTGGTATCTTTTGCCAGAACACACACTTCCCATGAAAGAGTTCATACCCAGAAAACATTTTGAACTGATGATAATGAAACTGGAGGAGTGGCTTCCTCTTGCCCTCAGTTTTTCTTTGCAGTTTCCATTTAGTAGTATATTTCTATTTTACTATAAAATCATTCACTTTTGTTTGGCTTTTCTCTCTACGGAAAAGTTTCCAACATTCTAAATACATTTGAATCGCGGAAGCTGTAATGAGGATTGCCAGGTACATGCCTGGGAGGCAGGGCATCGAGTGACGCTCTAGGACTTCTCTCAAACTCTGTGGTAAAGATATATGGTAAGAGACTGGGGAAGTTCCTAGAAGATTGCTCAACCCAGTGAGGCCACTTCTGGGTTTTCACCTGATAGTGATGTTGCCACAGCTGACCACATCTCTCCCCTCCCGCCCCCCCCCCCCCTGCTCCACTGAGGAAGGGTGGAGATCAGGAGCAGAGCCTGTCAGAGCTATAATATAGGAGCAGCAGGTCATATAGACGGACTTAAAAACCTCTCTCTGTCCCCCCCCCCCCCCAATTTTCAAATTGCTTATTACTTATCTGTTTCCTTTGGGAAGAAATACTTCCTGTGTCTCTTCCCAAGGGGAACCCAAAGCAGCTTACATAATTTCCCCCTCCTCCATTTTATCTGCACAACAACCTTGTCAACAAGGTTGGTTAGGTTGAGTCTGAGACTGTGTGGCTGCATTCAGACTGGCAGCTCACGGCTGTGGCCTGTCAGCTAAAAAGAAATAAGCAAATCACAGTTTGAGGCACCCCTCCGTGAGCAGACAGTGCATGCCCAGCCACCAAGAGAGGCACGGTTGGTGACACCACTTGTGCACTTGCAGGGTGCTTCCACGGCATGCCTGGAAGTGCTCTGGCAATTTGCCATCGGGAAGTGGCAGAGTCGCATCACCAGGCGAGGTAAAGACAAGTGCATGGCAGGGTCCAGACATGTGCATGTAAATGGGCCATTTTAATCCAGGTGCGGGGGTGGCTGTTTTGGTCCAAATTGCCCCTCTGAATGCATCCTGTGATTACCCCAAGGCTATCCAGCAGGCTTCCATGGCAGAGTGGGGATTTGAACCTGGGTTTCTCAGATCTAAGTCTGACATTTTAACCCTACAACCATGCTGGCTTCCTCATTTGCTTACACAAATTAGCCTAAGCAGCCACATTGCTCTTCGCTGTGCATGGACCCTACTTCTGCTTGGAATGTAATGCATCATTTTGTAAAGTGGTCTGTCTGAAATCAGGCACGATCTTTATCAGCCAGAATCTGTTCCTCGACTGCCAGGAGCCCTTGATGACTCTCATCCGCTTGATCTTCCAGCTGTATTGCAGGGCACAGTTGGGATGGCAGGGAAACCCCACACTCAGCATTTCAAGCCTGCCTCAAGTTGCCCTTACAGCAGCTAAGTTGTGAACAAGGTTTAGCTTTCAGCTACCTGCATCCTCCCCACTCCTTAAATATTTATATTGGCTCTCTGGCAGGCTCCACAGCAATTTTAAGCCACAAGCTGTCAGCACGCAGTTCTCCAAACTATGAGTTGGATCCAGACTAGATATTTCAGTGGCCAAACTGAATTTTCTTGCCTCCTTCTGCAGCCTGCTGACCTTCACCAAATGCAGCTCCTGGAGGACAAGGGGCTATGGAGGAGCCTCTTCTTTCTGTGCAGAAGGTCCCAGGTTCAGTCCCCGTCAGAGTCGACAATGCTGGCCTTGATGGACCTCTGGTCTGACTCAATATAAGCCAGTTTCATATATGTCCATAAGGAATGAAAGGGGAGTTGTGTCACAGGAAGGTGGGATTAGGAGGAATTGCCGCTTGAGCATGAGCCAGCCTAATGACTCATCCTTGCTCCTTCTGTCTTTCACATAGTCTGAGAGTTTGAAGGGGACCTTGCAGACCATCCAGTCCACCCTTCTGTTCATTGCAGGTGATCCAAAGCTAGAACCCTGTGTCCAGCCTTTGCTTTAGACCCCCAGTGAGAAGAGCCTGCTCAGCCCCCAAATCAAACTTTGTTCTGCTGCTTCAGTCCAACATGCCATTCAGGGCCTTTTTTCTGTAATAAGAGATGCCAGAATGCTCAAAAGGGAAATGAAGAAGCACAAGGGATTCTCTGAAACAATATAATTTTCATGTGCCATAGACTTATGTCTACTTTAAAGCAGTTTCCAAACTTTAGACATGTCACCAACTTGTTGAGTTCTTTTTCAGGTCTTGCTTTTGGTGCCTATCACTGAATGATGATCTTGAAGCGACTGTGTTTTAACATACTTTGTTGGATCAAAGACTGTTATGCTCTCCTGGTGCCCTTCATGAACTTTAGACTGGGGGTGGGCAAACTGCAGCTTGGGAACCACCTGTGGGTCTTTCACACATATTGTGTAGCTCTCAAAGCCCCCACCACTCCATCAGCCAGATTGCAGAAGGCTTTTTAAATCACTTCTCCAAGCCAAGTCAGCCAGCTGCTTAGGTAGTTAAATGCATTTAAAGTTAAAGTTGCTTTCTCTCCACCTCTCCTTCCCTCCTCTCCCCACCTATCTTCCTTCCTTCCTTCCTTCCTTCCTTCCTTCCTTCCTTCCTTCCTTCCTTCCTTCCTTCCTTCCTTCCTTCCTTCCTTCCTTCCTTCCTCCCTCCCTCCCTCCCTCCCTCTAAACATCTGACATTTGTGGCTCTTACATTAAAAAAGTTTAGCCACCCCTGTTTTAGATTTTTTTTTAGAATGATGTTTCCGCTAAGAGGTTCCAGAACTCCGTTCCGGCATGTTCCCCCAGCAAAAAGGCCCTGATGGCTACCCACCTGAATCAGCCCCCTCGGTAACTGGTTCCATTATGGAATCTCTCTCACCTTTAGGAAGTTTCTCCTGATGTTCACCTTCTCATAGTAGTTGCCTTTTTCATAGGCTGCCTCTTCGTCCTGAAAACAGCTTCACATGACTTGATCTCTATATTCTACTCACTGGCCCTCCAGAACAACTGGCTAGGTATTGTGGGGAGTAGGATGCTGAACAAGACGGACCTCTGGTCTGATTCAACAGGGGCCCTCTCGCATTCTTACGACAAACTTCCCCTCTTTTCCCCCGTTTCTCAACTTCTAGCTTTTAAAGTAATAAAATATTTCCCAAGCAATTCTGGTATGCTGTTATCTGCTTTTCTATGACCACTGGACCTTTCCCATCCCATCACTATCTACTCTCTTCCCACGTCAATCTGAAACTTGCCTATTGGATATAGAGCATAAATCCCCTTTGCTAAGAAAGCTATCCAGTTTTTTATAATGCATGCTTTTGCTGATAAAGAAATGTTTACTATTACTTCCACCACTAGTAGTAGCTGACAGAGTCCTCCCTGCTGCACGTGCAACAACTTGTGATCTTGACCCATGCCCCTCCTGCCTAATTAAAGCCTGCCTGGAGGAGCTAAGATGCCCTATACGGGACATCATAAATAGATCTCTTTCAGAGGGCCATTTTCCATCCCCTCTGAAGGAGGCAGTGGTCCGCCCTCTGTTTTTGATGGGGCACAACTGGTAGCAGTGTGCAGAATTAAGAGCTTGAGAGTTCTACTGGAGCCTGCCTTGACAATGGAGGCCCAGATAGCAGCTACTGCCAAGTCCGCCTTTTTTCATCTTAGATGGGTGAGGCAGTTAGCCCCCTTCCTGGAGTGTGGCGACCTGGCAACAGTGATCCACACTCAGTTGCTACTGTAACAGTGACTACTGTAATGCCCTCTACATGGGGCTGCCCCTGTACCGAACTCGGAAACTGCAGCTAGTGCAAAATGCAGCAGCCAGGCTGCTATTGGGAGTGCCTCGGTGGGAACATGTGCAGTCTGGGCTGTGGGAGTTGCACTGGTTGCCAATTGTTTACCGGGTTCGTTACAAGGTGCTGGTCATTACCTTTAAAGCCCTACATGGTTGAGGACCTGTCTACCTTAGGGACCACCTCTCTCCATATGTTCCCCAGAGAGCACTGCGATCAAGCTCAAAAAATCTTTTGGAAATCCCTGGGCCAAAAGAAACCAAATTAAAAGCTACCAGAGAACAGGCATTCTCCACAAAGGCCCCCCAATGGTGGAATCAACTGCCGGAAGAGGTGCGGGCCCTACGGGATCTTAACCAGTTCCGTAGGGCCTGCAAAACCGCCCTCTTCCAATTAGCTTTTTAAGACGGAACTCCTGATAATATCAATAACACCGAGCCATTTTGCACATATTCCGATTGTACTATAATGTTATACTGTTTTATTGGTTTTACTGTTTAAATTATTGATTATGTATTCTGTTTTATTTGTATCATGGTTTTACCATGTCTTGTTAGCCGCCCTGAGACTGCCCAGGCGGGGAGGGCGGGGTATAAATAAAAGTTTATTATTATTATTTATTATAGTAGTGATAACAGATAATGGATAATAATCCCAGTAACAACATTTCCCTCCCTGCCTATAACAACGTCTAATTGAGAAGTGAGCTTAATTCTGCAGGTGGCTTTACTCATCTGGCTTGGGTTTTAACACAGAGAAATAATTAGAGAATGTCAATGCCGGACTGCAGATAGAATCAAAAGAAAGGTACAGAAATTGGCTGAATAAACACATTATGTTAAATACATTAGGAAAAATGAGAAGTGGATTCAGGTTTGTCTTCCTTATGCATGGCTCACCTAGCTACAGCAAGAGATGCTCACATGAGGAAGCAGCTGGATTTGAGCTGATGGGGCACACGTGAGAGAGATGGATCAGTGAAACGAAGATGAAAGGAGGACTTCACTGTTATGCTATCCCAAATGAGTTACTAACAAAGCTTTCTGTCATGGGTCAGCCAGAGCTCAGTAATAGTGAAGTCTCCTCAGAGGAGGAGGGGTCCTGTGTAGTCAGCCCAGGAAAATGAGCTGCAGGCATGCCAAGACTTACAGTTAGCAGCTGGTGCAGAACCACCTCCACCCTCCAGCCCCAAACCAGCAGGTGAAAGTCAGTTGAGAGCTCCCAGCCCTCTGAGATCACCTGCACCTTTGGAACGCCACAGACAAAGACTGAGAGCAAAGTTGCAGGCAGGGGTTGTTTTGTAGAAAAATAGGTGGTGGAGCTCATCCAGGGATTGTTATGCAGGTGGAACTCTCAGAAGGAGGAAGTGGAACTCTCAGAAAGGTTCAGGAGCTGTACTCCTGTGAGCTCCCACTGAATCTGAGGCCTGGTTACAGGTTAGATGACAAAATGCACACCTCTTGGCTTGCTGCAAGCTGCCTGCTGATAGTGAAGATGAGTCTTTGCAGGACTACTCCTGAGCAACTGCCTGAAGACATGACAGTTGGATGTATGGCTATGAAATCTTCAGAGATGGGCTTGTTGGTCATGGATGCAATGCTTCATTAGACGCTGAACTGCCAACACTGCCTGATTGATCTCTGAAAACCCAATCTTGGACTGGAGGAGTCTTATTTCTGAACCCCTGACCTTGGACCAAACTGCTTTGATTCAAGTTCTGATCTAGAACTGAACAACACTGGACTTTGGAAGCTTACTCTGGCTTGGTTATCTTGTGAAGCATAACAGAATGGTGCAACGTGACACCCAGACCTTGAAAGTGAGTGCACATTCTCTCACAGAACACTCTTGTCTGCTCTGTAAATAATGCATTTGGAAAAGGAAATAAAAACACTGCCTGCAGCCCTCCGCCTGTTTACAAGACAAAAAGGTGCATTTTGATTTCAAGTACAAGTTTATTGATGTTCCAAATTTGCCAAAATCATGTTTTATGTAATAATTGTTGTGTAATGACAGTAAACAACAACAGCAACATGTTTTTTGTAAACTAAAGATTTTGGAAGGCAGACTTTATAGAATAATCCTCTTTGGTGGCATGATCTGTATAGTTCGACTGTTTGGTAAATGTCCCTAGCAGTTACAGATCTGTGGAGTCACTTTCTCCATCTCTCATTGACCTTTGTGAACTCTAAACCAGAAAACTAGAACCCAGCACTGAGATTTCTAAATATTACTGCTTTCTAGTTTTTAATTTGAGATTGGTCATCTCAGTGTTAACAAACAAAGGCTATTTTCATGGAAGGTTTCTGATTAGTTAATATCTGACTGCATTCCTGTCGGCCACTGCTTCAATATCTGACTATTTTGCCTTGCTGATTCCTGGGCTGCCAGCGTGCAGCGGAAGCCTATTCAGCATTTCTTTGGGTTGCACATGGCAATCAAGCAAACAAAATGCTATCGTTCTGAAAATGTTAGCAAAAATACTATTTGTACAGTGAATTTTGAAAGACGATTAAATGATTCAAATCTGAAATGTACTCTTTTTTTTAAAAAAATCCTTCAGAAACTATGGGAATGTGCTGTGCTGATATCTGAAAACTCTTAGTTATAATTAATGTTAAACTGGAAAAAGCATCTCATCATTCTTCCATATTTTATTTATTTATTTTACAAAATGTTTAGTGCACCTTTCTGTCCTTCTCAGGGCTTCCAAGACAATTAACAAAACATATCTAATAAAATTACATTTTGAAACGATTTAAACCAACCAGACAAGAACAGCACAATATCAAAACAATTAAAACCAGAGCGAAAGACAACCCCCTCCCACAATTATAACATTTAAAACAATTAAAACATTGGGCATGAAGGAGGGATCCTCAAGGGGATCCCAAAGAAAGAAAAACAGGATTGGCCCACCTCCCACCTGCTCCCCTCTGCCATCAGTCCAAAGTGCCTCTACTAAGGAGAAATATTGTGTCTCTCTCATTTTACTATGATTAAGGCACACTCAGATATTTGCACTAGCTCTAACCTGCTGTCTGCATCAGCTTTGAACTCCTTGTCTTAACCTCTAAGGGTCTCTTCTTCCTTGGGTTTTTCTGCAGCTGGTCAAGATATGCCAATATCTGCTTACCAGTCACTTCCTTTTGATGTGCCTGTTTGTTTTAGGATATTATCATAAACCAAGAAGTTACTGGGTCTGGATATCTCATAGCAGTAGTCTTCAAATGTTCCACCTTTAAGATCAACCTGCAGCAGGAGACTTCATTTTTTAAAAAAATAATATGTTTGTATATTTCTCCCTTTCTGTTCCTGCTGTCTCTTTTTCTTTTTCTTTTTCTTTCTCTCTCTTTTCTCCTTTCTTCTTGGCCTTTTCCATCTTCCTTTCTCCCCACACTTTTCCTTCTGTTACTAAAAATATCCTAAATAGAGAAACAAAATGAAACAAAATGCTGGTGCTCCTGATGTTATCCACCTGAGGTCAAAGTACAAGCCACTTTTGGTCACCATTCATCATTTGGACCACTACCTTATAGCACACCACCTAGTATTTTGGGTTGGTTCTTAACTTGTAAGGGCACTGTGCTTACTGTTGTTCTAGCTGAATACACAACACAAGGAGCCGGGTGCAGTTTCTACCTAGCCATGGAGCTTATTCTAGGCGTGATCAGAAAGGCCTTTTGGCCTGCCATAGCCACCACCCACCTTCAGATTTAGTTGGCACAATCACATGTGGCCCCTGTACTGCACTCGCCCTCACCTGGTGTCCTGATGCCTCCTACATGCATTGAAGAGACACTGGGAACTTCCTGGTGGCAAAGCTGATGTGGTGCTTCCATGCCATGTTCCCAGCCATCTGATTGGCCAGGGTGTGCCGTGCATGTGATCACTCTGCCCTGCTTGTGCACACCCCACGACTATACCGCCAGGCATCATCTGCTTGCCAAGAGACCACCCTGGCTAACTCCCAGTTCAACACACCAGCTCTTTGGCAAGGCACTGTTTCTCAGTGTAACCTACCTTGTTGGGAAGAAACCCTGGCATAACCCCATGGAGCTGCCCTGAGCTGTAAGCCAAATTGCCCTCAAAAGAGGTTTGAGGAATTAGTTTGGTGGGCAACTAGGTCTAGCGCAGGGGTCCCCAACCCCCGGGCCCTGGACCGGTACCAGTCTGTGGCCTGTCAGCAACCAGGCCACCAGTTTTGCTGCCCCCCTGTGGCACCCCACAGCTTTCCCCCACTTGGCGCCTCCTCCTCCATCCATTTTTACGATGTTAAGCTGGGGAAAGTGCCTTCTGGGCTCTTTAAAAGCTCGCCCCCCCACCCCTGCGTGGCAGCAGCGGTGAACGACCACTGAACAAGTGGCTCTGGAGTGTCCAGTGGGCCACTAGCTGCTGCGGTTTCCCCTGCGGATCTGCTGATCGGTGGCAGGGGGAGTGAGCTTTTGAAGAGCCTAGAATAGGGATGTCGAACTCATTTGTTATGAGGGCTGAATTTGACATAAATGAGACCTTGTTGGGCCGGGCCATGTGTATCATAAAATGTAATGCCAGGTAGCGGACACATAAACTTTATAAAGGACACAAACACAAAGATTTTTTTAACTTAAAATAAAATGTGCTTAAAATATTAGCCTGCTTGCAATATTTTGTTTTACAGTCTCTGATAGATGTCACCTCTTGCTATGAATTATTGCATCAAAAACTGCAGACAATGTCTGTGCTGGACCAGGCTTGAATATGTGCTGTTCAGGTGTGCACATCTGTCAGTTGCAAACCTACTTTTGATTCATTGACATTCATTACAGACATCTCATGGTCAACGCTTTGAGCCTAAGACTCAGAGGAACATGAAACAGCTGGGCATTGTGAGCTTTGTACAGAAGTTGCTTCACGTACTAGTCAAGAACATGTGAAGGCACCATGGCACAGACAGAGGGCAATGTGCTTGTCTACAGAACTATAATTTCCCCCAGAAAAATAACTAAAAAAAAAAATACAACTTCCCCCCCCCTCCCAATACTACAAGAACAGAGAGACAGCCATGTACAGCGGTCAGTGTCAGCCTACTGTTGGGGGATTTCGACCGTTAAGGCTTCCCTATGGAAACTTTAAGACACTTAATCAAAAACAAGACAACATTAGCGATGGCAAACATTAATGATGGCATTCTTCTTATTTATTTTCTAGCATAAGACTTGTGTTTTTAATACAGACTGGCGAATAGTTGCTTAGCAGAAAGAAAAAGAACTTCTGGTAGAGCAAAGAGAAGGGAAAAAAAAATCTCAACGGAATGTGCTTTTATTGTGCCGTTACCAGTGCGCAGGAGAATGTGCTTCACAGTCCCCCCCCCCCTTTTTTCCCTGCACAGTTATCAGTACTGTGGATGGCTTCTGGTTCCCAACTCCCTCCGGGAGTGTTTAAACCTTTTGTGCTTTGAATCAATGTAGTGCTGCACTTTTATGAGGTACATTCCAAATGTTATTAACCCAATAATTAAAATAATAGAACTCTAAACAACATAGTTTTCATAGAATAAGATAACTCTTATAAGCATTGTTAATAGCAAGTTCTAAAGACGGAAAGCCACTATGAAAAAGATATCTTCTCAAAAATCTTAAGCTTATATAGAAGAAGCATGTTCTAAAACAATTTATATGATACATTAATTTCATAAAACTTAAGTGGCTTAGGCACAAACTTGCATAGAAAAGCAGTTACCAACTTAAAGCTCTGCTTTTACACACGAACAATTCAGTGTGGCCAGCTTGGCCTTCTTTACACTTTCACAACGCACAGCTGAAATTCTGCACAATCGCCAATTTACTTACATTGCCAATTTCTTTCCAAAATGCCAATTCATATTCAGATTAATCAATTTTCTTGTACTCACCCAGTCTCCAATAAAACCAAGGCTGATTTAAATGTTTCCAGGTCTTGGCACCTGGCCGCTTTCCAAAAAAGAAAACGGAGATTTCCAAGCTTCCTTATATTACTCATGTTTGAAACACACAAGACACAAAAATCAAACGAATTCAGTAGTACATCTGTCAGGTTCTGGCTATAGAAAAACTTATTCAGCCAATACCTACAGGCTCCTTAGGTATCCCTTGAGATAGCACACACAAGGCATCTTGTTCTAGCAATGATTCTATCACTGGCAATTTACATCCAGATTCCAGATTCACTGAAACGGGCTCTCTTATAATTCCCACTTCATTAGGCTCCCACAAACTTTCAGGCAAAGTAGAAAACAAAGCTTCAAACTCCTCAGCATCAGAAACCAAACCTCTATCTAAGCTACCTTTCCCTTCAGGTGGAACATAGGCTCTCACCTGTCTTGAAGGCTCACAAACAATTTCAGCCCCTAACTATAGAGCCAAGTTCCCTCATTGGCTGAGGCTGCTCCTCCCTCCTTCTCCCCTTGGGAAAAGGGAGGGGGGAGAAGGAAAGGCTGCTTTGCTGCTCTGGCCTGTCCCAGGAGAAACACAAAATGGAGACCAAAAAAAGCAGGCAAGGGAAAATGATGCCGACGCAGCCAGTTGCTGGAGGGCCTGATTGGAGCCCTCTGCGGGCCCGACCTGGCCTGCGAACCATATGTTTGACACTCCTGGCCTAGAAAGCTCTTTCCCTAGTTTAATGTTGTAAAAATGGAGGGAGGAGGAGGCACCGCGGGGGGGGGGGGGTGAGGCTGTGTGGAGTGGGGGCGGCCAAATTCAGTTCCCCCACCCTGCCGGCCCTGGGGCTGCGGTGGGTGGGCTGGCCGGTCCCTGGTGCCAAAAAGGTTGGGGACCACTGCTCTAGTGAGATCCATGATCTATGTATACAGGAGATGTCTCTTTTGGAAGTCACCCAATAACAAGGAGATGTTGTCTAAAAATCAGGGATATTTATTGTAAAATAAAGGCAAGCATACAAGGGTATGAAATCATTCATCAGACATACAGACCTAGGAAAATAGCATGAAATACACAGGGGTAACACGAGGATAGACTAATAGGGCAATACAATTACCTATTGTAGTCTTCAAGGAAGGCTCCACTAGCAACGAAAAGGGGTATGGGGGAAAGGACCCTCAACTGATCAGGTTTTGGGGGCTTATCTAAACAGCAGGGTAGGGGTACTGTAAGATGCACATCTGGGGGACGTTGGGTCAAAGCTTTTAAGGACTACCTTGAGCCCTTAGGGGGTGGAAGGTCCAAGGACCTGTGACACGGGGTCAGGTGAGTCATGATGCTGTGACATGTGGTACATGACCTCAGAAAAGAAGAGGCTCCAATGTGGCAGTTGGGCATGGCAAGGGTTGAAGGGATTAAAACAAGCTACACAAACTTATCTAAAATGACAATAGAGGGCCAAATTGATATCTAAGGTGACACCTGATTTACACAATAGTGATGACTCCAGATTAAGCCTGGTCTTCCTCTTCCGGCTGGCATCGTCTTTTGTGGACTGTTCCGTTGACAAAGGCTTGGGCTGTCTGGTAGGATAAGCATAATGGTCTTATGCCTAAGATAAGCATAATGGTCTTAAGCAGATGTCTGAAGAGACCGCTGGATACGTGGGGCTCTCGCTTCTCCCTCATGGCATCTGGAAGTGCATGGAGATAGTCTCTGGTGATGCTAGCTTTGGCAATGACTTTCATCGAAAGAAGCTGAAAACCGCTTGACTGGATAGCTCATGGCAGCATGACTTCTTCCACTGCAACAGCCGGGATTGTGCACGCAGGGGGAGGCTGGGATGTTGCTTTACTCTAGCTAGCACCCAGAGAGAGGGCTGCTGTAAAGCAACGTGGCAGATGCGGTTCAATGAGCCAAGTGCAAAGTAATGCACATTGGGGCCAAGAATCCCAGCTACAAATACAAGTTGATGTGGTGTGAACTGGCAGAGACTGACCAAGAGAGAGATCTTGGGGTCATAGTAGATAACTCATTGAAAATGTCAAGAGAGTGTGCATTTGCAATAAAAAAGGCCAACGCCATGCTGGGAATTATTAGGAAGGGAATTGAAAACAAACCAGCCAGTATCATAATGCCCCTGTATAAATCGATGGTGTGGTCTCATTTGGAGTACTGTGTGCAGTTCTGGTCGCCGCACCTCAAAAAGGATATTATAGCATTGGAGCAAGTCCAGAAAAGGGCAACTAGAATGATTAAAGGGCTGGAACACTTTCCCTATGAAGAAAGGTTGAAACGCTTAGGATTCTTTAGCTTGGAGAAACGTTGACTGCGGGGTGACATGATAGAGGTAGAGAAAGAAGTACTTTTCTCCCTTTCTCACAATACAAGAACTCGTGGGCATTCAATGAAATTGCTGTGCAGACAGGTTAAAAAGGATAAAAGGAAGTACTTCTTCACCCAAAGGGTGATTAACATGTGGAATTCACTGCCACAAGAGGTGGTGGCGGCCACAAGCATAGCCACCTTCAAGAGGGATTTAGATAAAAATATGGAGCAGAGGTCCATCAGTGGCTATTAGCCACAGCGTGTGTATGTGTGTGTGTATATATATATATATAATTTTTTTGCCACTGTGTGACACAGAGTGTTGGACTGGATGGGCCATTGGCCTGATCTAACATGGCTTCTCTTATGTTCTTATGAGGCCCATGCCATTCACACAAGACTGTTAGAAGATGGAAGGGCCAAAATCCAAGTCTTAGCACAGATGTGTGCGAGTTGAAACTCCAGGCACTCTGGCATCCAAGCCGGTAATAATAATAATAATAATAATAATAAATTTATTTTTATATCCCGCCCTCCCCTGCCAAAGGCAGGCTCAGGGTGGCTCACAGGACATGGTGTAACCATGATTACAATAAAATACAGTCATTACTATAAAACAGATTAAAATACAGTTGAATTACATTTATAAATTAAGTTAAAATTAGATAAAACAGTTAAACCATTATAAATTATTAATTAAGGTGCTACAATTCAGAAACATGTATAGGATGGCTAGATGTCAGTTAGCCGGGTTCCATCTTAAAAGCGAGCTGAAAGAGGGCGGTTTTGCAAGCCCTGCGAAACTGATTCAGGTCTCGCAGGGCTCGCACCTCCTCTGGGAGTTGATTCCACCATCGGGGGGCCATTGTTGAGAAGGCTTGCTCCCTCGTTGTTTTCAATCTAGTCTCCCTTGGTCCAGGGATTTTTAAAAGATTTTGGGAACTAGATCTCAGTGCTCTCTGAGGAACATATGGAGAGAGGTGGTCCTTAGGGTGGGCAGGTCCTCGGCCATATAGGGCTTTAAAGGTAATAACCAGCACCTTATAACGAACTCGATACACAAATGGCAGCCAGTGCAGCTCCCGCAGCCTAGGCTGTACGTGTTCCCACCGAGGTAATCCCACTAACAGCCTGGCCGCCACGTTCTGCACTAACTGCAATTTTCACGTTCCGTATAAGGGCAGCCCCATGTAGAGGGCATTACAGTAGTCCAGCCTCGAGGTGACCATTGCGTGGATCACAGTTGCCAGGTCGCTACGTTCCAAGAAGGGTGCCAGCTGCCTCGCCCTCCTAAGGTGGAAAAAGGCGGATTTAGCAGTGGCAGCTATCTGGGCTTCCATTGACAAGGAAGGCTCCAGTAGCACTCCCAAGCTCTTGACCCTGCGCACTGGTATCAGTGAAGCACCATCAAAGGTTGGTAGGGAGATCTCCCCGTCCTGGCCCGCCGCGATCTACACAAAGGACCTCAGTCTTCGCTGGATTCAGCTTCAGTCCACTCAGCCTGAGCCAACCAGCCATGGCCTGCAACGCCCGGTCCAGATTTATAGGGACATCGCCTGTCCGGCTGTCCATCAATAGATAGAGCTGGGTGTCATCAGTGTACTGGTTTGCAGCCCAGCCCATACTCCCGGGCAATCTGGGCAAGGGGGCACATATAGATGTTAAACATCGGGGAGAGAACTGCCCCCTGAGGCACCCCACAATTAAGTAGGTGTCTCTGGGACAGTTTCCTTCCAATTGCCACCCTTTGTCCCCGACCTTCAAGGAAGGAGGAGAGCCACTGTAAGGCTAGCCGCCGAATTCCTGCGTCGGCGAGACGGCGGGTCAGCAGCTGATGATCGACCATATCGAATGCAGCCGATAGGTCTAGCAGCAGCAATACCGCCTAGTCGCCTCGATCCAGATGTCGCCAGAGGTCATCCATGAGGGCGACCAAGACTCTCCATCCCATGGCCCAGGCGGAAGCCGGACTGGCACAGGTCTAAGGTGGAAGTGTCATCCATATATAAATCAATAAACAGTGGGTTCTCACTCACAGAGCTTCTTGGAGAATGAAAAATAAAAATAAAATGCCTTAAGAATTGTGACAAGCAGGGTTTTTTTGAGCAGGAATGCACAGGAACACAATTCTGGCTGGCTTGGTGTCAGGCAGTGTGGCCTAATATGCAAATGAGTTCCTGCTGGGCTTTTTCTACAAAAAGCCATTTGAAACAATGGGAGTGTCAGGGGGTGTGGTCTAATATGCAAATGAGTTTTTGCTGGGCTTTTTCTTCAAAAAACCCCTGGTGACAAGATCTTGTAATTACCAATTCCTAAATTTGCAGAACCAGATAAGTAAGGGCCACATTTTAGGGTCCTAGATTATGAGAAGACATCTGTAAACAAAAAAGGTTACCAAATGGTTACTAAAAAACGTTTTAGGCTGATAGAAAATTTTTATCAAGGGGGCAAATAGTGGTGGTGAAGCCATCATTATTTATTTACTTTTTTATACTTCAGAATTTATTTACCAATTTTCTACTTGAGACTCAAAGTGGATTTCATGGCATAAAACAATGTAATCGAATAGCATGAGAGACCTAATAAGCAGCGCTATATGACTATGATTACAAAAGACAGAAAAATCCAAGTAGTCAACCATGTTGGTCTGAAGTAGTAGAACAAAACAGGAGTCAAGTTGCACCTTTAAGACCAACTTAGTTTTATTCAGAACATAAGCTTTCATATGCTCTCTAAGCACGCTTCATCAGATGAGCAATCCGGTACAGTGAGCAAAGCCACACATAGCTGGTAGTCAGTGGCTCAGAGTAAGTTATACATCCACAGTATTCCAATGTATTTCTCTTTTAGAATAGTGTATCAGAATGATTTTTTATACTGACATACTCAAAATAGAGATATTGGTTGTTTATCTC
This sequence comes from Heteronotia binoei, assembly GCF_032191835.1. NCBI lineage: Eukaryota > Metazoa > Chordata > Lepidosauria > Squamata > Gekkonidae > Heteronotia > Heteronotia binoei. The sequence goes on along the minus strand of NC_083236.1, from coordinate 4,893,486 downwards.
ATTGCATGTACTTAACCCATTTTCACTATATTTTATTGTATTCTTTTTTTTCTATGGCAAACTAGAACGATGTTTACATGTTAAAAAGTAAATAGGGTGGTCAAGAACATCACTATCCAATGTATTTCTCTTTTAGCTGTATTGACATACTCAAACAGAGATATTGGCTGTTTATCCTATTACAAATACTGAACCCATTTCCCGCTAATTTTAATGTGTTTTTCTCCTAATGGCAAACTATGGCTGTTTTCCCACTTACCTTACCCCGGAGCGACGTCCCTCTTCACCGCACTGCGTCTGCGCGGATTTCGCACAAACTGCTGCGCAGCATCAGGAAGAGCCGTGTAGTCCCGGGGCTTTTGTGTCGCAAATGTAAACTTCTTTTTGGCGGTTTACATTTGCAACGCAAAAGCCCCGGGACTACGCGGCTCTTCCTGGTGCTGCGCAGCAGTTTGTGCGAAATCCGCGCAGACGCAGCGCGGTGAAGAGGGACGTCGCTCCGGGGTAAGGTAAGTGGGAAAACGGCCTATATGTATGTTACATGTTAAAAAGTAAATTAGTTGAATGGGAAATCTTCTGAGATATAAATACCTTCCTTTTGACTCAGGCTTAATATAATATAGTCATTAACAGACATTCTCACGTTTTGACACATTATGGTTTTATTGCTTTTGCATGCTCATGCTACTCAGATCAAAGGTTTGCTCAATTTGTTAATTTTACTATTCTGTAATTGAATCTTAAATTTGTACCATTTTGCATTCCAAACCACTTGCTACCAGATAATTTTACTATACTGTCATTGGATCTTAAATTTGTACCCGTTTGCACTCTGAGCCACTGACTGTGTGTGGCTTTGCTCACTGTACCGGATTCCTCGTTTGATGAAGTGTGCTTAGAGAGCACACGAAAGTTTATGTTCTGAATAAAACTAAGTTGGTCTTAAAGGTGCAACTTGACTCCTAAAAGATAGAAACGTGCAAAGAAGGTATCAGCCATGCTACGCCAAGCCATGCAGAAAATGGAATTCAAAGAAATGAAAACAATGCAGTAAGCAGTTCTGAGTCTGCCACAGCATCATTTTCACCCTTTCATTCTTTAACCTCTTTCTCTCTGCTTTACTCCAACATGATGTTTACCCCACCCCTGCAGGAGTTTAAAATCTGGACTCTTCAGCCCCGGTAACTGCTAATTCTGTCCTAAACAATTGCACAGAGAATCCACCCTTGGAAGATTTATGATCGTAGAATTCACACCTTTTTACTTTCTTTTTTTACATAGAGAATTTGCACTAGAAAGCAAGGCTGGTTTCAGGTTTTTGTGGGCAAAAAAATAACTGGGCCCCTTCCTCTCTGGTAGAGCTCCTTTCTTCTCTAGCCACACTCCTTCCCATTGGCCCTCTCCTTTTCTTCTACTTTTTCTTCTTTAACCATTCCTCTTCCTTTTCGATTTGCTTGCTCTGGTAAAAAGAAATATAAATATTTGCTTTCTTGATTACTTTGTATAAAACAATATTACTTTGATATAACGTTGATAGAACAAGTATATTTCTTTCCCCATAACAATATTTCTTTAAACATTAATTGTTCATGGTATTTGTAAACAAAAGCTAGTGGGAAGCCAAATCCTCTGCGTGTTCAGATAACCGTGCATGCAGAGATGTGAAAGCTTGGAAAGTTTCTAGAAAGTTTCATTTTCCACCTTGTTTTTCAGCAGCAAAATGGTGAGTCACATTCTCAAGATCTACATATTCTGCTTATGTTATTCAATTGTCAAGACTACTAAAGCATTCAGTCAATCTTGGGACATTTGTGACCTGAGATATTTCTTAATTAACTTCAGCTTTCTAAAGCTCCTTTCAACTGATGCAATTGAAACAGGAATTGGCAGCAACACCTTCAACGTCACAACTGTATTTGGGAGCGTGGGGCTCAGCAAATGAAACATCTTGTAGCACAAAGTCTCTAAAAGGGATCAGTCTACAAAGGCTAACAATAACCCATTTTGTTTAAAACCAAACATGTCCATCCGAGCCTCTCTCCACCCCCCCCCCCATATTATTTGTCCCACTTCCACTTTCCTGGGTTGCTGCAATGTGCCAAATGGAAATCCTCCTCACCAACGCATCACCATAAAAGTGCTGTTTCTTCCTTTGAGCATGAAATGAGGCTTTGCCCACAGAGCCCACGGAATGGGTCGTGATAGATAACTCACTGAAAATGTCGAGTCAGTGTGCAACTGCAATAAAAAAGGCCAATGCCATGTTGGGAATTATTAGGAAGGGAATTGAAAACAAATCAGCCAATATCATAATGCCCCTGTATAAATTGATGGTGTGGCCCCATTTGGAGTACTGTGTACAATTCTGGTCACCACACCTCAAAAAAGATATTCTAACATTGGAAAAAGTGCAGAAAAGGGCAACTAGAATGATTAAAGGACTGGAACACTTTCCCTATGAAGAAAGGCTAAAACGCTTGGGGCTCTTTAGCTTGGAGAAACGTCATTTTCTCCCTTTCTCACAATATGAGAACTTGTGGACATTCAATGAAATTGCTGAGCAGTCGGGTTAGAATGGATAAAAGGAAATACTTCTTCACCCAAAGGGTGATTAACATGTGGAATTCACTGCCACAGAAGGTGATGGCAGCTACAGGCATGGCCAGCTTCAAGAGGGGATTGGATAAACATATGGAGCAGAGGTTTTTCAGTGGCTATTAGCCACAGCGTATTGTTGGCACTCTGTGTCTGGGGCAAATGATGCTCTGTATTCTTGGGGCTTGGGAGGGGCAGCAGTGTGAAGACTTCTAGTGTCCTGACCCCACTGGTGGACCTCCTGATGGCACCTGGGTTTTTTGGCCACTGTGTGACACAGAGTGTTGGACTGGATGGGCCATTGGCCTGATCCAACATGGCTTCTCTTAGATTCTTATGTAAGAATGTGCATTTTCTTGGCTGGAGAGGCCTGTTGATTCACAACACCATTTCCCATTGAACCCAGTCACCTCCCCCCCCAGCCCCACTCTGATTTGGCTCCATGTAACTTGCTAGGAAAGCTGCAGGCAAAAGGTTTCCAACCTCCTGGTGGGGCCTGGAGATATCCTAGAATTACAAGTGATCACCAGACTATAGAGATCACTTCCCCTGGAGAAAATGACTGTGTCGGAGGATAAACTTTGTGGCATTATACCCAATTAATGTCCATCCCCCACCTTCCACAGGGTCAGTCTCCAGAATCTCCAGGAGGAGGGAGGAATACTGCCCCCCTCATTGGCAAAGCTGGGCGGGGGGAAGAAGGCGGGAATGAGACTCCCCCCCCACATTGACAAAGCTGAGGAGGGAAGCAGGAGGAGGGGCAGGAGATGTTCTTCCTCATTGGCAGAAGGAAGACATGTGACAGATTTCACATAACCCCTCGTGCTGATTGGAGGGAGATGACAAATGAATGATGGGGCCCCAACCCTTTTTGCACTACCATGGCTATGGGCCTGAATGTTATGGGGGCTTGTAAACTTTATACAGCTTAGGCCCTTGCTATGTCCTGTAGCTCTGTCATACACTCCGCTCCAAACAACTGGGCCCTTGCATATAAAATAGTGTTATCATTAAGTATAAGTATGCCTGTGTTAAGTGTTTGACTGAAAGTATTACCAGGTGGGAGAAGGGATCTCTGCCACAGGACATCTTTGGTTTCTCTCTGTCCTCCACTGGCCTGCAGTCATCTGCTTAGCATGTGTCACCCACCAAGATAGAAAAGTCCCTGCTCTCCTCTTCCCAGGGATTCAGATACTCTCTTATGAAGCACAAGTGGCTTTGCACCAAAGGAATGGAAAGCAGCAGTCAGACTCAGCAGGAGGATGTGATGAATGGCCTCTAGTTCTGCCTTCCAGGCAGCCTGGCAAATCCCTGCCTACAGAGGGAGCGATGAAGCAGCATCTGCCAGTGAGAAGCTGTGGAACTTGGGGGTGGGAGGGGGAGGTTAAATGGAAGGAAAGTCTGTCAATGCCTCAGATAGGGCTTGGGGAAGCAACAATGAAACACTACCAGGAGATTAGTTAGGTTCTGAGACTCAGACATCTTTAGTATAGGTACATAGGACTTGTCGCCCAATAAAGAGGCAGGAATAGAGTAGGTATCCTGTGTTAGGGATATAGTGGGTAAAAGACTTGTGACGGGATTGAGGAAAATATTCCAAGAGACAAGCTAACCCTATCTCAATAGGCTGAGATTCTTGGGTTTAGTGCAAAGTCCCAAGAAAAACACTTCTCTCTCTCTTTCTTTGACAGAAACACCCCATCCAGTAAAGCTATGTGTGTGGGAAACTGCAAATGTTTTAAAGCAGAGTTCTGCTATTCTTTGTTGTAAATAACCAATAACTTCTTACATTCCTTGTCTTAGCCATCAAACCACTAAACACTGAGCCCTTCTAACGAAGAGACAACTCGTTTATCTTTTTGTGTTGTGAAAGGAAGATGGTGGTGTGAATCAGATCAGAAGGAGTAGAGAGGAAAGTAGTGGAAATCACCTCAGCTTCCTATTCTACCTCCCCAGCAAGTCATAATAGCCTAATGGCCGTATGTCACCCAGCAAAGTTATACTGACCACTAGCTACTCATGCCATGACTAAAACTGACTTGGAGCAGTGTGGAAGGTGTGACAGGGTGGGGTGGAGTGGGGAGCTGAGAAAGCAACCAAGAAGCATGCAGTCCTTCAGTCAGGACACCCCACATGATGCTTGTCATGCAGAGTGCCACTGAGTATGGTGGAAATAACAGCATGAGCTGCATGCAAGTGCACAGATGGATCAGGTCCCTCACCAAGAAATGGTCACAAAATTAAATATCCTCCTTACCATCCTGTTGTGTTTTGAGTCTTGTGTGCAACTCAGACTCGAGCATGATCTGTGCTTGTGCAGGGTCAGGGGAAGTGCCCTTCACGCGCAATTCAGACCCTAGTGTGGGAGGGTCTGAATTGCTATGGTTGCAACCCCATTGTCGTGGTATGGTATATGTATGCTTTTTTTCAGAAATTAAATACATACCTTGTGTGATTATATTTCTGAGATGCCCAGGGAGGAGTGGCTATGTTACTGTGACTTATCCTGGTGAAGCATTGCCCTGAATCTTTTCCAACTTCGGCTGTTTCTACACTCAGGGTTGTTTCTGAATTTATGAGCACTGAATCCACCTGCAGAAAACTGTTCAAAAGTTCTCTTGTAAAGTGAGGAGCAACTCCGGGGTGAAACTGCTTTCGGTGCCAATTCAAGAAAAGGCGTGTAGATGACGTAAAATAATGCAAAGCAAGACAGAAGTGGCGGAGGTATGCAATGTAGATGAACATTTTAAATGCACACCGAGAGAGGATCTTCTGTCAAATCTAGAAACAGCCTTTGTAAGAAAATGCTGAAGACTTTGTTCCTCTCTATATTTTGAACTTTGGATCAATAGACCTTGAATTTTTGCAAGGTTCCTCTTAACGTTATGGCTGATTGTAGTCTACAGCGACACAGGCACTGAACATACACCGCTTTATGAGAACTGAAGAAAATTCATTTTGAAATGGGAAGGACACTGGGCACCTGTTGTATATTGTTTAGTGCCATAGAATCATAGAGTTGGAAGGGACCTCTAGGGTCATCTAGTCCAACCCCCTGCACAATGCAGGAAACTCACAAACACCTCCCCCTAAATTCACAGGAGTCACCATTACGCATATTGATATATATATATATATATATATATATATATATAAATTTGAAAAAATCCTAACATGTACAAGAATTGTCTTTAAGACACATGGTGATACTTTTCTAGTTGTTGAAACCTTTACATCATACATCATCCTGCCTGTGATACTATTAGCAACCTGGGAGACTGGAGAAGTGTCTCAGTGTGCACCTGTATCTGAATACATAACCACATCAGATGCCCATCTACTAGATGAATAGGTCCATGTCTAACCAGAGGATACATTAAACTGTCACCAAAGGTTCCAAGAAAGCGAATACTGTCAAGTCGCAACTGCCTTACAGTGACTTTGTAGGATTTCTCAGGCAAGAGATGAACAGAGGTGGTGTGCCGTTGCCTGCTTCTGTGTAGGGACCCAGGACAAATGCTTTGTAGGGCAAATGCTGTCAAGTCGCAACTGCCTTACAGTGACTTTGTAGGATTTCTCAGGCAAGAGATGAACAGAGGTGGTGTGCCGTTGCCTGCTTCTGTGTAGGCACCCAGGACTTCCTGGATAGTCCATCCAAATACTAACTAGGGTTGACTTTGCTCAACTTCCTAGATATGATGGGACTGGGCTAGCCTGGGCCATTCTAAAACTTAGATGCACACTGTGCCGTAAGACATGGGTGCTTCATCATCTTGTAATATTATTAGAAGAAATATGTAAGTACTGTAATGTTGGGGTGACAGGGGCTTGGAATTTTTTTTCCCAGCCAGATAACGGCTTAAAGCTCTTTTTCCCATCTGGAAGACTTTGTGTCATATGGTGCTTCCCTAGAGTGTCTCTTGGGTTATGGAATTCATTTCATTAGGCTGCTGGAGAAAGTTTTGACAGCAAACTAAATTTGTTGTGACACAAGTTCATTTGTACAGATTTTTGAGGCCAGAAATGGAAACAAAAGGAAGCAGCATTTATCCTGAGGCTGGCGAGTTAAAAAATGTTGGAATAATTGGAATCGCTTTAAAAATAGTAATGCTAAATGCTCTGCTTTTCTGAATAGTTCCCTCCCCCAAGTAGGACACGTGACTCCTTTTTTCCAGTTGTCCCTCAGCATAACCACACAGGAATATTAGTCTTTTTGCATTTAATCAGCAAATCCAAACAATGAACTATTCAATTCATTAAAGCCACTCAGAAATTCTGGCCAGCTGTTCCCTGCCACTTGATTCAGGAAGGACAAGCACTCCAATCTCATTGCTCTTAGTTGGGCTTGGTGGGTAATTCTGCTGCATAATTAGACTTCCATCATTTTATTCCTAAACAAGAATCAGAATTTGAGATGTGGAGTTTTCTGGGGTAAATTCTGACATATTTTAATTCACATTTTTTACCCTGTCAAATAACCAGGGACTTCAGCAATGATTTCAAATGATTTTATTTTCAGCAACAGCCTTGGGAATGTTCTCCCACTACAGTCATCAAGTGGATGAAAGAAAATTATAAATCTATAACCTGCTTATTTGGTTAGCCTGGATCTGAAGCGTCTCTTAATTCTTGGCAAATATTTTTGGCACAGCCCAAAAGCCTCCCGCCTTCCCTGTTTTTATTAAGGCTGATTCAACAAATTCACTCTCATTTGCCCTCAGTGACATCAGCAGATAACCTTATCGGATTGAGAGCCAGTGTGGCATCAAGGTTAAAGAGTCAAACTAGAATCTGGGAGAGCCAGGTTCAAATCCCCATTGTTATAGAAATTCACCGAGTGTTAGCCAGCCCCACGCTCTCAAGCTAACCTACCTCACAGGGTTGTTGTGAGGACACATCGAAAGAGGCAACATTATGAGCTGCTTCGAGTCTCCTTTGGGGAGAATGGCAGAGTGTGAAAGAAGGAAACATCAAATTAGACTATGTTGACTCGCATGCTTTTTATTTACTGATCTCCAGTGATATTATCGTGTCAAACATATAGTGACTTGGATTTGCATGGAATCGCTCGTGTGACAAATGCAGGCCGGAAGATGAAGACTCAGCAAGAGGGAAATTGGTGGCCTTGAAGCAGCAGCAGTCAGGAGAAACCTCTTCACTGAGAAAATAAAAATGCTCCATAGTTGTGCTGCTGCCTAAGACGATGCATCCACATGTAGTCACTTCAAAGTCCTATTGCATTTAAACTATTTCCATTAACACCAAAAGGCCAGAATCATCCAGTTGGAAGGGGCCATGAAGGCTGTCTAGTCTAACCCCCTGTTCAGTGCAGGATCAGACTAAAGCATCTCTGACAAGAGTGTGCTGAACTTGGGTTGTGTTCACAATTCTACCCTGCTAAAACTGCTACTTTTGAACCCCAAATTAACGCTGGGTCATATTCATGGCAGCCATTTATATTTGGTTGTGGAATCCTGTCTGGCTTTACCTAGGGTTGTCAGCTTCCAGGTGGGGCTTGGAGATCTCCTGGAATTACAAGTGTGCAGAGATTTGTTCCCTTAGAGAAAATGAGTGCTTTGGAAGATGGCCTCTATGTCATTATAGAGCACTCAGGCACCAAGCCTCCTTGCCTGAAGGTGCCAGGATGTGCCTCTAGAGAGATGAACACACCCTAGAGGGTGGGGCCAAGTTCACTAGCCAGGCTGTGGCACAATACCTGGCCAGCTGTGTGGGGAGCCCTGGGGAAGGGGCCATCCAACTAGTTTGGGACTGATTGGAGGGGCAGAGCCATGAAAAGGGAGGCAGGAGGGGGGAAGGGCATTGCCCAAGTGGGCAGGGCCTCCAAGTGGATGGAGGGTGGGCAATTGGTGCTCAGGGAGGAGGGGTGAGCCCCAACCTTTGATAAATGGGAGCCAGAGACAGGTCAGTTGGAGCAGGGCTGTGCCATCAGGCTGTGAGGCAGCAGTCAAGGGAGTCAAAGGAGGAAGAAGGTAAAACTATTATCTCGGTCTTCAGACTGTGGCCAAGGGGCTTTGTCTCCCAGAGTGGGCTGTGCCAAAGCAGGTGGTCTGAGTCTTAAAGTGGGGCTAGCAGTTGGCAAAATTATCTAAGAAGTGGATAACCTGGTTTTATCAAAGATTTCAGGTTTTCACGGCTGGAAACATCATTAGGGTTTGTAGAATATTTCGGGCTCAAGTGCCGTGTTCTACTGGAGAAAGTTTTTCTTCCAGACATTTCGTTGACTCAATGCACAGCAGCCAAGAAGGTCAGAGCGCCTGCTCTGGCTGCAACGCCACTGAGGATGTTCTCCGCAGCTGAGAATGAAACATCTGGAAGAAAAACTTTCTCCAGTAGAACACGGCACTTGAGCCCGAAAGATTCTACAAACCCTAACCTGGTTTTTGTCTTTTGCATCTATGATATGATTCCAACCTATCATTGCTTGTCATATGTTGCTGCTTCCAAAGTCATGTGTTCATGTGCTAGCAGTTAAAATATCTCAGATATAAACTAATACATACATTAAAACGAAGATTGTAAAGCTAATTCAAGCTAACACCCACATTTAAGTGAATCTTTTGCTGCCTGTAATGAAATTTCTACATATGAATATTCTATTGTTTATGTACATTAAAATAGAGAATCTGTTTTTCTACTAAGCAATACTACAGGTACCATGAACCGTACTTATGATCAAAATCAATACATCTTAAGAATAAGATCAGGTATGAATTAGAGACACAGATATAACACAGACGCAGACACTTATGTTGACCAATCAGTAAGCTACTCACTTTTACAACACACCAATTGCTAAGGGATTTAGCATCTGAGGGTGGGGGTGATCTATGAGGTTTTGGCCCCACAAGAATATCTCAGGCTCTTTTCTGAATTTTCATTATTTATTTTTAAAGAAGTAAGTCTCTGGCCTTTTATTGGTAGAGCCATAAGGAAAAGCTGGCAGAAGGGACAGTGGCTCAGTGGCAGAGCATCTGCTTGGGAAGCAGAGGGTCCTAAATTCAATCCCTGGCATCTCCACTAAAAAAGGGTCCAGGCAAATAGGCGTGAAAAACCTCAGCTTGAGACCCTGGCGAGCCGCTGCCAGTCTGAGAAGACAATACTGACTTTGATGGACTGTGGATCTGATTCAGTATAAGGCAGCTTCATATGTTCATCCAATGAGTAAAAACATTGGCTCCCTCCTCCCACTATTCCAGCAAACACACTAGGTCCAGGATAACTGAGAAAAGTTTGGTTTCTCATTTTGAATTTAGTATTTATTACAACTAAACATCTTTTATCATCTTAAACTGGTGGTTTGGCATTGATTCATCTCCCATTGAGGTGTGCCCCTAGGCCTGGTGGAAGGGGAAATAGTACATGTTGGATATGCTAAATGGTGGGAATAGTTACAACCTATAACACAGCCCACTGTTTTACTTGGAGCTTGAAATGTTCAAATATGCAAAAAGAAAGGTGGCAGGATAAGTCCACTTGTTGCTGACATCACAATAACCTTTGACCCAGCACTGTGACGGTTTTATGCATTGCTGTTCCTAGTGGTTGGTATGGCATTTGGAATATTCTTTCCTAGAAGAATGTCATATATTTCCCAAATGGTTACCTTCTGTCTACTCCCAGCTTTCTGAACATACCTCTCTTGCCTATACCAGTGGAGAAGTTCAAGAAGAAGACAAACTTCCCTTTGCAGATGCTCTTCCAGACATCTGGGATGTTCTTTGAGAAGATAATAGAGTGACCAGGTGCAATTTATGTGCCAATAACTTGTCAGCACTATGATCTCTGGAAAGCTGTGTCCCATATGTTGCCCTCCACCACAAATGGGGGTGGGGAGGAAATTGTGGCCCTCATAGACTTCATACAGAATAGAAGAAAAAGAAACATCCTCTTGAGTGTTTTCATCTTTTGGCACAGTTTAAAGGCATAGCTGCACCCAGGCTACATGTCGCTATTAATAGCAGCTTCAGTTCAGAAAAAAGAATAACCTGAGAGATCCATTAGGCATCCACTAGGGATCCAAGGGTATTCCCCATGGACAATGTGGTATAGCTTTTTTTTTCAAGTGCAGTAGTATACACCCCTCCTGTGCAATGTTCCCTCTAAGCTGCAGATTCTTGTGAGTACAAATTCTACTTTGTGAGCTACTGGCATTAAAGTTGTGAGCTACTGGCATTCAAAGTTGTGAGCTACTGCATAAATTATTATGCTCTGGGGTCATCTTTCCTGAACTAAGACAAAAATGTGTGCGCTGGAGGCTAAAAAGATGTGAGCTAGCTAACTCATCTTAGAGGGAACACTGGTCTTGTGTAAGTGGTTTGGATAATTAACATTTAGGGGTTTGCCAAGACTGAATGTGCTATTCACCCCATCCCACCCAGTGACAGATGTTGACCTTGGTTCTCCATTCATTTATGGTGCAAGATCGCTCCATTATATTGGTTCATGTGGGCTGCTGTTTTGGTCTGAAGCAACAGAACAAAGTGTGAGTACTTAGTCTTATAGGTGCCATTGGAAGTAATTTTGTTCCATCACATTGGGGAAAAGTGAACCCAGGTATGTCCAGAGATATCTCTTGCATGCTTCTTTTTCTTCTCCATTGTTAGCTGATCCACTTAATTAGCTTCTTTGTTTATATATATTTAGAGTTCTTAGGGAAGCAAACAAAATAAATGAGGAGAGTTTACCACTCCCTCCCCCTCTCAGTTATTTGTGTTGGCAGCAAAAGCAAGTTATCAGGTAAGATAAGTTGAAGGTCGGTGGCAATAAAAACTTAGACTTAAAACTTGGCCAAGTAGAGCAGATAAAAGGGGGGGGGGGATTTCGTTATCTGCTCATGCACAAGCCAAGGCAAACCAGGATTTGCTAAAAGAGTAAAATAAATAAAACTCCTCAATAGAATGATGACCGCCAAGAAAACCCAGGTATGCATCGTTTGACAACCCTCACTTCCCTGAGGATCAAAGTAGAAGTGACCATCCCAGTGGTGGGGTCACGGGCAAATTCCTATACAAGAAGTATGATTGAAATGACAGCACAGGTGGACAGGTACATGTTCAGAACCTTTTACCTGTTTGTGTGTCACCTCCAGAAATCTTCTCTGCCCTCCAGTTTTCTCTCATGGGGCACTGAAAACAGAAGGAACCTCTGGTGGGCAGTAAAGAAGCACATCAGAAGTGGGGCAGGAAGAGCCTCCCTTGCCAGGCAAGCAGCAGTGAATGGGGCTGGAATACACAGGGGCAGCAGCCACGTGCCCCACCCTCCTCCTTCTGTTACTGCTTTGGTGCCAACCTGATGATGACCTTACCAAGCCCCGCCCCGGCAGCCTGGCAGCACCCTTCTGACCCACGGCAACCCTGGGACTCACAGCTGAGCTGGTTTTTTAAAAGAAGTATCCTTAAGGGCTAAAAGGGAGGGGCACAGTGTTGCCATCTTGAAAGCGACTCTAAGCTTCTCCCAGTTTTGACCTGCAGCAAGTTCTGCCTGCAGCAGCACAATGAAGGTTTCTCTGGCTTAAAATGGAAAGCTCTGGGGCACCACAAGCCGTGCTTGGAAAGCGTATGGCGCAGTGTGGAAGCTCCGAAGGAAGCAGGGTCTGCCTGGGAAAACTGCTGGGAGTTCAGAGCAGAACACCAACACATTCCTGCCTACTCAATACTTTTAATCACCTGATCTTTTGCTATATAGGCTTTGACATATCCCCCATACTATGTCACCACCATAACACCTAATTTTCCCATGACTGGTAGGAACTTAAGGGCAATGTTGCTGGATTGTCAGTCAGTCTAATGCAGATTTCCTCCAGACAAGTCCACAGAAATCAATAGCCTCAATAAACCCAGTTTGAAAACTCCTTTGTGGCTCTCAACCCAAGAGGCTTTCTTTAAAGAAGGGAAATTGTTACTAAACAAAAGTCATAGAATAGAGTTGGAAGGGAACTCCAGGGTCATCTAGTCCAACCCCCTCCACAATGCAGGACCTTCACAAATACCTCCCCGCCCCCCCACACACCCTTCCTGCTCTCCTCATGATCTGCCTAATTCAAAGAATCAGCATTGCTGTCAGATAGCCATCTAGCCTCTGTTTAAAAACTTTCAAGGAAGTATTTAACATATTGTAGTATTTTAGATTTCTCACAAGGGGATTGTAAAATGAAAACAAGAGAGTGTTTTTAGTACAAGGATATGGTTGTCAATGGGTTTTTAATGCATACTTATTAGAAAGATTTAAAATGGATAAAAGGTTGCAAGATTTTGACCAATCTATGTCTATATTTGAAATAGAATTCTGTAAAAATGACCAGCATGTTATCCCAAAAATGTATAAACTTCTATTGAGATTTGAAACAGAGAAAGAAGAGGTAAAAGAATTTATGGTAAAGTTTTTTTGTTATACTATTCAAATGGAACAATGGGAAAATCTTTGGTTGAAAGGTCTTAAATTTAATTTAAGTTCTAATTTAAAAGAGAATTTTGATGATATGATACAACAGTGGTATATGACTCCAGATAAATTAGCTAAAATGTATTAAAATGTTTGGAATAAATGCTGGAGATATGAACAACATGAAGAATCAGTTTATCATATGTGGTGGACTTACAATAAAGCTGAAAATATTGGATACAAATACATTCAGTTATGCAGAAGATTTTAAAGACTAATATACAATTAAAACAAGAGACTTTTTGTTGAGACTAATGGAAATACAAATTGAAAATACAAATGGAACTTTGTTTCTGTCTATGACAATGGCAGGAAGACAGTTATATGCTCAAAACTACATCATTACCTACATTAGAGGAACGGCTAGTCAAGATGATGGAGTTTGCGGAGATGGATAAACTTGACGTCTGATAAAATAAAAGGCTTTATTTAAATTTATACTTGCAGGGAAACTCTTTATGGACTTCTTGCATAAAAAGAGCAAAAAAATGAACTGATGATTTATGGCTTTGAAGACTAAAAGGCTTATACAGAAAGGTAATATATTTCCCTTGGTCAGACAATGGACTAAGGTGGCAATCAGTATATGTGTAGGATGTCTGTAACAGAGAAGATCAGATATTATTCCTTTTTCCTGTTCTCTGTTGCATTAGTTTCTTTTTTCTTGTGTGATTCTATCTTCGTTTTTCTTCTTTCCTTTTTTATTTTTTTTTAAAAACCTTAATAAAACACACACACCTTTAAGCTGAGCACATCCTCACAGTCCTCCAAAGCACCCTCCCAGCTTTCATTCACAGGTAAGTGTGGTTTCAGGTATTTTTAAAAATACCTTTCCTTTCTCTATACAGGGAGGATTTTTTTTTTTAAATACAGGAGAGCGCTTAAACATTCGATCTCCCAACAACATGAGGTGATATTCACCTGTGTGGTGAGATTGCTTCATGTATTTCTCTACGAAGAAAAAAAGACGGAAAATTCTACTTATTTATTTTTAAGTTTATGTTATTTGTTTTAATTTAATTTGCGATTTATACCCTGACCTATCCTGCAAAGTCCTCCTTTTCTCACTTGGACTCAAGATGGATTACGCAGGGTGAGTCAGCACAATCACTGGATGAAATATCCAATAAACAGTGCAATAGGATTTAGGGTGTTGAACCAGCCAGAAGTCTAAAAACAGAACTGAAGCAAAGGACATGGCTGCTCTCTTTAAGGATTTGAAGGGCTGTCACTTAGAGAGAGCAGGGAGCTGTTCCTGTTGGCAGCAGAGAAGAGGACTCACAATAAGAGGTCTAAATTAAGAATAAGAAGGTACCAGCTGGATATTAGGAAATACTTTTTTACAGTAAGAATTGTTCAACAGTGGAATCAGCTACCTAGAGAGGTCATGAACTCCCCCTCACTGGCAGTCTTAAGCAGCAGCTGGACAAACACTTGTCAGGGATGCTCTAGAATGATCTTGCATTGAGCAACGGGTTGGACTAGATGGCCTGCATGGCCCCTTCCAACTCTCTGATTCTAGAATTATTAACATGACACATTAAATGATGCAAAATTCCATATAAGGATCCTAGTTTCAGCAAGCTATACACAGTAGTATATACAATGGTCCCGAATATTTTCCCCACCTCTCAAGGAAGCCTGTTCCACTGAGGAAATATTCTAAATGTCAGGAAGTTGTTCCTAATGTTTAGCTGAAAACTCTTTTGATTTAATTTTAACTCTTTGGTTCTGGTCCAACCTTCAGGTGAAAACAGAAAACAACTTTGCACCATCCTCTATATCAGGGGTGGCCAAACTGTAGCTTGGGTGTGACATGTGGCTCTTTCACACAAAGTTAAAGTTTCTTACTTTCCACCTTCCCCTCCCTCTCCATCTATTTCCTTCCTTCCTTCCTTTCTTCCTTCCTTCCTTCCTTCCTTCCTTCCTTCCTTCCTTCCTTCCTTCCTTCCTTCCTTCCTTCCTTCCTTCCTTCCTTCCTTCCTTCCTTCCTTCCTTCCTTCCTTCCTTCCTTCCTCTGATGTTTGTGTCTTGTGGCTCTCAAACATCTGACATTTATTTTATGTGGCTCTTACATTAAGCAAGTTTGGCTATCCCTGCTCTAAATGAAAAGCAAGTGCTTGAAGATGGTTATTATATCACCTCTCAGTCATCTCTCTAGGCTAAACATCCCCAGCTCCTTCAACCTTTCCTCGTAGGACTTCATCTCCAGACCCCTCACCATCTTTGTTGCCCTCCTCTGGACATGTTCCAGCTCATCTATATCCTTCATAAATTGTGGTGTCCAAAACGAAACACTATACTCTAGCTGAGGTCTACCATAGCATAGTAAAGTGGTACCATCACTTTGCATGATCTGGACACTATACTTCTACTGATACAATCCAAAATCATATTTCCATTTTTAGCTATCACTTTATTTATTTATTTGGTTCACTTATATTCCACCCTTTCCCTGATGGGCTCAGGGTGGATCACATACAGATAAAAACCAGTCACATATAATAAAATCAATAAAAACCAATAAATACAATTTAAAACAACATCACACTGCTAGCTCATGTTTAGTGTAAGCAGGGGTCGTTTTGTAGGGGAAAAGGTTGTGGAGCTCATCCAGGGATTGTTATGCAGCTGAACCTACTCTTCAATGGACAAGGTGGGAAGAGGAAGTGGAACTGTCAGAAAGGTTCAGGAGCTGTGCTCCTGTGAGCTCCCGCTGAATCCAAGGCCTGAGTGTATGGTCCACTAAGACCCCTAGATCCTTTTTGCACATACTACTGCCAAGACAAGTCTTCACCATCCTATAATTACTCATTTGGTTTGTCCTACCTAAATGCAGAACTTTACATATATCCCTGTTAAAATTCATTTTATTGGTTTTAGCCCAGTTTTCCAGCCTGTCAAGATCATCCTGTATCCTGCCTCTGTCTTCTACTGTATTTGCTACCCCTCCCAGGTTAGCATCATCTGCAAACTTCTTAAGCATTCCTTCTATTGCTTAATTTCAAATCAGTTATAAAGATGTCAAACATAACAAGTCCCAGGACAGATTCTTGAGGCAGTCCATTTGTCACTCCTCTCCATGAAGATGAGGAACCATTCACAAGCACTCTTTGGGTGTGATCTGTCAACCAGTTACAGATCCAACTAACAGTAATATTATCCAAACCACATTTTACCAACATGTCAACAAGAATATTATGTGGAACCTTAACCTTACTAAATGATGTCTACAGCATTCTGCTGATCAGCAAGGCAGTAACTTTTTCAAAAAAAAATATAGTTAACTCTGACATTACTTGTTCATGAGAAACCCATACTGGCTCTTAGTAATCACAGCCATCTTTTCTAAATGCTCAAGGATTGACTGTTTGATACTTTGTTCTAAAACTTTTCTAGGAATAGCCATCAAGCTGACAGATTGGTTGTTACCCAGATCCTTCTTTTTCCCCTCCTTGAAGATGCGGACAACATTTGCCTCCCTCCAATCTTTTGACACCTCACTTGTTCTCCAAGAATTCTGAAACATAATGGCCAGAGGCTCAGAAATTATGACTGCAAGTTCTTTTAGTGCCCCTGGATGCAGTTCATCTGGCCCTGAGGACTTAGCTTCATTTATAGGAACTAGGTGTTTATGTACAACCCCTGTGCTGATCCTAAGCTGCAACTCCCTTCCCTCATCAGGTGTTCTGTTTTTGCCAAGCTGAGCACTTTTCTTTCACTGAGGAAAAGTCGGAATTGAACAATTCTCCTCATCACGTTTTACGATTCCACTGTCCTGTGCCCACAAAGGGCCTACCTTGCTCTTTTTCCTACTTCAGTTTCTCAGCCTCTGATCCATGCCATCATCATAAGCATCATTGTTTGCACTGAAATTAACAAGTCAATTTGCATGCATTTTATTCAAGAAATACAGGATCAGTAGAAATACTCTTTGCCTACTCTTGTGAGTGGCTGAGAAAACACTTGCACTTTAAGAGACATTTATGGCACTTTATATTGTGGATTGTGCAATTGATACATGAATGAAATAGATGTGGATTGTGTATTATATTAATGACTTATTGGAATTATGAAAATAGTATTTGAAATTGTGGTAATATTGTTAGTTATTTGTGGCATTAAGCTGCTACTAGAATTGAATGCTGGAGTGAATGGGCGATGGATGCAATCTAGGAAGGGAATTCATGGGTTCTTATCTTCATATTCATACCACATGTTAGGGCTGCTGGGTGTAAATTCTTATTGTTCTGATATATTATGAGCACAGAGAGGTGTTGAAAAACGTGCACTATGCCCTCTGGCATGCTGTGAACTTTAACACAAACATGATTACCATGTAAATTTACCTGCCTGAACTTCCTCAGTTGTATCTGTGCAGTAGGCACTTCTGCTACAGTTTGCAGCTGCTTTTGCCTATTCCATAAACTACATCTTCTTGGTTGATGGAGAAGTACAAGTCCCTCAGCATCATTAAAGTAACTGATTTGTGAAGCACAGAATCTTTTGCCATCCATTCTTTTGCATTTAAGCAGTTGGATGCATCTTTGAAACAAACAATATTGGCTAGATGGTGTTGCTTCCTTTTTGTATTTGCAGAGTTAGCTACATCTATTTGAGAAGTGAGTGCAAGAATTTGTCACAAGATCAGCTGAGTTCAGACAGTGAAGGTACACAGAGGTCTAAGAAGTCAATCTCAACTTAAGGAAAACAAACTCAGTTTTTTGTTTTTTACTACGTAATAAAAATTGGAGGTGATGGCAGCAGCAGACAGGTGGTAGTACCTACAGCTGTGAGAAACAACAGAATTATATGAACTGGAACTTCTGCAGTGAAGGTACACAGAGGTCTAAGAAGTCAATCTCAACTTAAGGAAAACAAACTCAGTTTTTTGTTTTTTACTACGTAATAAAAATTGGAGGTGATGGCAGCAGCAGACAGGTGGTAGTACCTACAGCTGTGAGAAACAACAGAATTATATGAACTGGAACTTCTGCATTCAGTTAGATACAAGTAAACAACTATCTGCAAGGTCATTATGAACAAACGCTTAAAACACAAAGGACTTAATGGTGTCCTACAACTGGTGAGCAAGATGTAAACTGAACTTGTTGGTATTCAAGCATACCTAGGCACAACTGCAAATAAGTCACATTGCATTCTACAAGAGAATATCACCCAAACCCCTTTCCTGGCCTATTTCAGCTAGGAAAAAAAAAATCCTTCCAGATATCAAGTTAATATAAAGTCAGAGCCACTATGAAGATAATGACACACACGCATGTCTGTCCATTCTCATGACCTGATTACTCATCACTGACTCCCAACTGATCATGTGATCAGTTGCCCTGTAGCTCAGGAAAGGATGAGAAAGATGACCTAAGTCACCAATCAGAGGACCAAGAAACACCAGAAGATTGCAACCCTTCTTTTCCCCCTACCTCTACTGCCGTTCCCTCTTCTGGTTGAATTAAAAGCATTGTGTTTGAATGATGAGGGATGACATGGGAGTTCTGTGTGAGATTTGCTGGGGTCAAGCATCGGTATTTGGAATAATCAAGCTATTGTTTAAACCAAAGACTTGCTTTATTGATAATCCAATACTTGCCCAAGGAACAATACCTTGGAAGTGATACAGTAAGTTGCATAGCACAGCATCTTAAAGGCTACTTCAAAGACAAAGTTCAGATAGCTTCAAAACATAACATACAGATGTGAATTACCTAGAAGGTTCAAAGCATACTATCAACTAGCCTTTTGGATACTACAACATCTCTCGGTTCCCACACATTCCTGGCTTGCTGATATGTATGGGAACTCGGGGAAGGTACTTCTCCTTTACAGTATGGAATTACTTGCATATCCTGCATCCTTGAGAGTCCACAGGTGGGGGGAAGCTTTGAAGAGAAATCTTTATTCAGAAAAGGGGAATAGCTGAGAGAAGGAAAGGGGGGGGAAGAAGTATGAACATCAAATGCATACTTAATTAATACCAGAAATATCATGCTTGACAGTGGAGACTTACATACACAAGCAAGTTATCACTGGCTTGGGTGAACCAGCTGTAACAGAAAATGTCATTGCCTCAACATCTAAGCCCATCCTTCCCACCCAATGTGCCATTTTCAGTCATGACAAACCAGCTGTTCGGAGGTATTAAAATCCAAGATCTTAAGGTGGTGAAATGGTAACCTTTATGCTTTTAGAAAATCACTCAGCTCAGCCTGGACACAACACCATGGTTTAATTAAACCAACAATGTAGGTGCCTACTACTAGAAATGTTTCAACAGACCAAACTCTGGAAATTGCATCATTGGCCACCATTGCTGTAAGTTATAGTTCCACACAAAGTACAAAAACGGACCTTCTGGCTCTTTTTGGCTTCTTACCTGGTGCTGCTTTCACATACTTCCTGACCACAGAAACACCTTGTTATAGCGAAGATGGTGAAACCAGCATTTCCTAACACTAATGAGGATTTGGATGATCATTCATGAGTTGAGTTCTGGTCTCCCAAACTAACCATCCTTTAAACATACCATGGTTTCAGATTATGTTTAACTCAGCCTAAGATTGAAATGGAGGCATTTCAAATTGGGACTTACATTTCCTCAGTTTCAAGTTAACTGTATGATACTATATATTTTATATTGCTGTTAAAGATAATGCAGTCTTATAGATCAGATAGGAACTAGGCAATGAGTTGGACATTCATGAATTGATTTAGGACAGGGAAGTCGAACTCATTTGTTCTGAGAGCCGGATATGACATAAATGAGACCTCGTTGGGCTAGGCCATGTGTGTCATGAAATGCAATGCCAGGTAGCAGAGATATAAAGAACACAAACACAACTAAAGGGTGTTTTTTTTTTCAAAAAAGAAAACCCCCTCAAAATATGCTTAAAAGATTATTAGCACTCTTCCAATATTTTGTTTATTTAACAGTCTCTGATAACTGACACCTCTTGCTCTGAATTATTGCATCAAAATCTGGAGACAATGTCTATGCTGTAGCAATCCTGAGTATGCTGTTACAGTACAATTAGGCTAAGTAGGCACTGGCCTATGGACCCCCACGCCAGCTTTCCCCCAGAGTTTTCCCTCTGCTTGCAGCCCTCCCAGCCTGCACACTAGGGTGGCCAGACCGTCCCGGGCGCCCGGGAATGTCCCGGTTCTAGCCACCAATTCCCGCCTCCCGGGCTGGCTATACTGGGACCATTTAGAGGTCCCGGTTTAGCCAGCCCCGGAGGCGGTGGGCCGCGGGCGCCGGCGGCGGTGGCGGAGGCCTCTCCGCGGCTCTGGAGGGCCTCCAGCGACCAGCGGCGACCAGCGGAGGCCGCGGAGAGGCCGCGGAGCAGCCGGCGCTGGTCCCTGGAGGCCTCCAGAGGCCAGCGCCGGCAGTGGAGAGGCCCCCGCGGGTCCCTGGAGGGCCTCCAGAGGCCCGCGGAGGCCGCGGAGAGGCCCCCGTGGGTCCCTGGAGGCCCTCCAGAGGCCTACGGAGGCCGCGGAGAGGCCGGCGCTGGTCCCTGGAGGCCTCCAGAGGCCAGCGCCGGCAGTGGAGAGGCCCCCGCGGGTCCCTGGAGGGCCTCTAGAGGCCCGTGGAGGCCGCGGAGAGGCCCCCGCGGGTCCCTGGAGGCCCTCCAGAGGCCCGCGGAGGCCGCGGAGAGGCCGGCGCTGGTCCCTGGAGGCCTCCAGAGGCCAGCGCCGGCAGTGGAGAGGCCCCCGCGGGTCCCTGGAGGGCCTCCAGAGGCCCGCGGAGGCCGCGGAGAGGCCGGCGCTGGTCCCTGGAGGCCTCCAGAGGCCAGCGGAGGCCGCGGAGAGGCCGGCGCTGGTCCCTGGAGGCCTCCAGAGGCCAGCGCCGGCAATGGAGAGGCCCCCGCGGGTCCCTGGAGGCCCTCCAGAGGCCCGCGGAGGCCGCGGAGAGGCCGGCGCTGGTCCCTGGAGGCCTCCAGAGGCCAGCGCCAGCAGTGGAGAGGCCCCCGCAGGTCCCTGGAGGGCCTCCAGAGGCCCGCGGAGGCCACGGAGAGGCCGGCGCTGGTCCCTGGAGGCCCTCCAGAGGCCCGCGGAGGCCGCGGAGAGGCCAGCGCTGGTCCCTGGAGGCCCTCCAGAGGCCAGCACCGGAAGCGGAGAGGCCGCCGCTGGTCCCTGGAGGGCCTCCAGAGGCCAGCGGAGGCCACGGAGAGGCCAGCGCTGGTCCCTGGAGGCCCTCCAGAGACCAGCGCCGGCCTCTCCGCCGCCTTCCCGGCCTCCGCAGCCGCCGCCAGCCCCCCAGCAGCCCGGAGGAGAGGCCGCCACCGCCCTGGATCAAGGTAAGCCAAAAGCGGGGGGGGGGGCGGCTGGCGGGGGGGCGGCTGGCGGGGGGGCGGCTGGCCTTCCTTCTTTCCTTCCCTTTCTTCCTTCCCTCCCTTCCTTCCTTCCCTCCCTTCCTTCCTTCCCTCCCTTCCTTCCCTCCCTTCCTTCCTTCCCTCCTTCCTTCCTTCCTTCCTTCCTTCCTTCCCTCCCTCCCTCCCTTCCTTCCCTCCCTCCTCCCTTCCTTCCTTTCTTCCTTCCCTCCCTCCTCCCTTCCTTCCTTCCTTCCCTCCCTTCCCTCCCTCCTCCCTTCCTTCCTTTCTTCCTTCCCTCCTTCCCTTCCTCCCTTCCCTCCCTCCTCCCTTCCTTCCTTTCTTCCTTCCTTCCTTCCCTCCCTCCCTTCCTTCCCTCCCTCCCTCCTCCCTTCCTTCCTTCCCTCCTTCCTTCCCTCCTTCCTTCCTTCCCTCCTTCCTTCCTTCCTTCCTTCCCTCCCTCCCTTCCCTCCCTCCTCCCTTCCTTCCCTCCCTCCTCCCTTCCTTCCTTTCTTCCTTCCCTCCCTCCTCCCTTCCTTCCTTCCTTCCTTCCCTCCCTTCCTTCCTTCCTTCCTTTCTTCCTTCCCTCCCTCCCTTCCCTCCCTCCCTTCCCTCCCTCCTCCCTCCCTCCCTTCCTTCCTTCCTTCCTTCCTTCCTTCCTTCCTTCCCTCCCTTCCTTCCTTCCTTTCTTCCTTCCCTCCCTCCCTTCCCTCCCTCCCTTCCCTCCCTCCTCCCTCCCTCCCTTCCTTCCTTCCTTCCTTCCTTCCCTCCCTCCTCCCTTCCTTCCTTTCTTCCTTCCCTCCCTCCTCCCTTCCTTCCTTCCTTCCCTCCCTTCCCTCCCTCCTCCCTTCCTTCCTTTCTTCCTTCCCTCCTTCCCTTCCTCCCTTCCCTCCCTCCTCCCTTCCTTCCTTTCTTCCTTCCTTCCTTCCCTCCCTCCCTTCCTTCCCTCCCTCCCTCCTCCCTTCCTTCCTTCCCTCCTTCCTTCCCTCCTTCCTTCCTTCCCTCCTTCCTTCCTTCCTTCCTTCCCTCCCTCCCTTCCCTCCCTCCTCCCTTCCTTCCCTCCCTCCTCCCTTCCTTCCTTTCTTCCTTCCCTCCCTTCCCTCCCTCCTCCCTTCCTTCCTTCCTTCCTTCCCTCCCTTCCTTCCTTCCTTTCTTCCTTCCCTCCCTCCCTTCCCTCCCTCCCTTCCCTCCCTCCCTCCCTCCTCCCTTCCTGACTGAATGGGCCACTGGCCTGATCCAACAGGGCTTCTCTTATGTTGTTATGTGACACAGTGTGTTGGACTGGATGGGCCACTGGCCTGATCCAACAGGGCTTCTCTTATGTTCTTATGTGACGCAGAGTGTTGGACTGGATGGGCCACTGGCCTGATCCAACAGGGCTTCTCTTATGTTCTTATGTGACAATACTGACTTTGGTGGACCCAAGCACTGATTCAGTGTAAGGGAGCTTTGTGTTTGTGACTGGAGTGGACAATACTGACTTTGGTGGACCCAAGCACTGATTCAGTGTAAGGGAGCTTTGTGTTTGTGACTGGAGTGGACAATACTGACTTTGGTGGACCCAAGCACTGATTCAGTGTAAGGGAGCTTTGTGTTTGTGACTGGAGTAGACAATACTGACTTTGGTGGACCCAAGCACTGATTCAGTGTAAGGGAGCTTTGTGTTTGTGTCTTCTGGTGCAATTTTGTTCTCAGATCCTGTATTTACTTCATCAGTATATGGGATAAGGCACTTTCTCAACTGTGCTGCATAATGCAGCCTATTTATTTTGTCCTGTTTGCTCTGTTGGCTCTATCTGCGCCACCTTCATCACTTTCGGGGTGTGGATCCCCCAGTGGGGTGGTCTCGCGACTCCCTCCGCCGGCTGTTTCTGATAGCCCTGCGCCCCCTCTTTCATTTGATATGTGTCCCGTGCGGATGCCACCCTCCCGCCGGGAGATGCCGCAAAATGAGCCCCCTTGAGGCTTATGGCGGCAGGGCTCGGGGGAAGCGAGCTAGACTGCTGTTCTTTTGAGGGGTCATAGAGTGTTTCGAGCCCGTCCCTGTGGCATCGGTCCCATCGTTGTGGGGCCCAGGGGGCCGGCGCAGCGGCCCGCTGAAGCAGCCTGTCGGTCACTTCCGGGTTCCTGTCCTGCATCTCGACCTGTGTTATTAGTGACAGGCTGCTTCGGCGTGCCGCTGCGCCGGCCCCCTGGGTCCCACAACGATGGGACCGATGCCACAGGGACGGGCTCGAAACACTCTATGACCCCTCAAAAGAACAGCAGTCTAGCTCGCTTCCCCCGAGCCCTGCCGCCATAAGCCTCAAGGGGGCTCATTTTGCGGCATCTCCCGGCGGGAGGGTGGCACCCGCACGGGACACATATCAAATGAAAGAGGGGGCGCAGGGCTATCAGAAACAGCCGGCGGAGGGAGGAAGGAGACCACCCCACTGGGGGATCCACACCCCGAAAGTGATGAAGGTGGCGCAGATAGAGCCAACAGAGCCAACAGGACAAAATAAATAGGCTGCATTATGCAGCACAGTTGAGAAAGTGCCTTATCCCATATACTGATGAAGTATATACAGGATTTGAGAACAAAATTGTTTCCGGCGGTGATATTTGGGGGATTTTTGGGGACGTCACAGGAAGTGCTGTGAAGTCACTTCCTGTTTCTGGCAGTGGCATTTGGGGGAAATGATGTCATTTGGGGGAAGTGATGTCACAGGAAGTGATGTCACTTCCCGTTTCCGGCAGGTGACGCGGGGGAAATGATGTCACAGGAAGTGGTGTCACTTCCTGTTTCCGGTCCCCCCCCCAAAGGTGTCCCTGGCTGGCCTTCAGACATTATGGTCACCCTACTGCACACACAGCCCGCAACTGAGCCACTCTTTGCCCAACTTGCCTAGTGTGTCTGCTGCTGGTGTCATTGCCAAGTTTGCCTTTCTCTGCCTCTCCTCTGCAGTTTTGTCAAAGGGACTTTTGAGAAGGTGCCTGTCAAGCATATGGTTTATACTCAGTATTAAATGTTATATTTGAATTTTCTGCTCCTTCTCTCTCTCTCCATCAGCACCACACCCACACAGGGCAAGGCTTTTTACTAATATAGTACAGCCCACCAATCATAACACTGATTGTTTTTCATTAGTTGCACCTGAGATTTTCGTGACTCCTGTATAGCTTAGTTACATAACAAATGATTCAGCAGTTTTTAGTTGTCTTAAAGCAACTTAACACTGACACATATCAAAGCCAAAGAACCATCCTGCTTTCTACCTTCCCTTTTTCCTTTCCCACCTTTGAGTAGCAAATGTAGGAATGTACTGCTTTGATAACAGGTGCCTCCCGGAAGGTTTCCACACTGTAACCATCAACTGCATGCGTGAGACCAGGAAAGTTTTAACCACAAAGATAGCTATATGTAGATATGTAGTAATTCACACATCCTTGTTATGTCTTTGAACTACCATTCCCAAAGTGCTTTGATGTAACCCTTAAAGAGCCAGTTTGGTGTAGTGGTTAAGTGTGCGGACTCTTATCTGGGAGAACCGGGTTTGATTCCCCACTCCTCCACTTGCACCTGCTGGAATGGCCTTGGGTCAGCCATAGCCCTGGCAGAGGTTGTCCTTGAAAGGGCAGCTGCTGTGAGAGCCCTCTCCAGCCCCACCCACCTTACAGGGTGTTTGTTGTGGGGGAGGAAGGTAAAGGAGATTGTGAGCCGCTCTGAGACTCTTCAGAGTGGAGGGCGGGATATAAATCCAATATCTTCTTATCTTCTTCTTAAAGCTTCATGCCTTGCAATACTTTGTATCACTTTCAAGGTGCTTTACCGACGAGCAACAATGGATTATCAATAAACTAAGACTTTGTATTAAACAATCACTTGGTTATCTGAATCTTCCATGCTTGACAGTGCCTGCAGGCTGAAGTGGGGGCCATGGGTGTGTGTGGGGGGGCAGTCACTCTGAGATAATTTCCAAGGGGGACCCCAAGATTTAGGGGCCTCTACAGGGTTTAATCCGGCACTGATCATAGCTGTCAGCCGATGTAACTTTAATGGTAAACTGTTTAGTTGAACTGTAGCCATCTTTGAACTGTGTTACTAACCATGAGAAAACCTTTTGCATATCAAAGTAGAGAATGCAGATGTTACCAATGCTCAGTGTGAACCTTTCTTCCCCCTGATACTAACAAAGGCAGAAATTCCCCTCTTTAAAGATAAGGTGCATCCAGGGACAGTCGCTTGGCCATCCCCGGAAGAATAGCAACAACAATGAGATAAGAGGGAAAGACCGTGTGAATTGTTGCACCTCATTCCAACAATGTTTAGAATTATAGTTCTGTATAGTTCCCTTTGATGTATCCCAATATAGCCACCCCCCTAAGGCCATATTGTATCAATCTTCTCCTTCGTTCAGATACTTATGGATTATCGAATAAAGCTTAACTTTGCAACAATTCAAGGTCTGGCTGATTTGAAATTCCATCATCTGACATTTTGAGACCGGGATTTGTGCAAAGTATTTAGTGAGGAGGAGGCCAACGAACTGCTGCCCCATCACAGCACCGACTGTGCTATCGAACTGATCCCGGGCCAGGAGCTCCCCAAAGCCAAACTGTATTCCATGGGGTGGGCAGAGAAAGCCGAGTTGCCAAAATTCATTGATAAAAATTTAAAGCGTGGTTTCATCCGACCTGCTACTGTACCCCGCGCAGCACCCGTCCTCTTCTGGAAGAAGAAGGACGGGAGCCTTAGACTTTGCACTGACTTTCGCGGGATTAATGGGATCTCGATGTCAAATGCCTACGCCATCCCCCTGATCAGAGACTTATTGAGCACAGTATCAGAGGGGTCCATTTTCACCAAGCTGGACCTAAGAGACACTTATTTCTGAGTGAGAATCAATGAGGGGGATGAGTGGAAGATGGAGTTCAACACACCAATGGGACAGTTTGAATACTTGGTCATGCCTTTCAGTCTCCAAGGAACCCCCGGGGGTGTTCATGAACTTTATCAATGAAGTACTGAGGGAATATTTGTATAAGGGGGTGGTGGTGTACCTGGATGACACCATTATCTATTCGAAAGATCTAGCCTCCCACATCCAGTTGGTGAGGAGAGTGTTGTCCACCCTATATGAGCACATATATGTATGCAAAATTGTTGAAATGTGAATTTCACCAGACAGAGCTTGACTATTTGGGGTTCCGGGAAGGGATTAGCCATGGACCTGGCCAAAATACAGGTGGTGTTGGAGTGGGAACCCCCGAGGACACATAGACAGCTCCAATCATTCCTCTGGTTTGCCAATTTTTACAGGGGGTTCATTCAGGGGTTCGCCCAGGCGATGTTGCCCCTCACTAAGCTACTAAAGACTAAGGGGAAAGGAACAGAGGCTAAAAAGCCTGGCACACGATGAAGTTGGTCACCAGAATGCCAACAGGCTTTTGATAAATTAAAGTGCCTGTTCATGAGCGAACTGGTCCTCGCCCACCTGGATGAGCACAAACCCTTCGTGGTCCAGTGCGATGCCTCCGATGAGGCCGTGGGAGCAATATTAATGCAGAGGGACGTAGAGGGAAGGTTAAGACCCTGCGCTTATATCTCTAAAAAGTTTTCCCAAGAGCAGTGCAACTGGTCGGTCTGGGATAAAGAGGCGTTCACAGTGACTTTTGCCTTGAAGACTTGGCGGTCTTGGCTAGAGGGAGAGAGAGTTCAGTTTGAGATATGGATGGACCACAAAAACTTAGAAGCTCTCACTAGGCGCCGAAAATTAACGGCCAAACAGATCCGGTGGGCCGGGTTCTTTGCCAAATTCGATTTCACCCTTAAGCACATTCCCGGGTCTAAGAACTTTTTAGCCGATGCTCTATCTAGACTCCCTCAACACGAGAGCCAATGGGAGGAAGTAATAGACTCTATCATTTCCCCCTCCGCAGTAGCGGGAGCAGTGACCACTAGATCAGGGAAAAATCCGAAATCCGCAGAGCCGTGGGGGTGGGGGCAACAAACTGATCGAGGAAGCGGAGAGGGAAGGAGCAAACAGACTGGACGAAGTGGTGAAAGTGGAAGGGGGATTCTGGTACCATGAAGGGAAATTGTACGTCCCTAAAACCCTTCGCCCAGAAGTCCTACAGTATTGTCACTGCAGCAAGCTGGCCGGCCACTTTGGCTATGTAAAAACACTACACCTGGTCAATAGACAGTTTTGGTGGCTGCATATGAAAAAAGACATATCAGAGTTTGTGGCCTCCTGCCCCATTTGCATCATGGCCAAGAAACGGGGGGGGGGGGCAAGACACCGGGCTTCCTCCAACCCACCCCTACTGCCCACCGACCATGGTCGGTAGCGTCAATGGACTTTATAGTGGAACTGCTGGCTTCTCAGGGCAAGACGGTGATCTTAGTGGTGGTGGACACTTTCTCAAAACAAGCCCATTTCATTCCCTGCAAGCAGCTCCCCACAGCAAAGAAGCTGGCTTATTTATTTTTCCATCACATGGTGAAATTCCACTCATTTCCCGACAAGGTCATTAGCGACCGCAGGCTGCAGTTCGTTGCCAACTTCTGGCGGGAGTTTTGAAATTGGTGGGCATGGAGCAGGGGTTGAGTTCCGCCTACCACCAGCAGACGGACGGACGGACAGACGGAACGTGTGAATGCCCTTTTGGAGCAATACCTAAGGTGTTACGTGAATTACCAACAAACAAACGGGGTGGAGCTGCTTCCTTTTGCTGAGTATGGTTACAACAACAGTCTGCATAGCTCGACTAAGACTTCTCCATTTCAGATTGTCAATGCCTATGAAGGGAAGCCTTTTCCCTTGTTCCCTAGTGGCCAAGAGAGCTCTCCTCCCACCTCCTGTCAACAATGGTGGGAGGAAATCAGGAAAGGCTGGGCTATCATACAGGAAAACCTAGAGGCAGCCAAAAAAAGACTATAAGGCCCACTTCGATAAAAAATACTCACCTGAGTGGGAGTTCAAAGTGGGAGAGATGGTTTTCCTCTCTACTAAGAATTTGCCTCTGTCTCAAACTTGTAGAAAACTAGCATACAAATACTTGGGTCCATTCAAAATAAAACGAGTAATAAACAAGGTAACAGTGGAACTGGAGTTGCCTAAACTGTTCAGTAAAATCCACCCTGTTTTCCATTGCAGTCTTCTTCGGAAAGATCCTGGAGTTACGTCATGGCACCCCCGCCCTCCAGAGCCCCAACCTATTCAAGTGAGGGGTCAAAGTCATCATGAGGTGTGGGAGGTGCTAGACGCCAAGCTGAAGAAGGGGTTTTTGTATTTTCTAGTGTGCTGGAAATACTTTTCCCCTAGCTGTGATGAGTGGGTCAAGTCAACAGACCTAAGAGCTCTGCTCCTACTGAAAAGATTTTATCTACTGCAGCCAGACAAACCCCGAGCACGAGCTTAGGGGGGGCAATATGTCAGCCAATGTAACTTTAATGGTAAACTGCTTAGCTGAACTGTAGCCATCTTTGAACTGTGTTACTAACAATGAGAAAACCTTTTGCATATCAAAGTAGAGAATGCAGATTTTACCAATGCTCAGTGTGAACCTTTCTTCCCCCTGATACTAACAAAGGCAGAAATTCCCCTCTTTGAAGATAAGGTGCATCCAGGGACAGTCGCTTGGCCATCCCCGGAAGAATAGCAACAACAATGAGATAAGAGGGAAAGACCGTGTGAATTGTTGCACCTCATTTCAACAATGTTTAGAATTATAGTTCTGTATAGTTCCCTTTGATGTATCCCAATATAGCCACCCTCCTAAGGCCATATTGTATCAATCTTCTCCTTCGTTCAGATACTTATGGATTATCGAATAAAGCTTAACTTTGCAACAATTCAAGGTCTGGCTGATTTGAAATTCCATCGTCTGACAATAGTGGCAGATGATGGTATCACTGGAAGACCACATTGCCAGCCTGCAGATGCCCAAGAGGGAAACACCTCAAAGGGAGGCAGCCAGAGAAGCCAGAGTTCAGGTGGAATGAGCTCATATATAAACTATACAGACAACAGCAGCATATTGATAACAGCATTTAATAGTCTAAATGATCCAATGTGTAAACATCTATGAAGAAGAAGCAGTGCCCTTGCAAGGGCTCAAGTGACAAATAAATAAAGCCAAATCCTTATGAAAACATTGTGTGTGTTGCAAATTATACAATAAAGACTTTTTAAAACACCTAATGCAGGGGATCAAATATGAGGCCCAGGGGCCAAATCAGGTCCCCGGAGGGTTCCTATCAGGCCCCCGAACAACTGGTTATCTGCTTCCTTCTCCCTCTTTCTTGCTTCCTTCTGCATCTCAGCTTGCTTTGCCAGGCTTGCTCAATTGCACAGGAGCTACAGAGCAAAACCTCTATTTTCTCCATTGACTGAAGATCCTCCCTTGAGGAGGAAGGGGGGAGGAATAGCTTGCTTCGCCAGGCTCTCTCAATTGCACAGCAGAGCTACTGTGCCAAGCTTCTCTTCCTTCTATTGGCTGAGGCTCCTCTCCCTCCTGGTCCCCTGGGGAAGGAAGGAAGGAAAGAGCCAGAGCTTTCTTTGCCCAGTTCTCTGGATCTCATAGGAGAGAAATAAAGAAAGCACCTTTAAGGCCAACAAGTACTAATGTTTTAAGCATGTTTTATTTTAAGGGTTGTTTTTTTTAAAAAACCACAACCTTCAATTGTGTTTGTGTGCTTTATAAAGTTTATATCTCTGTTACCTGGCATTACATATTATGACACACATGGAGCGGCCTGACAAGGTCTTATTTATGTCAGATCTGGCCCTCATAACAAATGAGTTCAACACCCTTGACCTAATGTATGCAGGGCTCTTTCTCCTGGGGAACATGGGTTCGGAAAAAACACAAGTATTGTAATCATCCTAGTCAGGTAGAACTTCAAGACCACTTTACGGAGAAACTGGAGGTCAAGCCTCAGCACCACCCTCCTGGGGAAATCCTGGATTTGATGTTACCCAAAGAGGCAGTTTCCATTTAATTTGGGGAATTAGCTTTAGGAAACAAAGTGGGAGGCAGGTAACTGAGATCTTCACCAGTGTATACCAGGATTTTTCCCTTAAGAGAACTCTCAGATAAACTAGGCAGATCTTCAACTGGAAAGATTTTTACTAAAAAAGAAATGAGCAAAACACACATACATACACAGTGAAAACACATATAAGAGCTAACTAAGAGGAAATCAAGGAGAAAAGAGGGAAACTTTTCTCAGGGGAAGGTAATATTTACCAACCTTGCAGAGGCCTGGTGAACAGTTGCAAAATGGCCAGTGTTTCACAAAGACGAGAGAACCCACCAAGTGGGTGTGTGGCCAAAAGCATGCACATAAACTACAGAGCAGCATGCTTGAAATTATAGGGGAAATGTTCCCTGAGGCAGTGTGACATGTTTTGCCCCCAAAACAATGACTTGATGGCTTTTTGAGGGGATGAGATCAGACTTTTGCTCGATGGAATACTAATGGTTTAATGCGTTTTACTGGCGTTTTAGAGCATGGTCATCTGAAAACTAAACAAGCTTTGGAGCAAGATTACTCTGTTCGGTTATTGTGGTTTGAGTATATCTTTAGTTGCAAGATTTGTTGTCGAGACACAAATTTCATCCTGCTCTGTGTGTTAAACTGACAACGATTGAACAATTTCTTTTTTTTCAGGTGCTATGCCTGTAAAAGATATGATTTCAAAGATTTACGATATACTTCTCTGTTCTTCATCTTCTTCCCTTCCATCTTACTGTAGAGCCTGGCAAATGGATCCAAATATTTCTTTAAGGAGTAAAGTAAAGTAAGTAAAGTAAGTAAAGTAAATTTTATTCTTATATCCCGCCCTCCCCCGCCAGAAGGCGGGCTCAGGGCGGCTCACAGACATGGCAAGCCATGATTTGGTTAAAACAGATAATAATTCAAAATATGGTTCAATTACATAAATTAATTAAAGTTTAAAAATATAAAAATATAAAATATAAAAAATAGATAGAAGTAGGTGCTGTACTTCTATCAGTCACAAATTACACATTGTCATACATCAGTTTCAATTATACATAAGGTGGTTAAAGTTATAATAATTAATCAGTTTGGTCTGGTCCTGATTTGAATGCGAGCTGAAAAAGAGAGGTTTTGCAAGCTCAGCTATGTATGGCTTTGCTCACTGTGCTGGATTCCTCGTCTGATGAAGTGTGCTTAAGAGCACACGAAAGCTTATGTTCTAAATAAAAATTGGTTGGTCTTAAAGGTGAAACTTGACTCCTGCTTTGTTCAATTATCTTGGGAAACCCTGATGAGTTTCCCTGAAGTGAACTACAGATGTTAATGTTTCTTTTTCTAATAATAATAATAATAATAATAATAATAATAATAATAATAATAATAATAATAATAATAATAAATTTTATTTATATCCCGCCCTCCCCGCCTAGGCAGGCTCAGGGCGGCTAACAACAAGTTCAATAAAATTATACAATATATAATAAGTTTAAAACAGCATTTAAATTGTACAATAATTTAAAACAACAATATCTAAAACCAGTTCCGGTTGTCTAAGCCATTCCATAATTTAACAGCGGCGGTTATGTTCCTGATGTTATTCTGTGCATTTATATAATGGCAGAGATCACTAGATAAATCGTTTGGTGGGTTGAACAGCCATCCTGTCAGCGGTCTACAAAGGCCTGCTTGAAAAGAATGGTCTTACAGGCCCTGGGGAATTGGTCCAGATTCCGCAGGGCCCGCACCTCCTCTGGGAGCTGATTCCAGAGGCACGGGGCTGTAACAGAGAAGGCCCATGCCCAGGTACTCTGTAATTTTGCCTCCTTTGGCCCAGGGATAGTCAGCATTTTCTTCCCTGCTGACCTCAGTGCTCTTTGGGGCTCATATGGGGAGAAACGGTCCCTCAGGTAGGCAGGTCCTCGGCCATATAGGGCTTAGTATTCTTAGCATTTTTGTATTTTGTGTGTGTGTGTGAATGTGCACACCTGGAAGCAGGACTGGATCTACATATTCTTTGAAGGGGGGGGCAAAATTAAAAAATGATGCCACCTTATGGGCCATTCTATCTTATGGTCCCATAGAATACAATGGACTCCATACCCAATTTGGCGACCCCCTCCGTCGGCTCCCAGGGCAAGCACCCCCCTCACCCCACCCCTAGATCCAGCCCTGCCTGAAAGTTATGTTGATCTCTAGTGAGTGAACCCTACTGGAAGCCTGGAGGATATTCAGGGAGAGGTGGCTGAATAAGCCTACCCCAGCCTTCCAACTGGGTATTTCAAGGATAGTCTCTCATCCAAATACTAACCACAGTTGACCCTGCTTAGCTTCCAAGATCTGACGCGATTGGGCTTGCCTGGACTACGAGAAGTATGTTAATGTTTCTTGATGACCCTCCGAGTACTGGACAGAAAAACTACCAGGTTTTGGTGAATAGCATTAGGTGTTGCATACCTTGGATAAATGGGTAAGGGAAAAGTAAGGCCCAGCATGTGATGGGATTAATCCAAGGTGAGGTGACCTATCCTGGGAGACCCATTGTTCCTAAATTTTGCATCTCCTCAGAGTGTGGAGGAGGTTGTCAGTCAGTCAAAAATATTTTCCCAGGTTTGTTTCTAACTGGCATCCATTTTGTTTCATTTTAGGCCAGGCAGAGCCCTGCACATATTATTTTGGGGGTGACATTAAAGAAGGATGTTAATGTGTCTAACTGCTAAACTGCCCCTCTGTGGGAGGAGGGGTCTGACTGCTAAGAGTGAGAGGAATCAGACATGGGAGCAGCCAGTTCTCTAACCCTTCTAGATGATGTTATGGCAGTCAAAAACCACTCTTTTAGGGAGAGTAAAAGTACAAGGCAAATGGCTAAGGCTTCAGAGGGTGGTATCATCAGACTGGCCCATGAGGAAATGTATTGGGTGCTTGCCATCCACAAAATTGTGGAAGGCTGAATAGCAGCCAAGACACCTTCACAGAACAAGGCACGAACCCCATATCATTCAAAGATGAGATGATCAAAAAGAACTTGAATCTTAGAGAGTTGTCAGGACTTTCAATTGGTCCATATGGAAAGTGTATCATGCAGTAACATCAGATCAAGGGTAAGTTAGTAAGATGGTGTTCATGTGCTGGACTGGATGTGCAAAAGGATGTTCCCAAGAAATGGTGTTCAGTGTTGACTTTTACTTAAAATTGCAAACACATATGCAGAGCAACAACAGCAATAGCAACGATGATCCCACAATGTCAAATTTAAGTTTTGCAAAAATCAGACTGCCACAATTTCACAATGAAAGCAATGCTGCTTTGGTAGTCCTGCGTAATATTCTCCACTTTTCAGCTTATAAGAAGTACAATAAAGAATGCATATTGGAGAACAGTAGCAATGAAGTATTCCTTCCAGAATTCTGCCCAAAGAATGGCACTATTAGACAAACCCTGTAATCTGAATACACAAAATAGATGGAAATTAATAGCAGAGACCTCATGTTGGTAAAATTTCATTACCCCACATAATGCTAAAAAGCATTATGGTAATTAAAATAAATATACATGCCAAATCCATCAATTGCCTTTTATGCCTCAGGAAGGATTCACACCTGTTCAGCCTGACAGTAAACAATCCTTTCCACATAATCTCTGCAGCACTCTGCTTGATTAGAATGTTATAACTTTTATTCACCAGTCTTAATGAAGCTATCTACAGCTTTGCAATCTGTACACCTGAATTTCATTGCAGTGGAAAGGAAATTTAGAGGATTTAGAGAAAGGTAAGCAGCCTAGTTTTTAAACAGATGATAATGGTGACAGCCTTGTTCACTTATGACACCTACATTTCACACTCAGGGACACTGCAAATATCTACACGCACATACACACACACACATCATGTTAATAAAATGATATTTTGCCAAGATCTCCGCCACATTCTGTGTTCATCTAATCTACAGCTGTCTTCCCTGAACAGGCTCCTGAGACTTGATATGTGAGTGAACCAGCCATAACGATTTCCTTTTTCAAGAGCAGAATATTTGATCTCACAACGGATCTGTTGCTACTTATTCCTCAGTAGGGGCATGTGGAAGAAGTTTTATTACTTGGATAGATAGTTGTAAGGGGGGCACACAAATGTGGGGGTATTTTGTGTCCTGTGCCCTGCCATGTCTAGGTGCATGCAACAAAAATGGGACTCCCAGCATAAATGATGCAGGAAATAAAGAAAACCACTGAGAAAAAGACTGTCAATGTCAACTAACAAATATAATAAAACTAGGAATAAGGTCCATTGTGAAAACAAATACAACAGACTCTAGAAAGAGGCTTGTTGGCAAGTGACCCAGCCTTGGGTACTCAGGATCAATCTGCTGTGGAGTCATAACATGACAACAATCATGAAGACGTTGAAGCTCAGTATTCCTTTGTCTGCAGTGCTGTGCAGTGTTCAGCATCAGTGCGTGCTTGTGGCATGATCTCTCTCTTTTCTTTTGGCCTGGCGTGGTTGTGTTACGGTATACCATAGACCAGTGATGGCAAACCTTTTAGAGACTGAGTGCTCAAACTGCAACCCAAAACCCACTTATTTATCGCAAAGTGCCAACACCGCAATTTAACCTGAATACTGAGGCTTTAGTTTAAAAAAACAACTCATAGTGAAATTAACAAACTGAAAGAATATTTTGTCTGGATAGCATTTGCTTAGGAAACCAACAAAACAGTAACATGTCAGAATGGGAGAATGATGGTGAGAGTGTCATAAGGCAATACATGGAGGCTGTTCGTTGCTTGCAGGCCTGGGTTAAACTGAGAACCTTCCTTTCCCAGAGGTGTTCCTGTCCACCTAATTTACTTTTGAACATGTAACATACATTATAAACATCATTCTAGTTTGCCATTAGGAAAAAAGAATACATTAAAATATAGTGTGTTTAGTAGGAGCTGGTGGTTAGGATGTCCAAATCAGATCTGAGAGGTCCTGATTTATATGCCCACTCTGCCCTGGCAGCTTGCTGGGAAACCTTGGAGCAATAATATACTCTGAGTTAACCCGCCTCATAGGTTTGTTGTGAGGATAAAAGGGGAGAGTGTGTCAAACCACTTCAGTGTCCTTTTGGGGGAGGAAGGCAAAGGATACATGATGTCTGTTAATAAATTAAGTCGATGAAAAGAGTCCACTGATTTATATGGCTAAATCTGAGCCCAGCAGCACCTTAGGGAACAAGATTTTTGAGAGTCAAAACTTCTTTTATCTAATCAAGGGAGCTCTAATGTTGGAAAGCTTGTGCCCCTTCCCTCATATCTTGTTGGTCTCTAAGGTGCTCCTGGGCTCGAATCTAGTTGTTCTACTATGGACCAGCACGGCTACCTTTGGAAACTTCAGGGATAGTCTGAATTGTATTAACTAGAAAGTCTGATGTGCGAAAGGAGGGCCAGTTTGGTGTAGAGGTTGTGTGGACTCTTATCTGGGAGAACCGGGTTTGATTCCCCACTTCTCTACTTGCAGCTGCTGGAATGGCCTTGGGTCAGCCATAGCTATTGCAGGAGTTGTCCTTGTAAGGGCAGCTTCTAGAGAGCTTCTCTCAGCCCCACCTACCTCACAAGGTATACATTCTGGGGGAGGAAGTTAAAGGAGATTGTGAGCTGCTCTGAGAGCCTGAGATTCAGAGTGAAG
Organism: Heteronotia binoei; assembly: GCF_032191835.1. NCBI lineage: Eukaryota > Metazoa > Chordata > Lepidosauria > Squamata > Gekkonidae > Heteronotia > Heteronotia binoei. Next base: position 4,857,449 of record NC_083236.1, on the reverse strand, counting down.
GGCGGGATATAAATCCAATATCTTCTTTCTTTAAGCTAAAACTGCAATGTGGAAATCGGAGTATACTGTTAGACTCTTGCATTCAAATGAGTCCTATTTATTTCAGTGACAGATTGCAGGCCTGTAGCCACTGAAAAGTTGCAAGAGCAACAGTTCTTCTTTCAAGGGATATGCTTACTCAATGCCAGGGACATAGCAAGGATTTCTTAGGTTGGGGTCAGGGCTGGCACGGGGGATTCTGAAGCCTCAAGCAAGGGCCCACCGCCTGCCCCCAACTTTCAGTCAGCAGCAATTGTTCACATGCACCAACAAATGGTGAATTAGGAAAATCTTGAGGGGTGGTTGTACTTGGACTGGTGGGAAATGGGTGGGGATGAACAAAACCAAGTTAAAAATTCTACACTGAAATCTGCACAGGGACCACTCCAAATCAAGGTAAAGTCTGTGGCAAAACAGAATCCATAAAACCTGGGGCAACAGTGGGGAACAAAACGGGACAACCACAATGTAATGCAGAATTGACAAGAAACATGAAATAAAAAGAGGGTTGAATTTGACTTTAGTGCAGAACTGCAAGTAGGACGATGAGGAGAACTCTGGAGTGGAAAGGACCACCATTTTCCCCGGTATATTTTTGATTCAGGGACTAACATGTTTTCCTCTAAATTCCCTCCGTATAGAACTAAGGAGTCCAATATTTCTGCTTCTGCTTTAGCTACTGTAGCTGGTTCTTTGTCTTTCAAAATCTACTTGTCTAGGTATAACATTATGAAGTTGTCAAATAGCCATTAATTATATCACTTGATCTTGAGTAACTGGTTTTGATCCACTTTTGATCCATTTGGATCCATTTATTAAGTAGCTTGTCCAGGCTAGTTGACTATGGCTGCTTATAAACAGGCAGCTCTGGGCAGCATCAAGGTGATCCTAAAGTGAGCCGCCCAGAAAAGAAGTGCCTGGGAGCATCCTAACAGCCCGTGGAAGAGGGACAGGCTTCAGGTTACCCAGAGGGTGTCCAGAGCACTCATGTGCCTGCGGCTCCCTGAGTGCTTTCTGGGTGCTTCCCAGCTGTCCAGATGACTGGGGAGATGCCTCTCAGTAAGTCGGGGATGGCTTGGGGGTGGGACAGGGATGGCAGGCAGATGTAGGCACATGTAGACACACTTTTGGGGGGCGCTCGCCTGCCATCCCTGGGGCAGCTGTAACCGCCCATCTGTAACCAGCCTATAAGAACCTTTTGGTTTCTTTCTGAGATCTCTGAACTCTATCCTGCTGTGTTCTGAAGTAACCCCAAAGTTTTTACTGATCCTCTCTTTAAGCAAATTATAATCCTTAGCTTCCCCTTAGCCAGTTTTGTGTAGTGGTTAAGTGTACGGACTCTTATCTGGGAGAACCAGGTTTGATTACCTGCTCCTCCACTTGCAGCTGCTGGAATGGCCTTCATCAGCCATAGCACTCACAGGAGTTGTCCTTAAAAGGGCAGCTGCTTTAAGAGCTCTCTCAACCCCACCTACCTCACAGGGTGTTTGTTGTGGGGGGCAGGGGGAAGGTAAAGGAGATTGTGACCACTCTGCGGCTCTGAGATTCAGAGTATAGGGCAGGATATAAATCCAATATCATCATCTTCTTCTCTCATCTCAGAGCAAATTTTAGATAGATTTAACACAAATTTGTGAATGCAGATATATCAGTCTGTCATCATTAGTGATTTTAAAAATCTGCACATGCTCTTTCAAAGCTGACTAAAATAATAATAATAATAATAATAATAATAATAATAATAATAATAATAATAATAATAAATTTTATTTCTATCCCGCCCTCCCCACCTCGGCAGGCTCAGGGCGGCTAACAACATTTCATAAAAACATACAATGGTTAAAACTTTTACATTTAACAATATAAAACAGTAAATATTAACTTAATAACATTAAAACAATCCAGTAAGTGCAGTTATTCAGCGGTGTGGTCTTAACCGCATTGGCGGGTGCTTAATTGCCGATCTTCTTAACAGTCCAGGTATGCGAGTTTAAAAATCAGTCCTATTGCCTATTTGGGACACAAGAAACTGCTTCCTGTTCCCCTGAACAAACATAAACGGATTACAAGTAGGAACATTTGAAGAAGATAAAGTTCTGGTTAACTGAATTTCTTCAAGCCTCATTCCGTGTAACTGAATCTCATGTTTCCTTTGTGCTTTTGCAATTGAGCAATCTCTAATTCTTTCTCTTCTCCATCTCCCATATAGATATATATCGCCATCTTAGCTAGCTCTAGTTTAAATTTATAGTTCTCTGGCAGGATCTCTCTCTGTTCTAGATCCATTTTCCTCAGTTCCTGTTGTGCCACTATTTGCCCTTCAGTTGGTCTAACTTTCTTAGGGTGTGTGTGTGTGTGTGTGTGTATATACTTTAACTGCCACCTATGTATCTTCCTTCATTTAGCGCAACTGATTTCATTGCTCTTTACTCAATTTTTCCCCCTCAGGAATTCTCTACTTTACCTACAATCTTTTAAAGGGTGAATTAATTTCAATGTTAGACAACTTACTGTCCACAGATCACCAGGGTTTTAGCTCAGGAATTACTTGGGATGTTTGACAAGCTGTTTGAAATCTGCTCTGTCCCTGGGTGCTTTCAAACGGTGACTATTTCTAATTTTAGAAAAAGTCCAGTTGCAAAGCATGTTTAGTGTGTATGAAAATACCCCTTGATTACCACTCTGTCACTTGCTTTTGTCCAGATGTGTCTCTCAACACAGTCCCACACTGTTGGCACCAATTTCTTTCACAACCCCTGATCCAGGCATTTCTCTTGTTATTGGACTATATACCACTTTACCAAGTCCCTCAGGATGGAAAGTTGTGCACCACCTCACCACCCATAGCCTCACTTTATATTCCTTCATATTTGGTTCACTATCTCCTTTAAGTGTGTGAGGTGAAGTGGATTTGTTTATTTAGTGTGTCTACTTTGACCCATACACAGGATTCTTGAATCCTGAAATAGTCCACTCCCTGAATACACTCAGGGGCAAAATATAAAAAGCAAAGAAGTCAGGAGACTAAGATTGTACATCTGGCTGCAGGTCTCTGTTCTGTTTGATTTATGAAGAGGGGGACTAAGTAGATGCTGCTTTCAGTACTAGCACTGTCTCTGGTTGCATTCCTGCTCTTCCTTCCAAATAATCACTTTGTAGCCTAAAGAATGCTCTAATGGCATGTGATGCAGTTAAACTTGATTGTTCAAGAGGTTACTTGGCAGCTAGGCATAAATCTCTCTGCTCATACTTGAACTGCTTCCTTCCATTTTTATTTATTGTTTCTATTGTCTTTTCTCTTGCTTGTGCTGTGAGCCGCCTCTTGGTTGTCTGAAGAGGCAGCATGGAAATCACCTCAATAAAACAAAAGACATAATAATGAATCTTGAGTCTTTGGAGAAAGGCAGGCTACTTATGCAATAAAAAAATAAAGAATGTTTCATTTCTGAAATCTTGGATGCCTGCAAAATTAATGGATATGATTTTTTTTTTAAAAAAAAAACAAAACAAAAACACCCCCCCCCCCCCCCATATATTCAGTACTCTCTTCTGACCCTGCAAAATCCTGCCACTCAGATAAGTGTGTAGGAAATGTATTTAAACTGACTGATTGAAAGATCAATAGCTAGGCAGACAGACACAGAGGCTCATTTCAGATGTCATGCAAAACCATGGTTTAATTAATCTAACCATGGTTAATCTGATAATCCAAGTGTGGAATGGTCCCCTAAATAAGGTTAGTAAAGGTATTTCAAACCAGGATCTGAAACTGTAGTATGAAGTTAGTTAATTAAACACAGTGGCTTTGTGTGATGTATAGATAAAGACATCCTGGCTTCCCAGTGCTCACCTCTCTGCAACAAAGACAAAAATGCCAGTCAGGTCTCTGCAGGGAAGATCGAGACATGAAAGAATCTATCATCTGTAGAGACAAACCAAAATATTAGTTCTTTATTAAATTAATCTTCATTTCACAAACTTATATGTATGTACTAGGAATAAGGTCTGTTGTGAGAATAGATACAATGGAATCTGGACAAGTATCCTGGCATTGGTCTCTCAGCATCAATTTGCTGTGGTGTCATAGCATTAAGGCAATCACATAGATGCTGAATCTCAGTTTTTCTTTAGTCTGCAGTGCATTGTCGCCTTTTCCTGTCATACTCGGCCTGGTGGCATTTAGCATCAATGTATGCTTGTGGCATGATGAGGACTTTTTTTTTTTTTGCCTGGCCTGATTGTAATATGCCATAGTTTATGCACCTCAAGGCAGTCATTTTCTGTAGGTGAAGTGATTTAGCTTCAGCTTTCCATCTCCTCCCACTCCTTGCAGCCTCTACCTAGGAAAAGAACAGTCTTTCTCCACAGTGTGAACCAAAGCAGGAGGGAAGCAACCTCAGCAAGATATAACAACATGGAGTCCACTCCACAAAGAATCCATTTTCTCCAAGGGGAGCTGATCTCTGCCATCTGGAGAGCACTTGTAATTCTGAGTGATCTCCAGCTCTTACCTGGAGATTGGAAGCAGAATACACAAAGAGTGATCACTTAAACAATGAGCAACCAAAAACCTAGGCAGGTTCTAGTGATCAAAATTATAAGGTCATATTACAAATACAAAATAGTTTAATCAATTAGGTATACTCAAAGAACATCTCACAAGTCTAATTCATAGAACAAATAGACAATAAGACACTTCTTCAAAACCCATGAAAAGTAGATTGCTACAGGATTGTTAACTTGTACTTCCTGTTTCATACATCAATTTCATCAGGCTTGGGATTTAAATATGGAAATTAATCTGAACTTAGCCTTGGAGCTTTTTTGCCGGCTATAGAATCACTGCGGAGACTTTCGGGTCCCTTGGAAATGGAATAGAAATAAGTTCAGATTAATTTCTACATCAGTTTATCATAATATCTGCACACTTACCATTAATCTTGGACTTTTGATTAAGAGCAGATATAATTTTCTATAATCTTCTTAAAGAATTATTGTATTCATTATTTGTAGAATGTAGTTACTATGATTGGATTATTATATGCATATTCTTCACCAGCTCATTTGTATGTATATATATTGACACTTTTTTGCAAGAAATAATTACACATAAATTTTGTTCATTTTTTAAAATTATTATTTTTGTACTTTTATCACAGTCTCACCATTAATTCTCTTGCATTTTGATAGTTGTAAGTCTATATTAAGAGCCCCGTGGCACAGAGTGGTAAAGCTGCAGTACTGCAGTCAGAGCCCTCTGCTCACGACCTGAGTTCGATCCCAGCAGAAGCTGGTTCAGGTAGCCAGCTCCAGATTGACTCAGCCTTCCATCCTTCCAAGGTTGGTAAAATGAGTACCCAACTTACTGGGGGGAAAGTGTAGATCCACCCCATAAAAAGTCTGCCGTGAAAGCAACGTCACCCCAGAGTCGGAAGCGACTGGTGCTTGCACAGGGGACTACCTTTACCTTTAAATCTATATTGTTATGAGTGGTGGAGCAGAAAAGCACCCTGACCACCATGATCTCAAAGGTGGAGGCTGTGTGGGAGGAAAGTCAGCTCAACCATGAGGAGTGGTGGTTGACTCAGTGGAGGTCCTTAAGCCCTTTAAGGACTTCACCCACTTGCTCTCATTTGACATGGCAACCCTAGGACTGGTCATTCCCATTATCCAATCAACTCATGAGAAGATGACTGCCTTTCTGGACCCAGATGCAGTGTGTACAGACTGTTCCAGCAGTGTGTGTACCGGTGCAGAGACTGCAAGAGGGCATAAAAAATTATGCACACCCCTATGTATGCATGTGCCGTCAAATCACAACTAACTTATAGTGACCTCAGCAAGAAGCTTTCAATGCAAGCTTTCAATTCCTCTGCAGAGTCTTGTCAGACGATGGAACCTCAAATCAACCAGACTCCATTAGATACAAAGTTTAAGGCTTTATTTGATAGTTCATAGTTTCTGAGCGTAGCAAGATTGGAACTGATACATTCTCCCCAGTGAGGAGTTATTTAAAGAATTGTACATCAAAGGTTTTCTAAACAAAGCTAGGTTCCCAAGCATTCTTAACATGAAGTGTTACTTTTCACACGGCGGCTTTTTGCTTATCTCTCTGCGGTCCTTGATCTCACAGGCATGGCCAGGCTGCCATCTCTGGAGGCATTTTATCTTCAAAGGGGGAATTGCCTTTGTTAGTTCTTGGGACAGGAATTCACACCAGTGTTAGTAAATACTATGCTCCTATTTTAATATGCAAGGTCTCTTCTCATGGTTAGTAACATAGGTTAGGAAAATGGAGTCAGTTGAGCTAAGCATTTAATTACAGTAATTTTCCAGAGTCTGACAAGTCTTCCTCTGTAATCCACCAACCAAGTAGTGACCCTTCTGAGCTTTTGAGATCAGTCGGCATCAGACTATAGCATGCTATTTCACATCCTTCACAAACTTAACTCAAGCTAAAATGAATCAAGGATACACATTATGTCTGAAATGATGGGTAACGATGAGGCTTTCTATAAAGGAGACATATGTTCCCCGTGAGACTGTATTTGTATACTGTGGTAGTATGAATAATCTGTGATGAAAAAAACAAAACAAAAATCAAATCAAGTGTCATTGTCTGGGGTGTGTCATTACTCTGTTCAACCAAGGCTGAAGACTTTCTCCACCTTACGTAGCCTTGCTCGGATAGAAAGCTTCTCAGAGAGAAAAGCCAGTTTGGTGTAGTGGTTAAGTGCGCGGGACTCTTATCTGGGAGAACCGGGTTAATTCTCCACTTCTCCACTTGCAGCTGCTGGAATGACCTTGGGTCAGCCATAGCTCTCGTAGGAGTTGTCCTTGAAAGGGCAGCTGCTATAAGAGCTCTGTCAGCCCCACGCACCTCACAGGGTGTCTGTTGTGGGGGGGGGGGAGTAAAGGAGATAGTAAGCCACTCTGAGATTCAAGGGCGGGATATAAATCTAATATCATCATCTTCTTCATCATCTTCTTCTTCTGTTCAGGGCCGCATCTAGGGAGACAGAGGGGGGTGCTTGCCCTGGGCACCGATGGAGGGGGGTGTCAAATTGGGTATGGAGTCCATTGTATTCTATGGGACCATAAGATAGAATGGCCCATAAGGGGGCGCCATTTTTTAATTTTGCCCCCCCTCAAAAAACATGTCGAGCCGGTCCTGCTTCTGTTAGAGTGTCAGACAATGCTCTGTGAGACCCTGGTTCAAATCCCCACTCTACCAGCAAATGTATTTTTAAAGCCAATCAATATTGGCTCACATGCCTGTGAGCCGCCCTGAGCCCGCCTTTGGCGGGGGAGGGCGGGATATAAGAATAAATTTATTATTATTATTATTATTATTATTATTATTATTATTATTATTATTATTATTGTTGTTGTTGTTGTTGTTGTTGTTGTTGTTGTTGTTGTTGTTGTTGAGACAAAGGAATGAAGAAAGCATTGGACCCTGGAAGCATTGCAACTGGGTTGGTGGTGGCGGCTGCATGATACAACCCAACATTAACTGACAGATCTTAGTAAAATTACCTCCCTTGCAAACTTTCAAGGTAACACAGGTTCTGAGTCTTGCTGTTTATCTACTTTTCACAAACATGAGCATATTTTGATGTTCAAAAGACTTCCTTTTGGGCTTAGCTTCAGAAACACATCTCAGAGCTCATATTAAAACAAAGGGCACTGTTAGAATAATAGAACTGTAGAATCATACAGTTGGAGGGGACCTCCAATATTATTGAGTCCACCCCCCTGCACAATACAGAAAATTCACAGACCCCCCCCCCCCCCGGCCCCCTACACACTTCCAGTGACCCCTGCTCCAAGCCAAGAAGATGGTGACAAACCTCCAGGATCCCTGGCCAAACTGGCCTGGAAAGAAATTGCTACCTGACCCCAACTACTGTTCACTTAATGAAGAATGCAGGCACCATAAACATTAGGATTGCCGACATCCAGGTGGGGCCTGGGGGTCTCTGGGAATTATACCTGATTCATATATTCCAAGGAGTACCAGGGTCAACATGCTGAGGCAGGCAGTGGCAAACCACCCGTGAAAGTGTCTTGCCTTGAAATCTCTACTGGATCACCATAAATCAGCTATGACTAGATGTCACTTTCCACCATCACCATAAATAAATATTAGAGAGTAAAAAGATTATCAGTGTAGATAACATCTTTGCATAAGCATTGTGGTAATTCAGAAGCGCTATTGTATGGATCTAACATAGCTTAAATTTGCAGTAAGATGTTTCTGCTTTGAGTTGGGCCAAGCATTGATTATGTCATGCTCCATTTCTTCTAAAGCTTGACAATGGGAGAGAAGGGGATGCTCACATAGCTGCAGGAGTGTGAATAGGCACATCTTCTCCTGGCTAAGAGGTACTGTACAACAAACAAGGGATGATCTAGTCTCTCCCATTCTTTTCCTCCAGACATGCTCCATTCACAGTATTTTGCCTCTACAGTTGTGCCCTCCCATGGACCAAGAGTTTCATTTGCAAAAGGTCTGAGAATGTCCATGGTGGCATGCAGGGAATGGACTGGGTCATGATTAATTTTTAAAGTAGGCATAACTCTGCAAATTGCCACTGCAAGTTAACTTTAAGCCAAGGCTATACCATATTTTTTTCAGGAGCAGAGAAAAGCAAATAATGTGATCTTAGGTACAGTATTTCATTGCTTAAAAGCCTTCATCTCTTTTGCCTTTATGGTGCTGAAGCACATTGATAGCACCTGTCAACACCTCAGAAGCCAGAGGGACTGCTGATTAAAACATTGCAAACCCAACGGGAGGTACACCATTCCAGATTCTTTGACTTAATTTGATTTTGCCCGGCTTGACTCTGCCCCGGATCCCAAAGTTATATTCGCAGTATTTGTAAAATGCATGTAATAGAAAGTACAAGAGTTAAGTAGTTTAAAAAATGCTATCCAGGTTTTCCTGAGTGCCAAATGGTAATTGTTTGTTAATCTGGAGTATGCACATAGAACCAGTAATACACAACTGCTAACCCTGGAGATACTGAGTACTTTTTCCACTAAAGGAAATTTCTGCCAGTTCCACTTGTCTGCTATAAACCCATCTCACCTTGTTCCTCAGAATCCCCTCTTCTCCGTGAGCAGCACTTCATAGAGATTAGTGAGCTACAGTGGGGAATAAGAGGCAGGGAAGTTCAGTTCCTCTGATTCAAAATTGTGTCTGGATCCAACCCACTGAACAGCAGCACATTGGGGAATCTCCCCAAATGAGCCTCATTGAATTGAACAGGAAATATATAAGAGGACATCGCCTTAGTCATTTCTGTAAGGCCTTCTTGGTAGATTGTACCCAGTGACCTTCTGAGCAATTTATTTTAAAATACACAGTGCCTATGTACACAGTTGAGCACACATACATTCTGTTTAATCTTCAATATTTTAGGGATAATCTGTCAGCAGTATGTATACAACGCTAAGCTGAATTTTACACATATCTCAATTTTATAATCAAAGACAGCTTTAAGACAGGAAGAAAATACCCCCTTGGACTGCAGTTCTCTCTTCTTTAGTGGAGAAAATATTAAAATAGTCCCAATGCTGGGTGTATTTTGATATGATTCTTCCTGTTCGGTATCAACTGAGCAGAGACCTTCTTAACACATTTCATTTGTGATCTTTTAAAACTGTCAGACCAGAATGATTTTCAGTCACTTCACCCTGGAGTGGATTTAAAATCCTGTCCCAAAGGTGGTAGATTAATAGATTTAAAAGGCAAAGTATTAATCTAATGCACTGATCTGTCTCCCAACCTATAATTTATAGCATAACTGTCATGAGATTATGGCAGTTCTCCAATGAAACAAAGTACTTACATTTGATTTTTCAATAATAAAGCATTTCACTGACCATTACAATTCCTACCCTAATACATAATCTTCTGTGCTCTGTGAGGGAGAGAAGTGGGCACCAGGGGGAGTTTAAAAGACTTAAAGGGCACATAATGGTTCACACAGGACAGATTTTGTTTTGACTGAACTGATGAGAAGGAAATCCCAGTACTGGATGGAAGAAGCTTTGGCTTTGAAGGTGGTCTTTCAGAAGGCAATCAGCACAAGTGTGAAGCTAAATGCCCACATTTCTTACCAACTTTTGCTACCAAAAGCCCTTCTACACCATGTACAGATAGCAGAATTTTGCACAGCTCCTTTCATATATATGTAAAAAACCTCTTTCCTGCATGTAATAATTTTTCAAGGAAAAATGTTATATTGTAGTGCAGAGACTAAGAAATTTAGCTATGGATTAGAAAGTCCTTGGTTTGAATTGCAGCTCTGCCATGCAGTAATTAATTGGATGTATGCATTCTGATCTCTCTTAACATAGATGCCACTGAACAAGTGACAATTTTTTAATGTAGCCATTGAGATATATACCAGCAAATCTGAACAAGTTGGATTATCAAGGCTGTTTAATTTAGAAAGCAAGTTTCTACCAAGACAGATTGAAGGCACCTTCCCACATTTCATAAATAAAAATTGGTACCTATTTCTGTGGTGCAAAAATAACACAAAGAGACACTTCTGTGTTAACCTAGGAACTATGCATCTACAGTATTTATTTGAGCTTAATGCAAGTTAATATTGAATTTTGAATTTGATATTCAATTTAAATAATTCAAAACTTTAAACTTTTTAGTTAGTCACAGTTCTGTTTCAATTTCGAGTTAATAATTTCAGTCATTGGTCTCCAGAGTATTACATAGTTTGTATTTCTTTGCTGTTGCACTGAGAACTGATACCAAAGACAGTTTTGATACAAGTTTGTAAACGCCTGGAAGGAGAGTTTATATACCTTAAAGATGGCACCCGGAATGGAGCTCAGAGAGTAAGCTCCATCCAGATTTTGAATGTACAGCACTGATGAAAGGCTTGAAAGGCCATCTACTTGTTTGCCCTGGGTTGTTTGGAGAGCCCTGGGAAAAGTCCAGAGACCAGGTGCTGGATGTACAATGTGCAAAGAAAGAACAATGCCACTATTCCTAATTTCAAAAGACAAACTCTGCCCAACAGGGACAGCCATGACAATGATTCCAGGGACTGAAAACAGGGCAATTGCCTAGGTTGCCACCAGAAGAAGGGTGCCAGCCAGCCCTGTCAATGCTTCCACCCACTTGTGGTGGCATCTCTATCTGCCGCTGCAAGCAGTGGCCCAGGAGGAACACCCCAGCCCCAGTGGATGGCAACAGGCAACCTGCACTTTCTTCTCTCCCTCCATGGGGAGTGGGAGGTGGGATGAGCCTAGCTCTCTGCCTCTCCTTGCCACATTGCTGGAGGTCAAAGAGGGTGGGTTGCCCTTTCTTGCCATAGTGCAAGGGGAGCAGGGAGAGCAGGCCCCACACACCACACTTTCATGGTGGGGGAGAGGAAGGCAGGCAGAGGCTTTATGCCTCACTGAGGGGGAGAGTGATGTGAGGAGAGAAAGTGGAGTGAATATTACTGCCTAGGCCTCCCAAAGTTCTTGGGCCATCCCTGACTGCAAACCTATGGGAATCTCTCTAGGTTTCGAGGAAAAAAGCTTGCTTTCTTTTCTTTTCTTTTCTTAAAAAATACCTACTCATACTACTCAAATTACTAGTGATTTTTTTTAAAAAATCAAACCTTCAGTAATTGAGTTGGCCCCCAATGCCACATGAAAACTGGCAGCAGTGAGAGGTTGTGGCTGCCAGGAGAAAGGTGAAGCAATGGCCAGGAAGAGGAGGAGCTGGAAACAGGGGCGGGGGGCAAAGCCAAGCTGAGGCAGACAGTGAGAGGAGGAAGATAAGCTGCCTATCATGTTGAGAGGAAGGGAGAAAAGCTGGAGCTAGTGGACAGGCCACAAAGCTTCTGGTACTCAGTGGCATGAAGGTTCTGCCATAAAGCAATACTAAAAAAAGGTTGTCCCCTGTGCAAGCACCGGTTCTTTTCGATGCTGGGGTGACGCTGCCGTTTTCATGGCAGACTTTTTATGGGGTGGTTTGCCGTTGCCTTCCCAAGCCATCTACACATCCCCCCCCCACCCCAGCAAGCTGCGTACTCATTTTACCGACCTCGGAAGGATGGAAGGCTGAGTCAGCCTGGAGCCGACTACCTGAACCAGCTTCCACTGGGATCGAACTCAGGTCATGAGCAGAGGGCTCCAACTGCATTAGTGTATCTTTACCACTCTGCACCACAGGGCTCTTTAAAGCAATACTACCACTGCAGAAAGGAAGGCTCAGCTCTCAGTATCTTTGCTCTCAGTAGTTTGCCTATAATCCATATTCTGCTTTATTTATTTATTTATTTAGACTTGTATCCTGCCCTTCCCACAAGTGGGCTCAGGGCGGGTTCTGCTGTATGTTAATAACAAGTAAAATTGCAACATTTAAAATCCCAGGTTATAAACATCTAAAAAAATCAGCATGGTAATCAGTGCCTCAACATAGACCGCAGCAGGTGGAATAGGCATTTCATGGTCCTAGGGGGAGGCTGAAGAGCAAGAGGATGCCTGCTGCCTCAAGTAAAGGCCCAGTAGAAGACCTGCGGAAATGTAATCGGTCCTGCAGGGCCCTGATCTCTGAAGGAAGCTCATTCCAGCAGGTAGGAGCCAGGGCCGGAAAAGTCCTGGCCCTAGTCGAGGCATGTGGGAACCAAGAGATGTTGGTAAAATAGTTTAAATATATACACCAAGGCTTTTTTCAAAGGCTTCTTCAACTTTTGCTCTCTTCTAAAATGCCTCCGCGGCATACTTGTGTAGAGCTGCCTTTCCCCAGATGAGCCAGACCGTGGCACACTTCAGGCTTTGGAGGAGGCATTCAAATCAGACCTCTGATCACCCCAACCTCTTTTCCTGACTTCCACTATCAACTGCATTTCATTATTTCCACCAGCTGTAAAGACAACTAAATGACTATTTCACCTTTAGCAAATTTCTTTAAAGAAAATGTAGGAATGGGGAGTAAACAGACTGAGTCACAAAGTGTTTTGGAGCTGCTAGCGATGACTTTGGAAGGCAGGCATTTCCCTACCGACTCACAACTGGCTGACAATCGGCACATAATGAATAATAGCTCTTGGGGACCAGCCGCAAAAGATGTGTGGGAAAACTTTAATTAAAAGCTTGTCAGTACAATTTTACCTGGGTGACATCATCTGACTGAAATCTTGCTGCCGGGCTTTGTTGTCTGTTGAATCATAGGTAATAGGCTTGTCTTGCTGACAGCAAACAATTCAAAAAGTACTTTCAAACATTGAGGGAAGAGGCTTTGCTGCCAGTTGAACATAAGCCATGTACAGTGGTGCAATTTTCTAATTAACCATCACAGGAGCTTGATGCTTGCCTCTTTTGCTGGAAAGCAGAGATAACTGACCAGGGATGGGAAGAAGAAGAGAAGAAGAGATTGAATTTATGCCCCACTCTTCACTACCCAAAGGAGCCTCCAAGCCTCCTTTCCCGTCCCCTCCCTACAACAGACACCCTCTGAGGGAGGTGGGGCTGAGAGGGCTCTCGCAGCTCTGAGAGAACTTGAGTGGAACAGCTCTGAGAGAACTTGTGGCTGACCCAAGGTCACATCAGCAGGTGCATGTGGAGCAGTGGGGAATCGTACCCAGTTCTCCCAGGTAAGAGTTCACGCACTTAACCACTACACCAAACTGAAAGCAGCCCCTTGATGGAAAATGAATAGTCATGCCTGACATGAAGACCATAAGAACATGAGAAGCACCCTGAAGAATATGACAAAAAGCTCACCTTGCCCAGCATCCCATTTCCCACAGTGGTAAGTCCACAAACGGGGCACAAAGGCAACAGGCTTCCTGACACTGAACACTTAGAGTAGAACAAGGCTGAAAACCAGTGGGAGGGTTGGAGGGACATGGATATGAAGGTGACATGACATCACTGCATAACATCTGGGAACAACCTGGAAGTGACATTAGGTAGTTCTAGGAATTGTTGGTTTTACCCTAGACTTTTTGGAAATTTCTGGAGCTACCCATTGTCATGTCTGGGTTGTGTCTCAAGCAGGCCTCATTTTAGGCTGGAGCTCACAGAAGCAGAGCTCCAGAACCTTGTGCTCTTTCTTTCTTTACTCCCCCCACCCAAATACTTGCTTCTGGGCTCCATTGTTCAACCCCCCCCCCCGGTGAGAATTTTGCTGAACTGTAAGATTTGACAAACTTTCGAATATTTTCCCCACAAAAAATGGGAAAATAACCAAAACATATAAAGCAGACAGATGGAAATCTTCATCATGCCACTGGGCCACATAGCAAAAAGTAAAATTTAAAAAGTGTTCCCTCTAAGCTGAGTTAGTGTGAGCTAGCTCACAGTCTTTTAGCCTCCGATGCACACATTTTTGCCTTAGCTCAGGAAGGACGCCCCCAGAGCACACTAAGTGATGCAGGAGCTCACAACTTTAATGCCAGGAGCTTTTAAAGTAGAATTTTTGCTCACAGGACTCTGCAGCTTAGAGGGAGTATTGGATGGGAGTAAGGTTTTATTTTGACATTTATAATTGAAGAAGCATTTGAAGGTAGATGCTGAGCTGATAGAATTGAGTACACCTTCTGGTGATGTCAGGGGTGTGTGGCATATGCAAATGAGTTGTGCTAATGAGCTCCAGCACCTCTTTTTCTATGAAATGACCCCTGCCTGGAAGTGATGTAGTGGCACAGAGGCTGGCAGCAATCTTTCTTTATTTTTTTCCTTCTGCAATTCAGACTGGCCAAAGGAGAAAAGCAACAAAGAAAGCCAGCAGAAGACCAGAGCAACCCTAATTCAAAGATATGTCAACTTTCTGCATGGGAGGCTCATTTAAGTAGGTAGGAGGGTAAAATTTATTATGACCAGAGGGAACCAGATGCCAGGCCTGCTGAAGATGGGAAAAGGCTGATTTGGCAGCTGTTGTGACCTGGGCCTCCATAGACAAGGTGGCATCCAATGTCACACCTAGGCTCCAGACCTTGGATGAAGGCACCAAGAATACCCCATCCAAGGCCAGGAGCCAGATACCCTCCCAAGACCCCACAACTCAGGTACAGGACCTTTGCCTTTGATGGTTTTAACTTCAGCTGACTCTGCCTCAACTATTTATTTTATTTATTTACCGTACTTTCAATTTATATCCCGCCCATTCCAAACAGACTCAGGGCGGCCAACCAGCCACAGCCCCCAGTGCCCTGTCCTAGAAGTATGAGGCCAAGTCTGGCTGGCCGTCCATTAACAGATACAACTGGGTGTCACCCGCATGATGTTAAATAGCATTGGGGAGATGATCACTCCCTGAGGGACCCCACGACTCAATGCGAATCACTGGGAGACAGTCTCCCCTAGCACCCCTCTCTTTCCCTGACCTTGATGGAAGGAGGAAAACCATTTTAGTGCAGTCTCCTGAATCCCTACGCCAGTGAGGAAGTGGGTCAACAGGTCATGATCAACCATGTCAAATGCCAGTGTAAGATCCAAAAAAAACAGCAGCACCAAACCATCTCAGTCCAGCTGCCTCCAAAGGTCCTCAGTAAGAGCAACCAAAGCCATCTTGGCCCCACGACCAAGATGGAATCCAGACTTGAAGGGATCTAGGACAGAGGCATCCTCCAGCAGTTTTACTGCTCTCTTAACTACCTTGCCCAGGAACAGAAGGTTAGATACTGGGTGTTAGTTGGCCAGGACTGTCGAGTCCAAAGATGTCTTCTTTAAGAGTGGATGTGCCACTGCCTCCTGGGAAAACCCCTAAAGATAGGGATTGATTGATAATTTCACACAGGAGGGTTTAAACTCCATCCCCAAAGGCCTTCACCAGCCAAGATGGGCACAGATCAAGGAGGTAGATGGTGGGCCACACAGCTGCAAGAATCTTGTCTGGCTCCTCCAGAGAGAAGGGGCTGAATGTGTCCAATATAACAGGGGTGGCCAATGGTAGCTCTCCAGATGTGTTTGCTTACAACTCCAACCAGCCCCAGCCATTGGCCATGCTGGCTGGGGCTGATGGGAGTTGTAGGCAAAAAACATCTGAAGAGCTACTGTTGGCCACCCCTGCAATATAGGATTAGAGGATGGCTAAGGGGCTTCCAGTTCTGCTATTGTTTCAACTGTGGTGGGAAGGTTTCGATGGAGCAACAAGACTTTGTCAGTGAAATAGCTCACAAAAGCCTCATAGCCTATATCTAATTTGATGTTTTGTTTGCCTTGTGGCAGCAGCCCCATGGTGCAGAGTGGTAAAGAAGCAGTACTGCAGTACTGTGGTATGAACTCTCTGCTCACGACCTGAGTTCGGTTCCGGTGGAAGCTGGATTCAGGTAGCCTGCCCAAGGTTGACTCAGCCTTCCATCCTTCCAAGGTCGGTAAAATGAGTATCCAGCTTGCTGGGGGGGGGGGGAAGTGTAAAATACTGGGGAAGGCAATGGCAAACCACCCTGTAAAAAAGTCTGCCGTGAAAACGTTGTGAAAGCAACGTCACCCCAGAGTCGGAAATGACTGGTGCTTGCACAGGGAACCTTTTCTTTCCTTTCCTTGCCTTGTGGCAATGATGTTAAAGACTGGATTGTTCTGTAAAGTTGTGCTGGCGGGGAGCTCACTGATGTGATGACAGCAGCATAATAGTTCTTTGCGGCCTTCGTTGTCAGCTCATAAGTATGCATAAACAACCTATAGGATATTTTTGTCTCTTTGTTGTGAGCATGCTGCCACCACTGCTCTAGCCATTGCAGTTCCTGCTTCATCTTTCATAGCTCCAGGGTATACCATGGAGCCAGCTTGGAGCAGGGATGAGGAGGGCACTGGGGGCAATTTCATCAATGGCTTCAGAAAGCCAGCTATTCCAATCTTCTGCCAGCTCATCGAGCAAATCTCCAGGGGGTAATGGGTCCCACAGAGCATTTCCAGAATCCATCTGGATCGATAAATTTCTGCTGACAGTCATAAATTTGCTCACCACCTAAACAAGGAGGGTTTGGAATACCCATCCAGGCCTTAAGGGCAAAGTGGTCAGACCAAAGCACTACATCAGCATGTATCCAATCCACCTCCACTCCCATCCCAAAAATAAGATCCAAAGTGTGGCCTGCTTTGTGTGTTTGGGGGGTTTACTACAAACTGGGAGAGTCCCAATGCTGCCATGGATAGCATTAGTTCCTTAGTCTGAGAGGTGTCCACCTCATCAATGCAGACATTAAAGTCCCCAAGAATCAGTAGTCTAGGGAATTCCAATGCCCAAGCCTGCAGTGCCAACAGAACTCAGTGGCACCGGGTTCTGCTGGGCATTCTGCACATTACAACTGGTTGTGCTGAGCTTGCAAAATCCACCTCTTTACTTGGATTTTTTTATGACACTGTGTTTTGAGGTCAGTCCTTTTAAGCTTGCAGTGCCACAGTGACACTGGGTTCTGCTGGGCATAATGTAAACTAAACTGGTTGTGCTGGGTTTGAAAAAAAATGCCCCCCCCTCAGTTTGTACAACAGGGATTCTCTGGTTTGTCATTAGTCCTCTTCCCCTTGCATTGCCATGGTGGCACTGGGTTCTGCTAGATATTCTGTTAATTGAACTGGTTGTATTGGGCTTGCAAACCCCACTTGCTTGGATCATGAAATCAATCCTGCTGAGCTGGCATCACCACAATGGTACTGAGTTCTTCTGGACACTAGTACATTGCCCTGGTTCTGCTGGACTTGCACATACACATGCCCCATCTTGGAGAGTGATTTTGTGCTTCACATCGGTCCTGTTGAGTTGACATTGCCACAATAGCACTAGGTTTTGCTGGGCACTAGTACATTGCATTGGTTCTGCTGGTGTTGCAATTCCCCATTGCTTGGAGAGTGATTCTGTGCTAGACATCCTGTTGAGCTGGCACTGCCACAATGGCACTGGATTCTGCTGGGCACTCTTAGACTACGCTAGTACTTTTGGATATCCAACATTCTGACACAGAAAATATATATGATAATAATTGCACCCTATCTTAATTACCTCCATACCAACTTGAAAGCTAAAACAATACCTGTAACAAAAGATACTTCTTCGCAGAGACATTTGCATCTTCAATCAATAGTGCAATAGGAACAAAGAAGACAAGAAGTTGAAGGGGTAAGCAGGTGTTCCTAATTAATTGTTTAAAGGTAAAACTCAAATGAATTAACAAAGATCATCCTCCAACAGATATTGCCACATTAAAAACAAAACAAAACCAAGTAAGGTCACAAGATTGATTTAAACCTCTCAGTTCTACAGAATGTAAATGGAAGATCTGCATAGCCTCTTTCTGTAATTATTTTTTTAAAATATCAAGTGGTTATGCTGCTGGCACTCAAATCTGTAAATAACAACAAAAAAACTTAAAGAATCTATGTCATGATTAAGATTAGTGAAACGATCTGCTAAAGGCACCCCAGGAACTTTGTGACTTATGCAGGATTGATGTTCCAAAATACATGTTTTTATGGGTTTGATGGTACAAACAATGTATACTTTTGGGCAAGGACAGACTATTGCATATATTGTGTGCTTGGATTGACAGTTACTGACTATTCTGTGGTTGCTGTTAATATCTGCATATTCAGTAATGCATAGTGCCAGTCCACAAGTCTGACATACACCACAGCCATGATGCCCTCTCAGACTCTTAAGGGATCTAAATGCTGTAAGCATATGTGATCTAATCAACTGGTCATGGAGGTTTGTACTTCTTTAAAATCCTATAAGTGATGGTTGGCTACATCCTGGAATATCAGCCACAATATACGAATGACACTAGATAATTTTCTTAATGGTTAATGATCTGGAAGAGTAATCAAAGGCACATGATATGCAATTGGATGATTGTTTGATCTTAGTTTTTAAGATGTCTCACAAATTGGCATGAATTCTAGTTCTACTGCTGATATGTTCTGGCTACCCTTGTGCTAGAAACTGATTGCTAAGGAGTTTGCTGTCCTTTTTATAGTCAGTCTCTGATGCACTGCTGCATTTGATGCAAAGAAATTGACTGAAGGGAAGATTATTTCTTAAATGTGGGGAATGATAGAAAGAATAATGTAGAAAATTCTTATCTACAGGTTTCTTAAAATTACAGACAGCTAATATGTCATTAGATGTCCTATATACTATGGTGTCTAAAAAGCTCACCACATAAATATTCTGTGATAAGAAAATTTAATATTTTGTTGACATGAATTCATCCATTCCATTATCCAATTCCAATTCCAAAAACCTTTATTGGTATAATCCATTCAATTATCATTTAAACTATCCTTATTTCACAACACTACAAACACATCATCAATAAACCGTTTCCAAAACAAAAGGATTAATGTTAGGATTATAAAAAAAGAAAGAAAGAAATGAGTCTCAAGTGTAACCATGAACAAACATGCTATGGATGGAGCGAAGGGACTGTCCATTGCAACACCCTTAACTTGGAGGAAAAAAACAATCTTCATATCTAATTTTTTCCCTTAATTAAATCTATTAACTCCATGAGGAAATAAGTGGGTGCATGAAAATCAGATCAATGAGCATCAGAAATGCCAACCCACTTGCATCCTGCTGCCTCCAGAGATCATCTTTAAGGGTGACCAGGTCAGAAGATGAGATGGAAGGGATCTAGGATGGAGCCGTCATCCAAGAAAACTTGCAACTACCTTACCCAGGAACTACTGGACAGTAGTTGGCCAAGACCATTGGGTGTAAAGACAACTTCTTCAAGAGCAGATGCACACTGCTTCCTCCAGTCCCTCTGGGAAAAACACCAATATCAGGGAAAAGTTAATGATATTACATGGGGGATACATCTCTGCAAGTCTTCACCAGCCAAGATGGGCATTGATTGAGGAGGCAAGTGGTGGGCTTCACAGCTGCTAGGGCCTTGTTGACCTTCTCCTGTGAGAGGCAACTAAAGTGGTCCAAAACAGGACCAGAGGATGGCCAAGGGGCTTCCAATTCCACTACAATAATGGCAGGAAGTTCTGTGACATAATTGGCAAAAGCCTCACAGCCAATTTCCAATAGCCTACTGTTTTGTCTGCCCTGTGACAGTGAAGTTGAGGATCAGATCTTTCTAAATAATTGGGCTGGGAATGAGCTCATGGACACAATGACAGTTGCCTAGAAATCCTTCTTTGCCATCTCATGGGTTTTCACAAACACCCTACAGGATATTCTTGCAGCTTCATTGCAAGAACACCCTTACACTCACTCTAGCCATCTTAGCTTCTGTTTCATCCTCTGTAGCTCTGGGGTCAGGACTGTATTCAGGATTGTCCCCCCGGGCGGTACTGGGGTGCCAGGGGGCACTGCTAATAAAATTAAACACTCCAGACCAAGTGTGTGTGCACACACTTCTGTTCCCCCTTGGGCAGCATGATGGGCAGAGAGAATCTGGGCACAGAGACACACAGCCCTGTCACAGCCTGCCTGGTCACCACCCCCTCTGGCAGCCAGCTGACCCACATGGCTCAAGCTCACCGTCCTTGCCTCTCCCCTCCCCTTCATCCCCAGTGAGGACACATGCTTCCTTCCCCTCCATTGCCACCTCCCCCTGTGGGCCAGCAAATGAGGAAGAGGTTAGGAGCTGCAGAGACGGAGAAGCCATAGTGAAGGAGAAGCCATGACTTAAACAAGGTAATTAAGGTGAAAATTAAAATGAAAAGGAGTGGAGGGTAAGGGCACCCCTTATTTGAAAGGGGATGCTGTCTGTGTGCCCCACCACTGGTTATGGCCCTGTCCTGGGTATACAACAAGCTAGTTTGATATGGGAGTGGAAAGGACGCCAGGGGGACAATTTCATCAATGCCTTTGGAAAGACAGCTATGCCAGTCCACATCCAACAAGTCGCCTGGGGGTATCAGTTCCCACAGAGCATTCAGGAAGCCATCTGGATCCAGGAGCCACATGTGTCTCTTTCACATGTATTGTGTGGCTCTCAAAGCCACCACTGCCCTGTTGTCTGGCTTGGAGATGCCATTTGTGTCAAGTTGGCAGATTCAATAACGAGTCGTTGTTGAAACAAAGAAACTAATTTATTGATACTGATACCTGAGGCTAAGCCAGCATTGAAAGACTAAAGAATAACCTGTAGATACATTGCATATATGGGACACTTCAAAGGGATTCCTAAGGGGGGAGGATTATGCAGGGCACATTCACACATTGATGTTACCAATTCGTTCTCAGGCTTGATGGCCTTGATTGTAGCAGGCTCCTGACTCCCTTTGGAGAGCCAGGCCTGAGAAGGCGCAGATAAGACTTTCAAATCTTTCAATTTCAAAGCAAGGACACTCACTACAGGAAGGGAGGGGTAGGGAAGGTGCGAGCTAGCAGCAATTGAATATACTTTGGTTCTACCCAGAATGCTCTCTGAATGAGCCAGAGTTACAGACAGACTTGACAATTTGTCTCTTTAAATCACATCTCCAAGCCAAACCAGTCAGCTAATTGGAGAATACATTTAAAGTTGCTTTCTTTCCACCTCTCCTCCCTCCCCCATCTTCCTTCCTTCCTTCCTTCCTTCCTTCCTTCCTTCCTTCCTTCCTTCCTTCCTTCCTTCCTTCCTTCCTTCCTTCCTTCCTTCCTTCCTTCCTTCCTTCCTTCCTGTCTTGTGGCTCTAAAACATCTGACATTTATTCTTTGTGGCTCCTACGTTAAGCAAGTTTGGCCACCCTTGGTCTAAGAAGTGCAGGGGTGTCAAACATTTTATTTTTTATTATTTTTATTTTATTGCATTGCATTTATATCCTGCCCTCCCCTAATGGGCTCAGGGTGGCTAACAACATAGTGTTAAAATTAAGGTGGCTAACAACAGGGTGGCTAACAACATAGTGTTAAAATTAAGGTACAATAAAATCATGAAACATTTTGACAGTTCATACAGTTTAAAATATGTAGTACAGTTTCAGGTTCTCTTGCCAGGATCCAGATGGCAGGTTTTAATTCTTATTGAGCCCTACAGAGAATGATGTTATAAGATGTTATTTGGCACTCTGGATTTATACTGGGATGGTTCAATGCTGTGGGATGGTGGAATAGTGGTTGCCTCCCCATTATTTATTAAATGCTAATTTAAACACTTGTGTCTTACAGGCCCAGCGGAATTGGGGCAAGTCCCGCAGAGCCCTGATGTTTTCTGGGAGGGCATTCCACATATCAGGGGCTGCCACTGAAAAGTCTCTTGCTCTAGTGGTGGCCAGCCATGCATCTTTTGGCTCAGGGATCACGAGGAGATTTTGTGTACTTGATCAAAGTGCCCTCTGAGACTCCTATGGGGAGAGCGGTCCCGGAAGTAGACAGGTTCCAGGCCATATAGGTCATAACTAGCATCTTGAAGTGAATCTGAAATGCCACAGGCAACCAGTGCAACAATTCAAGCATAGGTTGAATGTGCTGCCATAAAGGTAGCACCATTAGCAACCTAGCTGCTGCATTTTGCACCAGTTGCAGCTTCTGAATCTGCATCACGGGCAGCCCCATGTAGAGGGCGTTACAGTAGACTATTCTTGAGGTGACCATTGCATGGATCACTGTTGCCAAGTTGCTGCATTCTAGGTATGGGGCCAACTGCTTTATCTGCCTATGTGGCCTCGGGGCCAAATCAGGCCTCCAGAGGGCTCCTATCAGGTCAGTGAGCAACTCACTATCATCTGCTTCCTTCTCCCTCTCTCTTGCTTTCTTCTGCATCTCAGCTTGCTTTGCAAGGCTTGCTCAACTGCACAGAAGCTACAGAGCAAAGCTCCTCCCTTGGGGAGAAAGTGGGGGAAGGAGAGTTGGCGTTGCCAGCCTCTCTCAATTGCACAGCAGAGCTACTGAGCCAAGCCTCTCTTCCTTCTGTTGGTTGAGGCTCAGCAAGCCAGTGAGGTGGATTAGGCTGTATGTGTATGTTTGTCTGCGTCCTTTATAAAGTATATATCTCCCTGATCTGACATTACATTTTATGACACACATGGCCCGGCCTAAAAAGGTCAAGATCTTGCCCTTATAGCAAATGAGTTCGAAACCCTGATTAGTGCTTAGCACTATTAATGGCTGCCAGTCAGCCTAAAGTTTCATGCAAGCACAGTTGTTGTTGTTTTAAACAAACCTGATGCAAAGTTGCTCAGCAGGCATTTCAATTGTTCAGCATGAATCAAACCTTTTGGGTGATCCATTCGCATCTGATCATCACAGTCAAACAGATTACGTTGGATTGACAATTAAGTTTGTGGCATTCCTAGAGAAAGGTTTAACACCTAAGCAAGCTACAATACTTAATTGTTCTTGCGAGACTGTATCACAGGCTGTGCAGTATACCTGGAAAGAAAACTTCTCATAATAAGTATCTTCTGCAAATTTTGAATATGATCCATAGTCTCTGTATATGCAAACGCTTGACAGCATCTGACATCTGTTTTGAAGACGCAGTCAGACTTCAACAGTGTCTGACATGCAATGGTGAATATATGGCAATATTTGACAATATTCTGTATCTAAAATAAGATTCAAGATTTGATCATATCAGACATGCAGCCATCAACTCTTGACAATATCTGACTGTGGACATTCATTTGCAGTTGCAGTATTGGATGGAATCCAATGGTTGACTGAAAATGGAAGTAAGTAAACTTGGTATTAATTTAAATCATTACTTCAGCCAATCAATAGGTGCACATTTCAAACTCTAAATATAAATCCCACCACTGAATTTTGAGGCCAAAATTCAATATCAGAATCTGAATTTTGAAACCTGGTATATTTGCCTGAGTTTCGTGAAATTTCAGTGCCATTCTGGTGAACAAACCTTCTGTATTTCAGGACTAAGGATGGGCAATAATTGGATCACAAACTAAAATTCATGATCAATTTTGGCTGGTTTGTAGTTCACCAAATCAAGTTTGTGAAGATCAACAGGCACAAAGTTTACATTAACTTTGAAGCTGTTCATGGAGGTTCACTGTGCTTTATGAATGGATACATTTCTAGACAGACTGTCCCATAAGAACATAAGAGAAGCCATTTTGGATCAGGCCAATGGCCCATCCAGTCGAACACTCTGTCACACATTGGCAAAAAAACAAACAAACAGGTGCCATCAAAAGGTTCACCAGTGGGGTCAGGACCCTAGAAGCCCTCCCACTATTGCCCCCCAAGCATCAAGAATACAGAGCATTATTGACCCAGAGAGTTCCATCAATACCCTGTGGCTAATAGCCACTGATGGACCTCTGCTCCATATGCTAATCGAATCCCCTCTTGAACTCATCTATTCATGTAGCTGCCACCACCACCTCCTGTGGCAGTGAATTCCATGTGTTAGGTGAATTCCATGTGTCTAGGTGAAGAAGACAACCATGACAGTGAAATCGATGACCTTGAGCCAAACATCCTGGAGAGTAAAGTCAAATGGGCTTTAGAAAGCATTACTAACAACAAAGCGAGCGGAGATGATGGTATCCCAGTTGAGCTATTCAAAGTCCTAAAAGATGATGCTGTTAAAGTGATGCACACATTAGGTCAACAAATTTGGAAGACACAACAGTGGCCACAGGATTGGAAAAGATTGGTTTATATTCCAATCCCAAAGAAGGGTAATGCCAAGGAATGTTGAAACTATAGCACCATTGCACTAGTTTCACATGTCAGCAAGGTCATGTTAAAGATCCTACAAGCTAGGCTTCAGCAGTATGCAGAATGGGAACTACCAGAAGTTCAAGCTGGGTTTCAGAGAGGTCGAGCAACTAGAGATCAAATTGCCAACATTCTCTGGATTATGAAGAAAGCATGGGAGTATCAGAAAAACGTCTATTTCTGCTTCATTGACTATGCTAAAGCCTTTGATTGTGTGGATCACAACAAACTGTGGCAAGTCCTTAAAGAGATGGGAGTACCAGACCACCTCACATGTCTCCTGAGAAACCTGTATAAGGGTCAAAAAGCAACTGTCAGAACAGGATATGGAACAACTGATTGGTTTAGAATAGGAAAAGGAGTTCGACAAGGATGTATATTGTCACCCTGCTTATTTAATTTATATGCAGAGTACATCATGCGGAATGCTGGCCTGGAAGAAGCACAAGCCGGAATTAAGATTGCCGGGAAAAACATCAACAACCTCAGATATGCAGATGACACTACTCTAGTGGCAGAAAATGAGGAGGACCTAAAGAACCTCTTGTTGAGGGTGAAAGAAGAAAGCACAAAAGTAGGCTTGAAACTCAACATAAAAAAAAACTAAGATCATGGCATCTGGCCCCATCAAACCCTGGCAAATAGAAGGGGAAGACATGGAACAGACTTCACATTTCTGGGATCCAAGATCACTGCAGATGGTGACTGTAGCCATGAAATTAAAAGACATTTGCTCCTTGGAAGGACAGCTATGGCAAACCTGGGCAGTATAATAAAAAGTAGAGACATCACCCTGCCAACAAAAGTCCGTATACTTAAAGTGATGGTATTCCCTGTAGTAATGTATGACTGTGAGAGCTGGACCATAAGGAAGGCCGAGCGCAGAAGAATAGATGCTTTTGAGATGTGGTGCTGGAGAAGATTCTTGAGAGTCCCTTGGACTGCAAGAAGATCAAATCAGTCAGCCCTAAGGGAAATCAACCCAGACTGTTCACTGGAAGGTCAGATGCTGAAGCTGAAGCTCAAATACTTTGGCCACCAAATGAGAAGGGAGCACTCCCTGGAGAAGATCCTGATGCTAGGAAAGACAGAAGGCAAAAGAAGAAGGGGACGGAAAAAGATGAGATGGCTGGACAGTGTTACTGATATAACAAACACGAATTTGAGCAGACTTCACAGGATGGTGGAGACAGGAGGGCCTGATTCTCACCATCCTGAATAATTTAGTGCCATCTGCTCCTGAGACTCCTAATTTGTGACTGTCTCTCCAGCCCTGCACATGTAACAGGTAAAGCTTCTGAGAAGGCTGAGGTTTTACCCATCTCCGATGACTTCAAGGTCATCAAAAGATTGCTGTATCCAGGCATGAGACTTTTTGAATTTTCTTTATTAAAGGAACTCACCATATTAAATAGATGTACAGAGATTGATAATGGGAAAGATTTTACATTTTTAACTGTCAAGCATGATTGTTCTGATTTATTATTAAGTTTAGTCACTGTCCTTTCTGTATTACTCCAGTTCCCACGGCTGCATATCAAAGCTAAATAACCCCTCGTAGTTCTCACCTCCCTTTTTCCTTTTCCCACCTTTGAGTAGCAAATGTAGGAATGCCTTGCTTTAATGATAGAGAAAAGGAGGCGCCTCCCGAGAAGGTCTCCCAGTCAATACTTATCAACAGTAATAAGAATGCATGAGACCCGGGGAAGTTTCAACCACAAAGATAGTAGTTTGCAGATTTGTAATAGTTCAAACGTATTTGTTATGTCTTTAAGCTATCTTCTCTATAATCTTTGATGTAACCCTTAAAGCTTCATACCATGGGTAACTTTGTATCACTTTCAAGGTGTTCCACCTTGAAGCAGCAATGGATTATCAATAAACTGAGACTTTGTATTCACCAACTGCTTAGTTATTTCATGCTCCCAGATTAACTTTGAAAGAAATACCTTTGCTGCTGTACACTGATTATTCAGTTCTTATCTTCCATACAAAGATTGGCCTGAAGAGACCCCTGAGATGTTTTTAAAACTATTGTCTAAGTGAGGAGTTGCAAATGAACATATGAAGCTGCCTTATACTGAATCAGGCCCTCGGTCTATCAAAGGCAGTATTGTCTACTCAGACTGGCAGCAGCTCTCCAGGGTCTCAAGCTGAGATTTTTCATGCCTATTTCCCTGAACCCTTTTTAATTGGAGATGCCAGGGATTGAACCTGGGACCTTCTGCTTACCAAGCAGATGCTCCACCACTGAGCCACTGTCCATCCCCTAAAGTAAAGGTAGTCCCCTGTGCAAGCACCGGTCCTTTTTGACTCTGGGGTGATGTTGCTTTCACGTTTTCACGGCAGACTTTTTATGGGGTGGTTTGCCATTGCCTTCCCCAGTCATCTACACTTTCCCCCCAGCAAGCTGGGGACTCATTTTACCGACCTCAGAAGGATGGAAGGCTGAGTCAACCTGGAGTCGGCTACCTAAACCCAGCTTCCACTGGAATCGAACTCAGGTCATGAGCAGAGGACTCCAACTGAAGTACTGCAGCTTTACCACTCTGTGCCATGGGGCTGTTTTTATTAATTTTTTTGGCGGTGGCAGCTCCCCGTCTCCTCCCTTCACTGCCGCTCTGGAGGATGCCTAAATAAACTATGCCAATACTAAAATCTGGGTTTTCTCTTTAAAAAAATCTAATCTGTGTTTTCAAATGTGTTTGACACACAGCATAATTAAACTTTCAGGGGTGTAGGACTAAACAAAAACTGTGGTCTAGAGTTTAGAGTGTTGGACTAGGACCTGGGAAGCTCACAACAAAGTTCATAACTTTGGAAGTAGTAGCTTTTTGAGCCAGTCAAAGGAGCCTGGAAATGAGGGGGTGAGGATGGGAGGAGGACGGCTGGCAGATGTTGCTGTCTGAACAGATTTTTTGGGTCAACTTCAGAGCAGGGGTGTGAAAAAAAAATCAGAATTAATCAAATTCAGAAATATATGGGGCCCAAATATTCAGAATACCGTATATTTCCAAATACCGGTATTCTGAATAGCTGTATATACGGGAGAGATATGGCTATTTCCGAATATATGGACCAATTATACCTTATGGGCCATTGAAATCAATGGCAAAATAGGGTATATCGGAAGCCACCTGGAGGGGGGGGATAGAGGGAGAGCCCCCAAATTTGCAGGAAACCTGCAGGGGACTCTCCCCTACAAACCCCCCAAGTCCCAAAATGATTGGGCCAGGGGGTCCCATTCCAGGGGCACCCAAAAAGGGTGCCCCTATCCCACCATTATACCCTATGGGCCATTGAACTCAATGACAACATAGGGCATAATCAGAGGCTACTGCTGGACAGGGGGTTTGAGGGAGAGCCCCAAAAACTGCATGAAACAGTTCGCATGTTGGGAGTTCCAGATACCTGAGGTAAAATAAACAGTCCCCCCGGCAGCACGGGACAAATGCTCCTTCACCACAGATCTGGTCGCCCTGAAAACACATTGCACAATGGTCCTGCTAATGGTGGTTCTAGCAGGAACTTTGTACCAAGGCACCAGGTACTCGAGCAACCC
Organism: Heteronotia binoei; assembly: GCF_032191835.1. Taxonomy (NCBI): domain Eukaryota; kingdom Metazoa; phylum Chordata; class Lepidosauria; order Squamata; family Gekkonidae; genus Heteronotia; species Heteronotia binoei. The sequence goes on along the minus strand of NC_083236.1, from coordinate 4,829,250 downwards.
TAGCATTCCAGGATTCTCAACCACTGAAAATGGAAGCCCATGGGCGACCGACCTGGCAAGGTTCCAGGTGATCACCCTCCTGAAGTACCTGATTCCCCCTCTTGGCAAAAGGTGCCACCCCCACCAAACATAAGAACATAAGAGAAGCCATGTTAGATCAGGCCAATGGCCCATCCAGTCCAACATTCTGTGTCACACAGCGGCCAAATATATATATATATATATAAAAAACACACAATGTGGCTAATAGCCACTGATGGACCTCTGCTCCATATTTTTATCTAACCCCCTCTTGAAGGTGGCCATGCTTGTGGACGCCACCACCTCCTGTGGCAGTGAATTCCACATAGTAATCACCCTTTGGGTGAAGAAGTACTTCCTTTTATCCGTTTTAACCTGTCTGCTCAGCAATTTCATCGAATGCCCACGAGTTCTTGTATTGTGAGAAAGGGAGAAAAGTACTTCTTTCTCTACTTTCTCCATCCCATGCATTACCTTGTAAACCTCTATCATGTCACCCCTCAGTCGACGTTTCTCCAAGCTAAAGAGCCCTAAGCGTTTCAACCTTTCTTCATAGGGAAGCTGTTCCAGCCCTTTAATCATTCTAGTTGCCCTTTTCTGAACTTTCTCCAATGCTATAATATCCTTTTTGAGGTGCGGCGACCAGAACTGCACACAGTATTCCAAATGAGACCGCACCATCGATTTATACAGGGGCATTATGATACTGGCTGATTTGTTTTCAATTCCCTTCCTAATAATTCCCAGCATGGCGTTGGCCTTTTTTATTGCAAACGCACACTGTCTTGACATTTTCAGTGAATTATCTACCATGACCCCAAGATCTCTCTCTTGGTCAGTCTCTGCCAGTTCACACCCCATCAACTTGTATTTGTAGCTGGGATTCTTGGCCCCAATGTGCATTACTTTGCACTTGGCCACATTGAACCGCATCTGCCACGTTGACGCCCACTCACCCAGCCTCAACAGATCCCTTTGGAGTTCCTCACAATCCTCTCTGGTTCTCACCACCCTGAACAATTTAGTGTCATCCGCAAATTTGGCCACTTCACTGCTCACTCCCAACTCTAAATCATTTATGAACAAGTTAAAGAGCATGGGACCCAGTACCGAGCCCTGCGGCACCCCGCTGCTTACCGTCCTCCACTGCGAAGACTGCCCATTTATACTCACTCTCTGCTTCCTATTACTTAGCCAGTTTTTGATCCACAAGAGGACCTGTCCTTTTACTCCATGACTCTCAAGCTTTCTAAGGAGCCTTTGATGAGGAACTTTATCAAAAGCTTTCTGGAAGTCAAGGTAAACAACATCTATCGGGTCTCCTTTGTCCACATGTTTGTTCACCCCCTCAAAGAAATGTAACAGGTTAGTGAGGCAAGATCTTCCCCTACAGAACCCATGCTGAGTCTTCCTCAATAACTCGTGTTCATCCATGTGCCTACTCATTCTGTCCTTGATAATGGTTTCTACCAACTTTCCTGGTATTGAAGTCAGACTGACTGGCCTGTAATTTCCCGGATCTCCTCTGGAACCCTTTTTAAAGATGGGGGTGACATTTGCTACCTTCCAGTCCTCAGGAACAGAGGCAGATTTCAATGAAAGATTACAGATTTTTGTTAGAAGATCCACAAGTTCAACTTTGAGTTCTTTCAGAACTCTTGGATGTATGCCATCCGGACCCGGTGACTTATTAGTTTTTAACTTGTCCATTAGTTGTAGGACCTCCTCTTTTGTCACCTCAATCTGACTCAGGTCTTTCAACACCCCTTCCAATATTAGTGGTTCTGGGGCGGGCAAACACTTCTCATCATCCACGGTGAAGACGGAGGCAAAAAATGCATTCAGCTTCTCAGCCATTTCCCCATCCTCCTTCAGTAATCCTTTTACCCCATGGTCATCCAAGGGCCCCACTGCTTCCCTGGCTGGTTTCCTACTTCTAATATATTTGAAGAAATTTTTATTGTTGGTCTTTATGTTTTTTGCAATATGCTCCTCATGGTCCCTTTTTGCCTGCCTGATCACAGTCTTGCAATTGATTTGCCACTGCCTGTGTTCCCTTTTATTAATCTCACTTGGACTGGTTTTCCACCGCTTAAAGGAGTCCTTCTTACCTTTTACAGCTTCCATTACTTTGTTTGTTAACCATGCTGGCCTCTTCTTATACCTGTTTGTGCCTTTCCTAACTTGTGGTATGTATTTTATCTGAGCTTCTAGGATTATAGTTTTAAATAGTCTCCAAGCTTCCCCAAGGGTTTTGACCGTATTTACCTTTCCTTTCAGTTTCCTCCTCACATGCCTCCTCATCTCAGAGAATTTACCCCTTTTAAAGTTAAACGTGGTTGTGGCGGTCTTTTTGGGCAACTCCCTATTTATACAAACGGTGAAATCAATAACATTATGGTCACTGTTCCCAAGCGGCGCAATCACTTTTACGTCTCTCACCAAGTCTTGGGCATTACTTAGGACCAGATCCAGGATCGCCCCACCCCTGGTAGGTTCTGAGACCATCTGCTCCATAGCACAGTCATTGAGAGCATCAAGAAACTCAATCTCTTTCTCTCGACCAGGCACAGGCACAGATGCCTGGCGTCCCTGCCCTGTCGTAGAACTCTCCTGGAGTGCTCTGGAGGTAGTCGTGGTGTGATGGACCTCCTTGCTGGGTAGTGTTGGCCGCTTGAGTACCCCAGCCCCAGCCTGCTTTTCTCCTTTAAGAAGCACCGCCTGGTGCTTTTGCAGGTGGTTCCACATCTGCCCCTGGAGTCAGGTGGGCAGGGTCCCGCCCATGACTGATCTGGGCCCTGCACAGCTGGCACGGCGCATAACGTGGATCCTCCGTAAGTCGGAAATGCTTCCAGACTTCGGAGGTGTATGGATGCCCAAGCTGACCGGCAGCTTTGGTGTCTGGAGCCATCTCCTGTGAGGTGCTCGGGACAGACACATTGGGCGTTTTCGCACTGACCTTCAAGTGGTGCGACCACCCTCCTCACGCCGGCGGATCTGCAGGGATTTTGCACCAGAAGCGCCGGCGCACCCAAAAGAGCCGGCGACTTCCGTCGCGAAACCAGCTCAAACGTTTTCCTGCTTCTTGGCAGTTTCCGTTTGAGCTGGTTTCGCGACGGAAGTCGCCGGCTCTTTTGGGTGCGCCGGCGCTTCTGGTGCGAAATCCCTGCAGATTCGCCGGCGTGAGGAGGGTGGTCGCACCACTTGAAGGTCAGTGCGAAAACGCCCATTGTGTCTCGGGATGGCAGGAGGGGCAGGCTGCCGGGGGGAAGTAGGCGGAGATGGAGGCACCTTGTGTGTCTCCATTACTTCCCCCTCCACCCCATGCAGCCTTTCCTCCTGGCCATCCCTTGAAGGACTGCTGGTGCCCGAAGGAACCGAAGAAGGGGGCTGGTCCTCCTCAACCAACTTCAACTTCAGCTCCTGCACGACACTCTGCACCCTCCTTCGGGTGATGGTTTTGGACAGAAAACTGTCCTCAAAGCTCATCTCCAAGGAAGGCTGCTCTTGCTGCCCCTCCTCCGGTTGCTGAGGCTGAGTGACATCAGTTGGAGGAGAGACTGCCCAAGCAGCAGACCCCTGTTCAGTGCCGGCACCTAATGGCACCTCTGCTGGGGGCGCCCCAGCAGCAGATTCGATGAAGCGCCAGAGGCGGGCCTTCTTCATCACACACTTTTATAGCCACAGGTCAGAGTGCTGGAAGGCGGCTGTGGAGTGGCCCTACGCACAGGTGGGGGGGAAACCTGGTTCCTCCCCATTCCCCTCCCCTCCACCCCACTAGTCTTCTCCTTGACCTTGCCCCAGGGCCCCTCTTCTGCTGCCTTTCACTCATGTCACCCTTGGCCAGTCTCACACAACCTGAACTGAGAGTGAGGTTTTTTTACAAACCTAACTCACTACACTGTACCCTGGACCAACAGATGCCCTGACTTCTTTTTAAAAACCCTCCCACCTTTTTTTGGTCCCTAACCTGTCCTACTTTGGGTTGTGGTAGTAGTCTGGTAAAGTTTAGGAGTCTAGGTGATCCTGCCTCTACCTGGCTACAGTTCTTAAAAGGCTACCTTGAGATGAAGGCAATCCTTGTTATATCCTCCTAGTTAAACTTCTCCTAACTAGATCTGGGGACAAACCGGATTTCCTTGCAAACTAGAAATCAGGTGTCCCCTATAACTAGAGAGAAGCCGTGGTTTACCCTATGGAAATCTAAGGATGCACCGGCTTTCAGTGGCTGAAAGCAAGATGCATTGCAACCCTAGTCTCTTTAAAAGGGAGCCTGATGTGGCCTAGTAGTCATGCTGCCTTTTATGAGAAACCTAAAATCTTTTTACATTGCCCCTATGTGGCCTAGTTGAATTTTGAAAAAAGATAAAGCCCTAAACTGGATTATTTTTTTTTTGAATTTCAAAAAACACAATCCCTAAAAACACCTTATTAGTGGGGCAGCCTATTTAGTGGCCCTAGCCAAACCAAAAGCACCCTCAGACTTCAAAAATAACTCTATAAAAACATGAAAGTGACTCACTCCACACAGCCCACACACCAACCCCTCACACCAACCAGAGGTAATTAAAGAAAACCAAAATGTGAAATAAATAAACTTAACTGTTAACCCCCCCCCCCCAAAAAAAAAATACAACCAGGAAAAGGCACAACAGGACAGGAAGGATGCAAAACCAACAGCAACAGATCCAAACAAATCCAACAGAGAAAAGGTTAACAAACTCAGCTGTTAAAAAACTCAACTTTGACCAATAAAAAACCTCAGCCCAAATCAGTCAACGCTGCTCCGCCGCCCCCCCCCCCCAAAAAAAAACAGAACCAGGAAAAGGGACAACAGGACAGGATTGAAAACAAACAACAACAGATCCAAACAAATCTAACTGAGAAAAGGCCAACAAACTCAACTGTTAAAAAACTGAACTTTTAAACAATAAAAATTAGGCCAAACAGCCCCCCCCCCAAGAACCAGAACCAGAAGAAAAAAGGAACAACAACAGCACAACATAGCAGCAACAAATCAGACACAGAATCCTTTTAAAACAGTAAAAAACTTGCCTTTTAACAATACAGGAACTTAACCAACCCCTCCCTCCAAAAAAACCTTCACCCTAACTCCAAGAAATCCAAGCCACACAAATCAGGAAAAGTAAAAGGACACTACACTTTTAAAAGTCCTCTCACTAAAGTTACATATAGGCAAATTGGCAACCCCCCACCCCCAGCAGAACCCCCTAACCCTAACCCCAAATAAGCTACCCACCCAACCAAATCTGGATAAGTAAAGGGACTCTGAGAGTTAAAAAGTCCTTTTACTTTTATCCTAACTAAAATAAAAACAAGAAACCCAAGACTGTCTTACCTTAGATGTCTTCTCCAGGCAGGTCAGGCAAGGCTGAGAGAGAGCAGCAGCAGATGAGGCCATGGGCCAGTGCAGCACAATCTCTCTCACACACCAACACCAACACAGCAGCAATGGAATGGAGTCCAGCCAGGCAGACTCCTTAAAAAGGTTCTCTGGTCCTACACAGAGCAGTTTCAAAAAATGCCACTGCTCTGTGATTGGCCAGAGAATACTGTTTACTTGGATACCCAAGTAAACAAAAGAACAACAATGTTGCTGATGGCTGGGGGATTAGCCCAGCCATCAGCTACACATCAGCCCTGCAAAGCATGCATTGGATTGGCTGCTGGGGCTCCTCTCCCCCTCCCTCCCTGATTCCAGGGAGGTTATGGGAGAGGAGGGAAAAGGCTTCCAAAGGCGGGAAAGGAGGCAAGCAGCTTTCCTGAGGCTGCAAAAGCTCCTTTCCCACCTTTTACATTGAATTCCGTATACTTCTGAATATTGATTCATAAGTATACAGGGAGCCGTATACGGCTCCCGCATAATGCCTTCCAATTGAATTTGGAAGTATACGGTGCCGTATACTTCCGAATCAGGGGGTATTCAGTGATCTATTTGGTTCGGCCAAACTGAATGCACACCCCTATTCTACACCCCTGGCCTTTAGGGTATAATGGTGAGATGGAGCACCCTCTTTGGATGCCCCTGGAATTGGACCCCCTGGTTCAATCTTTTTGGGAATTGGGGGTTTCTTGGGGGAGAGTCCTCTGCAGCTGCCCTGTGATCTTGGAGCCTCTCCCTCAAATCCCCTTCCCCTCCAGTTGGCTTTCATTAGGCCCTATGTTGCCATTTACTTCAATGGCCCATAGGTTATAATGGGACCATATATTTAGAAATCGCCAAAATTTACCTGTATATTCAGCTATAACAAAGTATGGTATTTGGAAATATTCGGTATACCAGATACTTTGAGACCTGAATATTTCTGAATCCGGATATTACCAATTGTGTGTGTGTGCATGTGCACAGGTTTAATCCAAAGTCACTAGATCCACATTTATCTCCATTCCAAAAATCAAATCCAGCATGTGACCTGCTTGGTTCATGGAAGCTGAAACAAATTGGGAGAGTTCCAGAGCCTCCTTGGATGACAGTAGGTTCCTGGCCTGGAAAGATGCTGCCTCATCGACATGGGCATTGAAACCCTGCAAGATTGGTACCCTGGGGTATTCCAACACCCAGTTGGACACAGCATCCAGAAGGTCAGGTAGGCTATCTGCTGGTGTGTTAGGCAGTCGGTACACCAGCCAGATAGCCAAACTCTCCTTGGCTTCCCATGCCAGGCCAACACATTCAATGCCAGCAATTCTGGGTTTGGGGAGTATCCTTAAGGAAAAAGATTCCTGGATAAGCAGTGCTGCACACACAGCCTGCCCAATTGTCTGGTACTGTTGGACGGCCAAAAACCCACATGGAGCAAGTTGGTCATAGGGCTACAGTTTCACCTCTCACTCAGGTCTCAATCACACAAACTGGGTCTACATTCTGTTCTGTGAGATAATCCAATAGGACAGAGATCCTATTTTTGATAGAGCTGACATTTATAAGCATCAGTGCTGAGAGAGGGCCAGCACTACCCAGTAGGCCAAGTAGGCAGCTACCTGGAGTGCTGCAGGTGGGTGGTTGGTGGAGAAGGGGCTGACCTGTGGTGGTGTGCTGCCCCTCTCAGCAGAAAGATTTCTGCCCTCCTCCATCCCTTCCTTTGCATCCTTTCCCACCTCTCTCCCAGCCCCCAGATGAGCATGGCAAAGAAAGCTAGCTGGCTGGAGAGTCAATTTCCAGACTCCCCAGTGACTGGAAGCTCCTGTGAAAGCTCCAATCTACAGCAGAATGCTTTATGATGAGATGGGAGGAGAGGTGGATGGTCAAGGTACCTTCTGAAAGCTGGGCAATCAATGACTCTCCAAGGCTGTGCCACTGCAGTGCAGTCTACAGGAACCTGACACACGCCCCTCTTCAGGCCAAAACCAAGCCAATGGGGCCAACCCTAGTGATAGCTCTGTTCTTTGCAACCCAAAAGCCCAGTGACGGCACAAGCAGACTGAAACTGAGACAGCCATGCAACCCGCAGCAGTGCCTGATGTTTCAGGAACAGCAAGGATTTCCCCTGGAGCATCACTGTCAGCTGACCACACATGTGAGAAAGAGAGCAAATCTCTTAAAGAGACATGCATCTGCCTGGGCCTCCTTTCTCTTTCCATTTGGCAGAGCAAAGCCAGGGAAATGCAGGGAGAGAGATGCAAAGTGGAAGCCGAAGAACTCCAGTAAGATAAAGTAGCTGGAAAGGCAGCATTGGTGTTGTATATGCTTCAGCCCCCTCCCCCAGGTGCATGCTGGGGTAGGTTTTGGTTTTGCCCACAGCTGAGGGAGAGGAATGGCATGGGTGGTGGGGCAGGACATTGGGGGTGGGGGGACTCACCTCGGGTGCAAAAAATCTTGGTGCTGGCCCTGGCTGGAGATGGCTATTTATTCCTAGCTCTGCAGTGGACATTCTTGGAATGGGACATAGGAGGGAAGGAGTGCAGCATTACCATATCTCTAGTCTCTTCCATTCAATTTGACAGAATGTAGAGCTTAGACAATATTGGGGAGAGGATTGCCCCCTGCAGCATACCACATTCAAGTGTGTTTCATTGGGACAATTCCTCCCCAATTGCAGCCCCAGGAATCCCGTAAGAAAAAAAAGCTCAGGCTCATGGCCAAAATTACTAAGAATAAACATATATATTCAATAAAGTGCAAATTAGTGCAAAATTATGCGTGCAATTCTTTCTAAAGACATATATTATTAATTGTATAGACTGAACAATTTACAACTCAACATTGCACTATCTGCTGACCCGAAGATTGAAACCTCAACACTTGGGGTAACAGAATACACAATATTCCAATCTAATTATGAATGCAAAGTCCAAAGTTCCTCAGTAGAGCTGAAACTGATACAGTAGAGATCCACTCCTTCTAAAAGCTTCTGTGGATATCCGATGATGATCTCTGGCGTCCCCACATGTTCTGGCAATGGATTGCTAGCTGTGCTAAGCTGTTTCACGGTAGCTTTATCAGGCACATGGATCAGGGACACAAAGAACTACCAACATCCATTCACAGAGCAACATCTATAAACACCAGAGTGTGTTTGTGTATATATACACATCATCCTATTCCAATCTTTTTTTTTTTAAATGTTGTTAGCAAAATTTACCCATTCATACAGATATTCATATACATGGAGTCAAACAGGAAAAGGCTGGCATTTATTGGATATACATTGACTATTATTTGCACTTAATTGAATATATATCTATTTATTCTTAGTAATTTTGGCCGTGAGCCTTGAGCTTTTTTTCTTGGGTTTATCACACAGCATTCTCCTTTTGTTGGTTTCCTGAATCCCAGCATCAGTGAGGCAGTGGGTCAGAAGATCATAATAAAATATCTGTACACTGTTGTTAGATCAAGAAGCAACAGCAGCGCTCACCTGCCCTGATCCAGATGTCTCCACATGTCTTGCATCACTATCTCAGTTAACTTACCCAGAAACAACAGATTTGAGACTGTGTGGTAATTGAAAGGATCCCTAGGATCCAGAGCTGGTTTTTTCAAGAGTGGTAGAACTGCAGCCTCTTTTAAATCCCTCTAGACAGGCTCCCAAATCCAGGGATAGATTGATAATGTCTTCCAGGGGACCCCATAGTCTCTCACTACCAGCCTTAACCAGCCATGAAGGACACCTGTCTAAGAGACAGGTGGTCAGCCTAACAGCACTCAGAATCTTATTATCACTGGCCTGGGACAGTCAGTTGAAGGTGTCAAACACTGAATGTAAAATGGCCAAGCAATCTTCAGTTTTATTTTATGTATTTATTTATTTAGATAATTTATTTTCTGCCCTTTCCCAAATGAGCTCAGGGCAGATAACATTTTAGAAACAGTGTAAAACAACAGTTAAAACCAATAAAAGTGAACAAAACAGTTTGGCAGCTCAGTTGGGCACATCATAATATACTGAGAGTCTCAGATAGCAAATAGAGAGGAAATTTGTCTCGCAGTATGAAGTAAAAACAAGTAACAGGCGCCTGAGGCCCTTCTGCGAATGTGACAGTACAACTGTATCGTTAGTGTAGCGCAATAAAGGGATAACGAATGGTCCAAGTTTAGGGGAGTGACCATCAATAGCATTTAGAGAGGCAATCAGATCATTCAGGAATAAATTAAACAAATAAGGGGCTAGAATACAACCCTGTTTGACTCACCGATTGGAAATGATCTTTGTCTATAAACTATGCCAGAGGTGGCCAACGGTAGCTCTCCAGATGTTTTTTTTGCCTACAACTCCCATCAGCCCCAGCCATTGGCCATGCTGGCTGGGGCTGATGGGAGTTGTAAGCAAAAAAATCTGGAGAGCTACCATTGGCCATCCCTGAAATATGCAAAATCCAAAATTATAGGATTTTCAAAGTCCTGAAAACTACACAGCTGGTGCCTGAAGGGAAATAATATTGAACAGGTGAAATATTTCAAATTCTTGGGGGTCTTTTTACAATATAATCATAACTGGACAGCACAATGCAAGCAGCAGTCATCTCAACAAGGTGTAGTTCGTCTCCGGTGGTTAGCTTTTTTTACAAGAACGGCAACCAATTTGTCCCAGCTGCCATTCGTGTTTTTAATGCTAAAACAGTTTCTCAGTTGTTATATGGGATCTTCATTTGGGTTTGCGCCCTCAGTTTCAAACTTGAGCAAATTCAGGCAGCGTTTTTACGCCGTATTTTGGGGGTCCCCAACTGTGTTAGCTATGCTGCAATGTGCCTAGAGACTGGAACCCATTTGATTGAGACCAGGGCATTGCTACTAACTATAAAATTTTGGCCATGCCTACACTTCAGGGCAGACCCTGCTAGTTATATCCATATGATGACAGTGGATTCTTTCATTTCCAATTGGTATAGTTGGATCCAGAAGAAAATACATTCCATAGGTGTACCCCTGGACAACCTCTGTATGCTAAGTGAAACGCAGGCATTCAGAATCCTGAAACAGAGGATCTTAGATATTGAGAAACAGTCCCTTTGTTCTTCTGGACGTAAAACTTGTTCCCCTTTAGCATTTGGTATCTTCCCAGATCATGGGCTGCCTGCTGCCTACCTTTCCCAGATTATTTCACTCCAGTTACGTTGCTCCTTTATGTTAGCAAGAATCAATGTTCTACCCTCAGCGGTACTGTCTAGGAGGTTTGCCAACATACCTTATCAGGATAGAGTCTGCCCATGTAATGGAAGGCACCTTGAAACGGTCGCCCATGTCTTACTTCACTGTGATTTTTATAGAGAAGTGCAGGACTGTATAATCAAACCTATTCTGTCTAATTTTTATGGATTACCTGAAGCGAAGTTAATTTTTTTTCTACTATCTGACCGATGTTCCCATATCACAAGCCTGGTTGCAAAGGACCTTTTGGCTGCCATAACAATCAGGGAGCAAAAAACTAGCTCCCCTTCTTGATGTTTGACTGGTTTTAATAGCTGAAACTCCATGTAAATTTGCTATGCTGTACTTTTTATTTCTATGCCAATAAAGGTATTTGGAATTGGAACTGGAGATAGCAAATAGTATAAAACCAGTATTTCAGCAAAGGTAGCATCACAACATAGGGCCAGCAGATAGAATGGGATGCCCACTGCCTCAGCCAAAAGCCTGGTGGAATAGCTCTGGCTGGCTGGCCTTATGAAAAGGTAACAATTCAGTAAGGGCCCAGATCTCTAAAGGTAGCCTTATTCAGCCCAGCCAGGACACCCATGGAGGTCACATGGTCTACAGACTGCTCATCTACTCCCAGGCCTGTCTAAGTCACACATGCCAGCCAGGAGAATCCATGGGCAGGTCCACAGGGCTGGGTACATGAATCCAGGAATACCACACCTACCGGAAGCAAGCAGAACCAGTTAGCAGCAGCCAGGGCCCACTCAGGGGCAAGCAGTTAGCTGATATCAAATGAGGCTGCCTGAGACCACCCAAGACTATCCAAAGTCACCTGAGTGCAGCCGGGGCTATCCAGAATCAGCTGAGGCCACCAGGGCCATCTGAAGACCAGTGAAGCTGATAATGAAGTGGAGCAGACCAGTGGAGCTGACAATTCCACCTTGGCCCATCACAACCCTCAACGTTCCCCCACACCCACCACTGGAGGCCCTCAATGTCCTCAGGTGTCTCCAGACCTCACCAGTCATCTCAACAGACCCTCAGCAAGTCCTCACAACAGGCCTCTGCAGGCACCACAAGTCTTCCCAATAGGTCCCTACAGTTGTTTTCCTAGGGCAAGGAGCAAGATCTGCTCTGCCACGGGGTCAGCCATGGGTTCATCCAGCCTGAGGGTCATCCATAGAGCCACACTGTCTGAAGGGCTAAACAGCCATTGCAGAAAGCCCTAGTTTCTGGCCAGAACCAGAAGCAGGGCAAAACTCCAACTGATCTTAGGAGATCTTGCAAGCTAAGCAGGGTTTGTACTTGGAAGGTGACCACCAAGGAAGAGTCTACAGAGGAAGGTGATGGCAATGAACCTCTGCTTCTCACTTGCCTTGAAAGCCATTTGCTGGAATTGTACAGCCATCAATATTAATTTCAAATGTGGCTTATAAACTGTGGAGTATTAATGCCTTAATTTAAGGACAACACTTGCTGTTTTGTTTGCAAGGGTGATCATTGAATATTGGAGATCAGTATAAAAACAGATGAGTTTCATAGTTCTTTTGCAATGATCTCAACCCAAATGCTGAAATAGGTGCTCTATCAATTCTAAGGATAGTTCTTGGACAAATATCCTTCCCTCCTTTCAGCTCCAGCTCCCACCTGGAGTTGTTTATGTGACTGGCCTTTCTACCATCCCTCATCCTCCTTTTGGAAACTGCAACCGGATCATACAAGCATATTCAAGTACATACAAGAATAACCCTTCTCTAAGTTTGCCAAACTCCAAATGAAGCCTATAAAGGTAAAGCACCAAGTCATTACTGACCCATGGGGTGACGCTTTCTTGGCAGACTTTTTAATGGGATGGTTTGCCCTTGCTTTCCCCAGTCATCTACACTTTCCCCTCAGCAAACTGGGTACTCATTTTACCAACCTTGGAAGGATGGAAGTCTGAGTCAACGTTGAGCTGGCTACCTGAAAACCCAGCCTATATGAAGCCTATTGATAGCTCAAAATTACAGAGAAAATGGTTGCTTTAGAGGATGGTCTCTGTTCCTAAACTCCATTGTCCTGAGGCACCACTTCAAATCTCCCCAAACCCGACACTTCACAGGCTCTATCCTAAAATGTCCAGAAATTTCCCAATCCTGATTTGACAAACATAAAACCAGCATGGCAGGAAAAGCACATTTCCTGCTCAAAATTATGTAGGGCAGGGCAATTTTTTCTGCTCATCCTTGTTGGAGAAAGGCAGCCTGGGGTCCATAGAATAATGGCTGCCTCTAGCAGGCCTCAGATTCAGCAAGAGCTCACAGGAGTGCAGCTCCTGAACCTTTCTGAGGGTTCTCCCTCTTCCTCCCCAGCTAGCTTGTCCATTGAATAGTAGGTGCAGCTGCATAACAATCCCTGGATTAGAAAAGCGGGCAGCCAGCCAGCTACCAGGGGTTTTGCCACACCCCCAGCAGCACTTATTAACCCCTGGAGAAGCTCATGCCACCCTTTCTCCACTTCTGTGATTTTGGGTGGCTTGCTGCCCTTTTGACCGGGGGAGGGTGGCCCAAAAGAGCAAAGCCTGCTTGGGCTGGCTGGATCTCTGGCCAGCCCAAGCAGGCCTCACTCATCTGGGGCTCTCCTTTCTTGCATTGGGTTGCTTTGGGCTGGGGGGCAGCAGCTAATGAGCTGTACCAGGGGTAGCCAACGATAGCTCTCCAGATGTTTTTTGCCTACAACTCCCATCAGCCTCAGCCAGCATGTCCAATGCTGGGGCTGATGGGAGTTGTAGACAAAAAACGTCTGGAGAGCTACCGTTGGCCACCCCTGAGCTATACTAATGAGCTCCTCCACCTATTTTTCTACAAAATGACCCCTAGCCCCAAGTACTAGTAGCTAAGAGAGAGATAAAAAAGAGGGTATTTCAAGCCACTCCATCTCTCATTTGACACTTTTGCTTTTAAACTTCTCACACATCCCTCCCTTTTTGTTTAGGGGCTAAATGGAAATGTTTCTGGGTTCCCTCGCAAATCGGCTTTGAAGCAGGGAAGAGTTCAAAAGTTGTACCTTCCCTCTGTACAAACATCCTCTGCTGATTTTTTTTCACCCAGCCTGGAAATAATAAATATAGCTTAGCATCACTGATATAATTCCTATCAGCAGGGTAAGACAGTTGTGGTTTCCATTGAATACCACAGAATTCCAAGGCTGTGTATTACTCTCCCCAGATTAAATAATGGCTGCTGGGAGAAATGCATTTTTCTGGAGAGCTGAGTACAATTATATTTTCAAGTCTCCAAACTAAGTGCTACGAATTAGGACCAGGTACCATCTACCTTTCCTATATTACTTAATGATTAGCTACATTATTTTTGCTTCTGCAAACACTGACTACTATGTGAAGTAGTTCTCAAATAATGTCAGCTGAAGGCTCAGGGTGGATTTTTCTTTTCTTTTCATACTTCTTCCTTTTGTCACCCTTCCACTGACTTGTGGCTGTGTAAAGATTGCTCAACTCTTTATAACAATCTGGACTCTCCAACTCTGCAAACACCTATTATACACTTGACATTAGCCTTTTCCCTCTTAATGCATTCAAAACGATTGCAGAAATGCATATTTTGTCAAACTCCATTTCCCCAAAGATCAAATGCTGCATAAGTGGTGAAGAAAGAGGAGTCTGAATATTTCCTCTGTCCACAAAATGCTTGCTCTGTGCCAAAACAATGAGGAGTGGCGGGGGCAGTTTGCCTTTAAAGAAATATAATTAATCAAAAAGCCAAACAATAGTATGAACAATCACTGCTTTTCAGAAATGATGCATTCAGTCCTTGGCACATGCAAGCAGTGCTCTAGATGAAAATGATCTCAGGCCAGAGCAACCTGAACATGCATTGTTCATCCACGATCTGCAGCAATCACCAATAATAGTGTTTTCTCTTAGTTGTGGTGACCAGAGTGGGCTGGACTTGGTCCTGTATGGGTCCATCTTATTCATGTCTCTGTGGTGTTCAGTCATCCTCACTTTTGCCACATGATACAATGACAGCAAAAAGCAGTGACACCTTTATCCTATAAGGGGGACTGTAGGACATATCGCCTGTCCCTGAAAAACCTGGAGCCAAATCTGAACATGATGTAGAAAGATCATTTTACACCCATTATGGCTTCTACACAATAAGCATGATTTAAAATGAGATAAATATAAACTATGCCACCTTGTAAACTAAATAAAAATAAACTGTTTCACAATGTCATAGAAACACAAAAGTGAAGCAAAAACCAGCAGCATTTCCTGAGGATCTCAGGAGTCAATTGTTATGCATAAGAAGGGATAAGCATGAACCAGGAAAATGAAGTTTGGTTCTTGTTTTGTGGCTGAAGCACAAACCAAACCAGGAGGCTCATTCATAAACTGAACTGGTAGATGGTCCTGCAAATCTCATTGAAAGGGACCACAGTCCCTTTAAACAGAGTTTGCAGAAAGCTCAAAAAAAAGCTGCATGGGGGAGGAGCTTCCTGCTGTGCAGCTGTTTTTCAGGCTGTCTTTTGCAGTCCTTTTAAAGTTTAAAAGGACTATGCAGGACAGCTGGAAACAGCGCAGCAGTGAGAATTGCCTCCTGAACACTCTGTTGTTTTTGCAACTTTCCCAGGGAACAGAACTCAGGGTTTAAAGGTAGGTCTGTCATAAACTTCTGTTCCCAAACCATCAAAAATCATGATGAATTTTGCTTCATGGTTTGGTTCACACCCATCTTTATAAGAGGCTGTCTAGAAAAGACTCCTGTCCGGTTCTTTTAATATATTTACAACATGCCAGAAAGTAAGATGGTCCTCTGGAATTTATTTGATGTGAAGTATTCATAGGCTGCCCTGGTTAGAGAAATGGGTAGTTAATGCACCAAATACAACATTAGGACTGAAGAAGATGCAGCTGAGACACATCTCCCCCCCTACACCTCCACCAGAGTTGTGGGAGCTCTCTCCCAGATGGGATCTGGCAACCTTTACTGAAACCAATTTTGTCATGTTCAAACAATCTGCCTGATCTTGTTTCCCACTCTCCATGCCGTAGCTCTTCAGATTTACTTCCATGTGGCTGCCAAGTGTGTTTGTCTCCAAAATGCCAGTTCATTTATAATGATGTAAGAGACCAGGGCTGGCAAGAAACAAGCAAGGAGGACATTTTCCAAACCAAAACAGATACTAAGGACAAATGAAAGCCATTTCATTCAAAATCCCCTGGCTTAACAGGAAGCCAGCGTGGTGAGAAAACTTCTGCTTCTTATGTTAGCAAATTCCAGAGTCAATGGATTCATCAGCCAATTCCAGGATAGAGAAAAAAAACAAGAAAGACTTGAGGGATGCAGGGGAGATACTGTAGATCATGTTTAATGTTGCGGGAATGGCAGGTGGAAAGCACAATGTCAACCTTGCTGAACAAATAAAGAGGACAGTGGAGAGAAAAAAGGGAAACTTTGACAGATGGTAATTCTACTCAGCAGTATAGAACAATCATCACTCAACTCAGTGCTACTATTAAAGGAAGACAGTATGGATGGTACATACAGATAGCCGATTCAGATGTTCACAGATTTTCTTTCCACAAAGACTTGTCTTCTTCCTTTTGGTAGAATATTTTGAATTGAAGGCCAGGACCCAATTACACTGCATGCAACTGCTTCTTTATCTCATAAGAACATAAGAGAAGCCATGTTGGATCAGGACAATGGCCCATCCAGTCCAACATTGTGTCACACAGTGGACCAAAAATTATACACACACACACACACACACACACTGTGGCTAATAGCCACTGATGGACCTCTGCTCCATATTTTTATCTAAACCCCTCTTGAAGGTGGCCATTCTTGTGGCCGCCACCACCTCCTGTGGCAGTGAATTCCACATGTTAATCACCCTTTGGGTGAAGAAGTACTTCCTTTTATCTGGTGTTATGCAACGCCAGGTCCATCAATAATAAGACCTCGACCCTTAAGGAGTTCCTGCTTAGGCAGGACGTGGACCTGGCTTGCGTGACCGAGACCTGGGTGCGGGACGGAGAGACAGTAGCTCTCTCCCAGATGACCCCCCCAGGTTACTCGGTCTTTCACCAGTCACGGAGTAACGGGCGGGGGGGAGGGGTGGCATTACTCATACGGGAGGCTTACTCCTTTAGGGCTCTCCCGGCCCCAAAGATCGATGGCATCGAGTGTGTCGGTCTGTGGTGGGATGTTGGAGAGGGGTTGGCGATCTGGCTGGTGTACCGTCCGCCTAACGCACCAGCCAGCGCCTTACCATCACTATTGGAGGCAGTGGCGGGCTGGGCATTGGAGAGCCCGGGACTTATGGTCCTGGGTGACTTCAATGTCCATGTCGACGACATGGCCTCCACTCAGGCGATGGACCTAGTGTCTTCCATGGCGACACTAGGACTCTCTCAATTTGTTACAACACCCACGCATCAGGCCGGACACACACTAGACTTGATCTTTGCGTCTGGGATTTTGGTGGACGATATCGCAGATGAAGCGGTCCCATGGTCGGATCACCTAGCCCTTAAGGCCCGTATGGAGATGCCGCCCCAACCCTGTATGGGCGGAGAGCCTATTTTGGCTCGCCCTCGGGGCCTGATGGACCCGGAACGGTTCCAAATAGCCCTGAGGGATCCCTGGCCCACTGGCGATTCCCTCAATGACCTGGTGGAAGTCTGGCAAGATCAGCTATCCAGGGCCATCGACGAAATCGCACCCCGGCGCCCTCTGCGCCCTCGTATGAAGCTGGCTCCATGGTATACCTTGGAGCTACGCCAGCTGAAGCAAGGGCTCAGATGGCTAGAGAGGCGGTGGAGGCATACTCGGGACGAAGTGACGAGAACATCCTATAGAACGTTTATGAAGTCATATGAGATGGCAGTCAAGACTGCAAAGAAACAATACTTTGCAGCCAAGATTGCATCTGCAAATTCGCGCCCAGCACAATTGTTTAGGGTAATTGGAGATCTTATAACACTGCCACAAGGCAAACCAAACGTTAGAGAATTGGAAATAGGCTGTGAGGCATTTGCAAAATATTTTGCAGATAAAATCTCATCACTCCGCCAAGACCTACCTATCACATTAGATACAGTAAGTCAGACTGAGGCTCCGCGCCTGCCTTCGGATTTACTGCTGGACCACTTCGACCCACTCAGCCTGGAAGAAGTTGATGGAATTCTCTCCGCTGCTCGCCCAACAACATGCGATCTGGACCCTTGCCCCTCCTGGCTGATTAAATCTTGCCAGAGGGAGCTTAGATGTCCTCTACGGGACATCATAAATAGATCCCTCTTAGAGGGGCGCTTTCCAACGCCTCTGAAAGAGGCCTTGGTCCGCCCCCTCTTGAAAAAATCAACAGCAGACCCGGCCGAATTGGCGAACTATCGACCGGTGTCTAATTTACCATTTTTAGGTAAAATCATCGAGAGGGCAGTGGCGTTGCAGCTACAGAGATTTCTAGATGACGCTTCTGTCCTAGACCCGTGCCAGTCTGGCTTCCGACCGGGCCACGGGACGGAGACGGTCTTGGTCGCCTTGGCAGATGACCTCCAACGGCAACTGGATCGAGGCGGTGTAGCAGTGCTGATGTTATTAGATCTGTCGGCTGCATTTGATACGGTCGACCATCGGCTACTGATCCACCGCCTCGCCGACATTGGGGTTAAGGGGTCTGCTTTACAATGGCTCTCCTCTTTCTTCATGGGTCGGGGACAAAGGGTGGCGATCGGGGGTGAACGATCCCAGAGGCGCACACTAGATTGTGGGGTGCCTCAGGGAGCAGTCCTCTCCCCGATGTTATTTAACATCTATATGCGCCCCCTTGCCCAGATTGCCAGGATGTTTGGGCTGGGCTGCCACCAATATGCAGATGACACCCAGCTCTATCTGCTAATGGACGGCCGGCCCGCCTCCCCCCCGGAAGACCTGGATCGGGCGTTACAGGCTATTGCAACGTGGCTTAGACTGAGTGGGCTGAAGCTGAATCCGGCAAAGACAGAGGTTCTCTGTGTGGGTCGCGGCGCTCCAGGGGGGGAAATATCCCTCCCGACCTTCGATGGTGTGCAGCTAAAGGCGGCGCAGCAGGTGAAGAGTCTGGGTGTCTTACTGGAGCCTTCATTATCAATGGAGGCCCAGATAACAGCCACTGCCAAGTCAGCTTTCTTCCATCTGAGGCGGGCAAAGCAGTTGGCCCCTTTCCTGGAGCGTCGGGACCTAGCAACGGTGATCCATGCGACGGTCACCTCACGATTGGACTACTGTAACGCCCTCTACATGGGGCTGCCTCTGTGCCGGACCCGGAAGTTACAGCTAGTGCAGAACGCGGCGGCCAGGCTGTTGCTTGGTCTCCCAAGATGGGAACATGTACGGCCGGGGCTACGCGAACTGCACTGGTTACCGATTGTATACCGGGTCCAGTACAAAGTGCTGGTTATCACCTTTAAAGCCCTATATGGCCGAGGACCAGCCTACCTGAAGGACCGTCTCTCCCTGTATGAACCCCAGAGAGCACTGAGGTCAGTAGGAAAGAACAGACTGACTACCCCTGGGCCAAGACAAATTAAACTACAGAACACTCGCTCTCGGGCCTTTTCGGCCGCAGCCCCACATCTCTGGAACCAACTCCCAGAGGAGGTGCGGGCCCTGCGAAACCTTGATCAGTTCCGCAGGGCCTGCAAGACCACCCTTTTTAAATTAGCTTATGAATAACTGGAAATCCGCCATCAGCATCAACTAGAAGAGTGTCAAGGATAGCGTTATAATATGTTTTAGTTAATTGTTTTAATTCAGGCTTTTAAGGTTAATTTAATGTTTAATTTAATGTTTTCAATGTAACTGTTTTATTGTTGGTGCACCATGGGGCACCGTATTGTTAGCCGCCCTGAGCCTGCTTCGGCAGGGGTGGGCGGGGTACAAATAAAATTTATTATTATTATATTATTATTATTATTATCTGTTTTAATCTGTCTGCTCAGCAATTTCATCGAATGCCCATGAGTTCTTGTTGTCAGACATTGGAGAATACTGTTATAATATCATGCTGAATGTAATCTGTAACCTGCTGCTTGACATGACTAACTCCATTTTGAATCTTAGTTACTAACCGTGAGACAGAGACCTTGCATATCAAACAGCTTTAGAGATGTTACTAACCCCCACTGTGAATTACTCTGCATAGCACTAACAAAAGCAACAGTTCTTTGAAGATAACAGACCTCAAGGAGAGCCAGCAGGGCTCCTCCGTGGGAAGGGGAACCACAAGCAATAAGCTGGAGGAAAAGTGTTACTTGTAGCATAGAAGTGTGAGAACGCCATATTGTTTAGAATTGCTTTGATGTAAGAGTTTAAAACCTTGTGCTGGCTATTCGAATGTATCAGTTCCAATAACTGCCTATTCAGAACTTTGAGATATCAAATAAACGCCTTAACTTTTGCAACAAATGGAGGTCCGTTTACTTTGAACTCCAACGTCTGACATTTTGGAACTGATCCAATACGGGTTTATCCGAACCGGCAACTTGCTAGCTGGATGGCCGCCAAAGTACTGGATAACGGAAAACCTACCAAACCTATAGATGGGCGAGGGATCCTGCCAGGTGTCACAGGCGACCGAAGGAAAGGGGGGTCCCCGCTGCATTTTTCAATGCTACTCTTCACCCAGAAGAAGTGGCAGCCCCACACCTCGAACGTACGAGGCAGCCGGGCGCTTTAGCAGCCTGTTCACCGGGACGGAAGCAGAAGGAGAGGATGTACCGACCGGAGACGACTGAGGCGGCGGCCTGGTGGAGGAGGAGGGTCAGGCCCCAAGAGGGAGCAAGGACGTCCAACTGCTAAGGAACGAAATTCGGGTCTGGCTGAGAGAGATCCAAAATGAATTCCAAGCGAGTAACATGCACATCGCCTACGAAGTGCAGAGACAACTGGACCAGATGCGGGAGCAGATGTGGGCCCCTCCAGGTGACCCAGCGCCACGACCAGACCCAGAAGGGCCACCGCCAGACCTGCCGGCCAGCCCCCTGGGGGGAACCAGCAGAACTTCCCCCAGACCTACCGGCCCCCAATCAACCGGGGGGACCCCCAGGCAAGCCGGCGGCACCGCCAGTCCCAGCGGGTCCGCCACCGGGCCCTGGTCCAGCAGCACCGCAAGCCCTGATCCTTCCCCCCGGGTGGCCAGTGGGACCTGTGGGGCCGCCACCCCAGATGCCCTGGGAGGGAGGGCGAGGCCGGGAGCTGCAGATCACCTTCAATGGCGATCCGGAGGAAGTAGAGTACTTCTCCATCCAGTGCAACAGCTTCATGACCCACTGGGGGAATACCTTCCCAACCGAGCTTAGCCGAGTGGACTACTTGGGGTCCAAGCTGAAGGGGGCAGTGAGGAGATGGTTCGTTAGCCTGTACGAAACCCGAGGGCCCGAACTGGCTACCATGGCGGGGTTTCTGCAAGCGATGTTACAGCAGTACGGCGACCCGCTACAGGAAGTCAGAGCCCTCGCCGCCCTTCGAAAGCTACAACAAGGGGTAAGAACAGTACGAGAGTACGCCGCCGACTTCCGGGCCCACTGCTCCAAGGTTCGAGGTTGGAATAAGAGGATGAAGTATGAAGCCTTCCATAATGGCCTCAATGCAAGCATCCTCGACTGATGTTTCCAGCAGGCCCGCCCCACCACCCTGGTGGGATGGATACAACTAGCCGGAGAGGTAGAGAGCAACATGAAGCATGTGGCCCTGCAGCGCCAACAGCAACAAGGGGTGAAAGGGGGGTGAGAATCCAAGGCAGGGACTAAATCCAAGCCAAAGAAGACTGCGCCTCAGGGAAGCACTCCCAAAGCGGCGCCAGGGCGCTGATGCTTCCGATGCGGCGACCCAGGGCACCTGGCAGCCAACTGCCTGGAGAAGCCACGCGCGCACCCCACAACCCCAAAATCGACAGTGGTCGGCCAGAAGAAAACCGGGGGTAAGCCCAAAGAGCCCAGTCGGGACAGCGTCGCCACATCCATGGTGCTTGACGAGGATTCTATAATAACCAGCAGGGTTCCTCCGTGGGAAGGGGAACCGCAAGCGATAAGCTGGAGGGAAAGTGTTACTTGTAGCATAGAAGTGTGAAAACGTCATATTGTTTAGAATTGCTTTGATGTAAGAGTTTAAAACCTTGTGCTGGCTATTCGAATGTATCAGTTCCATTAACTGCCTATTCAGAACTTTGAGGTATCAAATAAATGCCTTAACTTTTGCAACAAATGGAGGTCCGTTTACTTTGAACTCCAACGTCTGACACTTGTATTGTGAGAAAGGGAGAAAAGTACCTCTTTCTCTACTTTCTCCATCCCATGCATTATCTTGTAAACCTCTATCATGTCACCCCGCAGTTGACGTTTCTCCAAGCTAAAGAGTCCCAAGCATTTCAACCTTTCTTCATAGGGAAAGTGTTCCAGCCCTTTAATCATTCTAGTTGCCCTTTTCTGGACTTTCTCCAATGCTATAATATCCTTTTTGAGGTGCGGTGACCAGAACTGCACACAGTACTCCAAATGACACTGCACCATCGATTTATACAGGGGCATTATGATACTGGCTGATTTGTTTTCAATTCCCTTCCTAATAATTCCGAGCATGGTGTTGGCCTTTTTTATTGCAAACGCACACTGTCTTGACATTTTGAGTGAGTTATCTACCACGACCCCAAGATCTCTCTCTTGGTCAGTCTCTGCCAGTTCACACCCCATCAACTTGTATTTATAGCTGGGATTCTTGGCCCCAATGTGCATTACTTTGCACTTGGCCACATTGAACTGCATCTGCCACGTTGATGCCCACTCACCCAGCCTCAACAGATCCCTTTGGAGTTCCTCACAATCCTCTCTCGTTCTCACCACCGTGAACAATTTAGTGTCATCCGCAAACTTGGCCACTTCACTGCTCACTCCCAACTCTAAATCATTTATGAACAAGTTAAAGAGCATGGGACCCAGTACCGAGCCCTGCGGCACCCCACAGCTTACCGTCCTCCACTGCGAAGACTGCCCATTTATACTCACTCTCTGCTTCCTATTACTCAGCCAGTTTTTGATCCACAAGAGGACCTGTCCTTTTACTCCATGACTCTCAAGCTTTCTAAGGAGCCTTTGATGAGGAACTTTATCAAAAGCTTTCTGGAAGTCAAGGTAAACAACATCTATCGGGTCTCCTTTGTCCACATGTTTAAACTTTTTTTTAAATGAAAAACAGCTTTGGATGCTGCCAGGGGAAGTGGATGGGTGGGGCTGTTTAACCTTTTTATTCCCTAATGTTTATCCTCGCAAAATACTCCCCCTCCCCCAAGCTGCTTTCCCATCTATTGCTGGGAAGAAGATACAAATGAGGGGAAGCAGCCAGCAGAAAGGAAACTCCCAAGAAGCCTCTTCACCTCTCCCCAGCTGCTATTCTGCTCCCAATGGAAATATCTGAAATAGCTTCTGCATTTAAAAGATAAAATAAAAGTCAGGGGAAAGAATGTGCAATCACAAGTAAGGTGTAATTTACCCTATGCCATAAGATATAGGGAATATTTTGGATTTTGGTCTCTACCTAGTTATGTAACTCACTGGATGAACTTGGGCCTGGCACTCTATTTTTTGGTCTTCTTACAGCCCAATCCAGAGAACCTCTGTGTAGCTGCACTCAAGTGCAGAACTAGCATAGGCAGCCACAATCGGCTCCCAAAGGGAGCCACATTATGCCACATGTGGAGGGGGAGTGCAAGCCCAACAAGTGAGAGAGAACCTGTCACCATGGTGATTCCGCCCATGCGCACGCCATTGGCCTGCTGCCAAGGTGGGGGAGGCACAGACTTGCGCGGGACCATGGGACTGGCCAGCCCGTTGCATGTGATCAAGAGAGGGAGTGGAAAGCCTGCATCTGAGAGGCTGTCAATCCCCACACACCATCCTGCTGTCAGAGACTGCCAATGGCAGACAGACGGGCAGAGGCATGCGCAGACAAACAAGAACCACAAAGTGCAGGAGTCCGCTGCTCTAAACAGTGGCTGGAATGGGTGTCTGGGAGCAGCCAGACCACCAAATCCAAAAGACACCCCTCACCACCACCCAGAGACCCCCCCCGGTGTTGCCCTGCCACTGCCCCCCGCTATGTGCAAGGAACACCTCCCCTGAGGGCCACAGAGCTCAGAGTGAGAGTCACTAGGCATGCAGCCATTTCATCAGCCCCCCCCCCTTTGTGCCCTGTGTACAGCAGCCCTGTGGGGTTGGGTAGGCTGTCAGGCCAGGCAGGCTGAGGGGCAGCACCACCCTCCCCTGTCCAGCCACGTGGGGGCAGCGTGGCAGCTCATAGCCCGCTCCCCCCCACAAGACCCTAGTTTGCCTACCTTCCCAGGCATTCCCTCAGAGAGGCCACTGACAGAGTGGGGGGGGGGATTGCCCAGGGAACGTGTAGCAGATGCCAAGCAGGAGAGACAACAGAGGATACAGATCAGACTTTATTTTTCCAGAACAGAGTGCAACAGTTTCTCTGGTGCGCACTGGGCAGTCTCACAGTGGGCAGAGCTTCATTCAGAGCAGTGGGCAGAAACAACTGAGGGAGTGGAGGGGGTGGAGCGACACATGCAGAAGCCTCTGTGTTGGAATCCCACCTGCAAAACGGAGACAGAGATCAAGAGCACCTGCAGAGGCGGCAGCTGGAGAAGCAGGCTGCATTTCAGACAACTGCTCTCTTAAAGGGACAGTTTCTGACCCACCTCCCCGCATCGGGGAAGCTGCCATACCCCCCCCCCCCGCCCCTGTGCCCTGCCAGGGGTTGGAAAAGCGGCAGAGGACAGACCAAGGGAAGGGAGCAGGCAGCAGCACAGGATAGTGGGGTCAGCAAATGCCCCCTGCTGGAGCCCACTGCTGGGTTCAAGTGCCAGAGATGCTCGCACACCGAGAGGTCGAGAGCGAGGGTAGGGGGAGGACAGCAAACTTCAGTTTGCAAAGGTAAGTTGGAGCCCAGTGCCTTCCTTTTCTCTCTCTCTCTCTGAGTGAGTGAGTGAGTGTTTGTCCAGACTCCAGACCAAGCTCACCCAGCACATTTTGTTTTAGTGACTGGGTATTTTGAATTTAAGCCTCCCAAACAGTAGGGTCATATTGAGCACTATACCTGGCTGTCTCGCAATTATTGTACTGCCTCTTAGAAGGTGTAGCTATTTTCCTAGGGAAGACTATAGTTTTGTAGACAAACACTTCAGTTTAGTTTTGCAGACTCCCCCACTCCAGGCAGCACTGGGGCATCAGCAACAAAGCACTGCATGAGTATTAATGTTTTAAGTACGTTTATATTTAAAGTAAAAAAGGGTGTGTGTGAGGGGAGCATTTGTGATTTTCCTAGAAATAAAGTACACAACTATCATCCCAAAACCATCGCTCCACCCCCACCCCAGTCCATGGAAAAATCATCTTCCACAAAACTGGTCCCTGGTGCCAAAAAGGTTAGGGATCATTGTAGTATAGCGCAAATTGCAATCATTGGGATTCTCAAGGTGGAGATCCCCTCAGCTTCCCACAGGTTCTGCAACCACAGCAGTATCCTGCCAAAAGCTGTTACAAAAGCAGTGACACTTCGACTGCTTACAGACCGGCACTTTGTGTCGGTTCAGAGACACCTCTGAAGTAGGGTGTGCATTCGGTTCGGCTGAACCGAATAGACCGCCGAATACCCCCTGATTTGGAAGTATATGGCGTTGTATACTTCCGAATCAAATTACAAGGCATTATGCGGGAGTCGTATACGGCTCCCCGTATACTTCCGAATCAATATTCAGAAGTATACAGAAATCAATGTAAAAAGCGGGAAAGGAGCTTCTGCAGCCTCAGGGAAGCTGCTTGCCTCCTTTCCCGCCTTTGGAAGCCTTTTCCTGCCTCTCCCATAGGCTACCTGGGATCAGGGAGGGAGGGGGAGGAGGAGAGGAGCCTTAGCAGCCAATCCAAAGCATGCATTTGCAAAATGCATTGCAAATGCATGTTTTGCAGGGCTGTTGTGTAGCTGATGGCTGGGCTAATCCCACAGTCATCAGTAACATTGTTGTTCTTTTGTTTACTTGGGTATCCAAGTAAATAGTGTTCTCTGGCCAATCACAGAGCAGTGGTATTTTTTGAAACTGCTCTGTGTAGGACCAGAGACTGGCTGGACTCCATTCCATTGCTGCTGTGTTGGTGTTGGTGTGAGAGAGAGACTGTGCTGCGCTTGTCCTTGGCCTCATCTGCTGCTACTCTCTCTCAGCCTTGCCTGACCTGCCTGGAGAAGACATCTAAGGTAAGACAGTCTTGGGGTTCTTGTTTTTATTTTAGTTAGGATAAAAGTAAAAGGACTTTTTAAGACTCAGAATCCCTTTACTTATCCAAATTTGGTTGGGTGGGTAGCTTATTTGGGGTTAGGGTTAGGGGGTTCTGCTGGGGGTGGGAGGGTTGCCAATTTGCCTATATGTAACTTTAGTGAGAGGACTTTAAAAGTGCAGTGTCCTTTTACTTTTCCATTTGTGTGGCTTGGATTTCTTGCGGTTAGGGTGAAGCTTTTTTTGGGGGGAGGGGTTGGTTAAGTTCCTGTATTGTTAAAAGTCAAGGGTTTTTTTACTGTTTTAAAAGGATTCTGTGTTTGATTTGTTGCTGCTGTGTTGTGCTGCTGCTGTTCCTTTTCTCTTCTGGTTCTGGTTCTTGGGAGGGGGGGGGGGGCTGTTTGGCCTAATTTTTATTTTTAAAAAAGTTCAGGTTTTTAACAGTTGAGTTTGTTGGCCTTTTCTCAGTTAGATTTGTTTGGATCTGTTGTTTGTTTTCAATCCTGTCCTGTTGTCCCTTTTCCTGGTTCTGTTTTTTTTGGGGGGTGGGGGGTGGGGAGCGGTGTTGACTGATTTGGGCTGAGGTTTTTTATTGGTAAAAGTTGAGTTTTTTAACAGTTGAGTTAGTTGGCTTTTCTCTGTTGGATTTGTTTGGATCTGTCGCTGTTGGTTTTGCATCCTTCCTGTCCTGTTGTGCCTTTTCCTGGTTGTATTTTTTTTTTGGGGGGGGGGGGTAAAAGTTAAGTTTTTTTCTTTCACATTTTGGTTTTCTTTAATTACCTCTGGTTGGTGTGAGGGGTTGGTGTGTGGGCTGTGTGGAGTGAGTCACTTTCAATTTTTATAGAGTTATTTTTGGAGTCTGAGGGTGCTTTCGGTTTGGCTAGGGCCACTAAATAGGCTGCCCCACTAATAAGGTGTTTTTAGGGATTGTGTTTTTTGAAATTTTTTTAAAAAATTAATCCAGGTTATGGCTTTATTTTCTTTCAAATTTCAACTAGGCCACATAGGGGCAATTTAAAAAGATCTTAGGTTTCTCATAAAAGGCAGCGTGACTACTAGGCCACATCAGGCTCCCTTTTAAAGAGACTAGGGTTGCAATGCATCTTGCTTTCAGCCACTGAAAGCCGGTGCATCCTTAGATTTCCATAGGGTAAACCACAGCTTCTCTCTAGTTATAGGGGACATCTGATTTCTAGTTTGCAAGGAAATCCGGTTTGTCCCCAGATCTAGTTAGAAGAAGTTTAACTAGGAGGATATAACAAGGATTGCCTTCATCTCAAGGTAGCCTTTTAAAAACTGTAGCCAGGTAGAGGCAGGATCACCTAGACTCCTAAACTTTACCAGACTACTACCACAACCCAAAGTAGGACAGGTTAGGAACAAAAAAAAGGTGGGAGGGTTTTTAAAAAGAGATCAGGGCACCTGTTGGTTCAGGGTAGTTTTTTTTGTAAAAACACCTCACTCTCAGTTCAGGTTGTGTGAGACTGGCCAAGGGTGACATGAGTGACAGGCAGCAGAAGAGGGGCCCTGGGGGCAAGGTCAAGGAGAAGACTAGAGGGTTGGAGGGGAGGGGAACGGGGAGGAACCAGGTTTCCCCCCCACCTGTGTGTAGGGCCACTCCACAGCCGCCTTCCAGCACTCTGACCTCTGGCCGGAGTGTGATGAAGAAGGCCCGCCTCTGGCGCTTCATCAAGTCTGCTGCTGGGGTGTCCCCAGCAGAGTTGCCAGTAGGTGCTGGCACTGAGCAGGGGTCTGCTGCTTGGGCAGTCTCTCCTCCAACTGATGTCGCTCAGCCTCAGCAGCTGGAGGAGGGGCAGCAAGACAGCCCTCCTTGGAGATGAGCTTTGGGGTCAGTTTTCTGTCCAAAACGATCACCCAAAGGAAGGGGCAGAGTGTCATGCAGGAGCTGAAGGAGAAGCTGGTTGAGGAGGACCAGCCCCCTTCTTCGCTTCCTTCGGGCACCAGCATTCCTTTAAGGGATGGCCAGGAGGAAAGGCTGCATGGGGTGGAGGGGGAAGTAATGGAGACACACGAGGTGCCTCCATCTCCGCCCACTTCCCCCCGGCAGCCAGCCCCTCCTGCCATCCCGAGACATGATGTGTCTGTCCCGAGCACCTCACAGGAGATGGCTCCAGACACCAAAGCTGCCGGTCAGCTTGGGCATCCATACACCTCCGAAGTCTGGAAGCATTTCCGACTTACGGAGGATCCATGCTATGCGCAGTGCCAGCTGTGCAGGGCCCAGATCAGTCATGGGCGGGACCCTGCCCACCTGACTCCAGGGGCGGATGTGGAACCACCTCCAGAAGCACTACCAGGTGGTGCTTCTTAAAGGAGAAATATGAATTGAGCAGTTGGTCTTCCTGAAGGTCAACTTGTCTCTGTTCAGTTCCCCGAACATAGACTTTGAGAGTGAATGGAGTGAGCACTTACTTGTGCCTGCATCCTCTCTTGGTCCGCGCTTGGAAGGTGGTTGTAAAACGCTCTCCCACTAAACATAGACTAGAGTCCAAAGACAGCCCAAAAACTCGCTCACAAATTGAGTGGCAGTGCACCCCGTTCACACCTCATCCATCCTCAAAGCAAAAGTGAATGCTGATTTAAAATCTGCAAAGCAATCCAAATTCCCCTGTCCCCATCCACACATGCCTACTAATACTGAAAGGGCCATTGCAGCCCCCAACTGTAACTGACAGCACCCACAGGCCCAGCCACGATAACCCAGTTTTTTTTTTTCAGGGGCAGAAGGAAGAAAGAGGGAGTTGCCAGTGATGATGACAGGCAGCCAGCAGCCATACCAATGCTGAGGTCCCTCTAATGGGACAGTGATAGGTGGTATGTTGCTGCTGAGGAATGGTTCCCTTCCTCTCACACAATCTGAGGCCTTCCCAATGATCTTCCTCATTTGGGATGCAACTCTGGCTCACCTCCTCGTGGTGCACCCTGGATAACGCAAAAGAGCGTGGACCAGCCAACCATCCATCACTCAAGGAAGTCTAAATGCTTCTTGCTTTGCATCAGATACAGAATGATGTAGAACTAGGTATGGTCCACCGCTTCTCTTTTTTGAGAGTTGTGTTGTTTGGGGCAGAGCTGGAGAGCTTACATCTGTAGATTGCGCGTTCTGTGGCAGGGAAGCTGGTATCTGGGTGAGAGATCCAGAACCAGCATGTCTGTTGTGCTTGGCCAGCTTTCCCCGCATTGTTTGGGGCAGGGCTAGAGAGCTGGCATCTGGGTTTGCTGCCCCAGAGCCACTTTTCCCACGATAATTACCATGGGAAAGTGGATCTAATTGGTTTTTTCTCACCATTGGAACAGTGTTCCTTTTGGGGTGCCTGCAGATGGGTGCAGTCTCTTTGGGCCAGGGGGGTTGCATGCGGGGGAGTCCCCTGAAGTTGCCCTACAGTTTTGGGGCCTCTCCCTCAAACCCCCCATCTGGCCAGAGCCACTTTCCCCACAGCAATTAGAGTGGATAAGTGGCTAATTGGGCTTTCCCCAGCATTGGTGGCAATGGGCCTTTTGGGGAGCCCAAAGACAGGGACCCCCTGGCCCAACTTGCAGTTTTGGGGACTCTCCCTCAAACCCCCTGGCCCCCAGTAGCCTCTGATAATGCCCTATGTTGCCATTGATTTCAATGGCCCTTAGGGTATAATGGTGGGATAGGGGCACCCTCTTTGGGTGCTCCTGGAATGGGAACTCCTGGCCCAATCTTTTTGGGACTTGGGGGGTTCATAGGGGAGAGTCCGCTGCAGGTCCACTGCAAATTTGGGGGCTCTCTCTCAAACCCCCTCCCCTCCAGGTGCCTTCCAATATACCCTATTTTGCCTTTGATTTCAATGGCCCATAGGGTATAACGGGTCTGTATATTTGGAAATAGTCGTATATCTCTAGTATATACGGCTATTCTGAGTACCGGTATTCAGAAATATACGGTATTCCGAATATTTTGGCCCCATATATTTCTGAATCCGATTAATTCTGTTTTTTTTTTTTTTTTGCATACCCCTAGTGTCAAACTCATTTGTTATGAGGGCCAGATCTAACATAAATGAGACCTTGAGGGGCCAAGTAATGTCAGGTTGGGCCGAGCCATGTTGGGCTGGGCTATGTATATACCTATTTAAGATTAGGTTACAGACAAACACAAATACAAATTTTTAAAAACTTTAAACACGCTTAAAATGTTAGCACTGATTGGTCTTAAGGGTGCTTTCTTTGTATTTCTCCCATGGAATCCAGGGAACTGGGCAAAAGAAGCTCTGGCTCTTTCCTTCCTTCCCCAAAGACTGGGGGGAGAGCCTCAGTCAACAGAAGGAAGAGAGGTTTGGCTCAGTAGCTCTGCTGTGTGATTTAGAGAGCCTGGCAAAGCAAGCTATTCCTCCCCCCCCCTTCCTCCCAAGGAAGGAGCTTCAGCCAATGGAGGTTTTGCTCTGTAACTCCTGTGTGATGGAGCAAACCTGGCAAAGCAAGCTGTGATGCAGAAGGAAGCAAGAGAGAGGGAGAAGGAAGCAGATGGCAGTCAGTTGCTTGGGGATCTGGTAGGAGCCTGTCGGGGGCCTGATTCGGCCCTTAAATGGCATGTTTGACATCCCTGCTATAAGCCATTGGTCAATGGAACAACATAGGGTATAATGAAAGTCAGAAAGACATAGTCAGCTTGGCTCATGTGTCCCTGAGTCAAGCTTCAGGCCAGCATTCTGCACACCAATGCACCTGGAAGTATACTCCAGATCCTGAGGACCTTGCTACATCTGGCTGCACCTGGAGATCCAAGAGCGGTAACAATTCCTCCCTCCAGGAGACTCCATTGAACTGTTCCAAAAACTGTGCCCAAACCTTATTTGTATTTTAAACTGTTTTATCATTTTATTAAAGATTTTATTTAATCTTTTATTAAAGCTGAGCAATTATCAAATATTTCTGGGGTTTTTTAAAAAAAATTATTGTGTTCAGTTGTGGGCACCACTTTTTAAGAAGTATTTAGACAAGCTGGAACAAGTCCAGAGGAGGGTGACAAAGATGGTGAGGGGTCTGGAGATCAAGTTCTATGAGGAAAGATTGAAGGAGCTGGGGATGTTTAGCCTGGAGAGGATGCAGCTGAGAGGTGATAGGATCACCATCTTCAAGTACCTGAAGGGCTGTCATCTAGAGGATGGTGTGGAATTGTTTTCTGTGGCTTCAGAAGGTAGGACCAGAACCAATGGGTTGAAATTAAATCAAAAGAGTTTCTGGCTCAATATTAGGAAGAGCTTCTTGACAGAGCGATTCCTCAGTGGAACAGGCTTCCTCGGGAGGTGGTGGGCTCTCCTTCCTTGGAGGTGTCAGAACTTAAGAACTTCAAACGGATCCCATACTTGGTTACAAAGCTAGGATTTTATTGAAGAGAACTAAGCACTGGAAGAGGCAAGATAACAGTGATGGCGAGAGCCAGCACCAGCACAATTTTATACACATAAAGCAAACATCTCACAAAGCCACAATTCACACCGTTACAGGCACATCTGTCTTCTCACCATCACTATCAGTAGAGAGGATGCCTCCCTACTCCGAAGGCCATGCTGCTCGGCTTCAAAGGGTCCCAGTGTGAGAATGTGCAGAGACATAACATAACTCATTCTACAGCCCCAAATATTTTGGATACCAGCGGGGCAAGGTTAATTACTAGTCAGGCACTTTGGGTCAAGCAAGGGTTACAACATGGAGTCAGTTTGGTTCAGTAACAAAGCAGCTCTAAGTCATAGTAAAAATACATTGCAGCATTGGTCACATTATAGGGAACCAGCAGTAAAGATACAAGTTCTGACATACTGCCCCCCCTAAGCGCCCCCTCCCCCGGGGCCAGCCTTGGGCTTGTGCGGGTACAGTAGGTGAAACTTTTTCAGCAGTTGTGGCGCGGCTACGTTCTGAGATTCGACCCACTCGTCACAGCTCGGGGGGAAGTGTTTCCACCTGATCAAATAATACAGTTTCCCCCTTTTGACTCTGGAGTCCAGGATCTCCTGGACCTCATGGTGACTCTGACCCCTCACTGTCGTCGGAGGGGGCGGTGGGGCCCTGGGATGGAAGGACGTAGCACCAGGGTCTTTCTGAAGCAAGCTGCAATGAAAAACAGGATGGATCTTACTCAGAGATTTGGGCAGTTCGAGTTCCACGGTCACTTTGTTTATTACCCTTTTTATTTTGAATGGGCCAAGAAACTTCAGTGCGAGTTTACGACAGGGCTGGGGAAGGGGAAGGTTTTTTGTGGACAGGAAAACTGTGTCCCCCACCTTCAGGTCCCACTCTTGGGAGTGCTTTTTGTCAAACTGCTTTTTGTAGGCCTTTTTCGCTTCCTCCAGGTTTTCCTGAATACCCTTCCAGCCTCCACGGAGGCCCTCCCACCATTGTTGACAGGATGTGGGTTCGCCCGGGCTGGCGGGGAGGGCGAGAGTGGGAAACGGCTTGCCCTCGTAACCATTGATGATTTGAAAGGGGGAGGTTTTGGTTGAGCTATGGAGGCTATTGTTGTAGCCATATTCTGCAAAGGGGAGGAGGTCCACCCAGTTGGACTGTTGGAAATTAATGAAGCAGCGGAGGTACTGTTCCAGAAGACCATTAACCCTCTCCGTCTGTCCGTCCGACTGGGGGTGGTAGGCGGAGCTTAGCCCCTGCTCAATGCCAGCGAGTTTGCAGAACTCCCGCCAGAAGTTGGCAACGAACTGCGTCCCGCGGTCGCTAATGACCTTGTCCGGGAATGAGTGTAGGCGTACAATGTGGGTGAAAAAGAGCTGGGCAAGTTTTTTGGCCGTGGGTAGTTTCTTGCACGGGATGAAATGGGCTTGCTTGGAAAATGTGTCGACTACGACCAGGACGACTGTTTTGCCCTGTGAAGGTGGGAGTTCGACAATGAAATCCATGGAGACTACCGACCAGGGTCGGGTGGCTGTAGGGAGGGGAACCAGGTGGCCTGGGGGTTTACCCCCCCTTCTTTTTGCCATGAGGCAGGTGGGGCATGAAAGAACAAATTCAGATACATCTTTTTTAATTTTCGGCCACCAGAATTGGCGGGTGAGTAAGTTGAGGGTTTTGACATAGCCAAAGTGGCCGGCCAGGCGACTTGAGTGGCAGCGCTCCAAGACCTCTTTTCTGAGGGGGGAGGGCACATAGATTTTTTCATTGTGCAGCCAGAGCCCGTTTTCGGCTTTAACCAAGTTAGGTGGGCGGTCGGCCTCCTGGTTATATTCTGCGAGGAATCGAGGCAGCAGATCTGAGTCCGGAGGGCTGGTCTGCCTGCCTGAGCGGGTAGTAACCCCCCCCGAGATGGCTGAGGGGGAAATTAATGAGTCCACTACCTCCTCCCGGAGACTGTCGTGTTGTGGCATGCGAGAGAGGGCGTCTGCTAAAAAGTTCTTTGAGCCCGGGATGTGTTTCAGTACAAAGTCAAATTTAGCAAAGAACCCTGCCCACCGGATTTGTTTTGCAGTCATTTTGCGGCGCCCAGTGAGGGCTTCAAGATTTTTATGATCGGTCCAGATTTCAAAGGGCACTCTCGCTCCCTCGAGCCAGGAGCGCCAGGTTTTCAGGGCAAACATGACTGCAAACGCCTCCTTGTCCCAGACCGACCAATTTCTTTGTTCGTTGGAAAACTTCCTTGAGATATAGGCACATGGACGGAGCACCCCATTTTCCCCCCTCTGCATCAGTATGGCTCCCACTGCGGCGTCGGAGGCGTCGCATTGGACCACGAAGGGTTTCCGCTCGTCGGGATGAGCCAACACGGGCTCGGATGTGAAGAGGCGTTTCAGTTCATTGAAAGCTTTTTGGCATTCAGGCGTCCACGTTAGGCGTGCGCCTGGCTTTTTCGCCTCTTCACCCTTCCCTTTGGTTTTAAGGAGTTCCGTGAGGGGGAGCATGACTGTGGCGAACCCCTTAATGAAGTCGCGGTAAAAGTTAGCGAACCCGATAAAACTTTGTAATTGTTTGCGGGTTCGAGGGGGTTCCCAGTCTAGTACCGCTTGGACCTTTGCCGGGTCCATGGCCAATCCCTCCCCCGACACTCGGAAACCCAAATAGTCCAATTCGGTCTTGTGGAACTCGCATTTTGACAATTTGGCGTACAGTTTGTGTTTGCAAAGGGTGCGTAGCACTTTTCGGACCAGGGGTACATGAGATTTTAGATCTTGTGAATAGATAATGATGTCATCAAGGTACACCACCACCCCCTTAAACAGGAATTCCCGTAGCACTTCATTGATAAAGTTCATGAATACACCAGGAGCTCCCTGCAGTCCGAAGGGCATGACTAGGTACTCAAATTGTCCCAGGGGGGTGTTGAATGCTGTTTTCCACTCGTCCCCCTCTTTGATGCGGACACGGAAGTACGCGTCTCGGAGATCAAGCTTTGTAAATACTTTGCCCTTTGCTACGGTGTTCAACAAATCCTTTATCAACGGGATCGGGTAGGCGTTGGACATGGAAATCCCGTTTATAGCACGAAAATCTGTGCAAAGCCTAAGAGACCCGTCCTTTTTCTTTCTAAAGAGGACGGGGGCGGCATGGGGGGCAGTGGCCGGCCGTATGAAGCCGCGCTTAAGGTTCTTGTCCAAAAACTTTCGGAGTTCAGCTTTTTCCGCCCAACCCATGGAGTACAGTTTCGCCTTGGGAAGCTGTTGCCCTGGGATCAGCTCGATAGCACAGTCCGTAGGGCGGTGGGGCGGTAGCTCGTCCGCTTCCTTCTCGCTAAACGCTAATCTTAGATCTTGGTATTCCTTGGGGATCGAGGCGACTTCCTCGAGAGTGAGGCAAGCCCGCATGTTTTGGGGGGGAGCGTGCGGCCCCCACTCGGGGCGCCAGTGGTGATGCTCACACCTCCAATCCGGGAACCGGACGATTTGTTCCTCCCACCTTATGTCTGGTTGGTGGCGGGCGAGCCAAGACGAGCCCATCACCACGTCAAAAGAGCAAGAGGGGGCAATTACAAAAGTTTCAATCCCCCAATGCTCCTCGGTTCCCACCGGGACTGCCTGAGTCTCTAACGCACATGGCTCCCCTCTCATGGGCCCCCCGTCCATCTGCTGGAACTGCATCGGCTGTGGTAGGGGGGAAGTGGCTAATCCCAACGCCTCAACTAGGCGGGGGGTGATCAGTTCCCTGTTACACCCGGAGTCGATCAGCGCTCGGGCGTGCATGAATCTCTTTAGGTTAGGGTTGAGGAGGGTAACGGCCATAAAAAGTAAACCCCCTGTTGCTCTCACCGTGAGGAGTGCCGGCTGTTGCTGGACCTGCTTTGCGGCACCCATTAAAGCAGGTCGCTGTCGTTTCCCGCCAACTCGGTGTCGTCCGATTCTTCGGTCGATTCTTCCACTGTAGCCAAATCGGTGGTAAAATCCTCGTCAGTCGCCAAGGAAGTGGCGACAGAGCCCCGGCTGGGCTCCTTCGAGCGGCCGCTCTTTTTCTTCTTCGGCCCCGGGGTAGTTGTCTTCGCCGTGGGTGGGGTGGCACCCACTTTCACTGGGCAGTTGGCAGCGAGATGATTTGGGTCTCCGTATTTGAAGCACTTGCGAGCAGGAGACGGGGTGGAGGTCGCCGGTGTCTTCCTCCCTTCGGATTTAGTCGGTGTGAGCTTCGCCGCCTTCTTTGCCAGCTGCTGCCGTCGCATCCCCACATGTTGGAGGTTGGTCTCCACCTCTCCGGCCAGCTGGATCCATCCGACCAACGTGTCGGGTCTCCCTTGACTGTAGCAGCGGTCGAGGATTGTCGGGTTCAGACCATTGATGAACGCGGTATATTTCATGACCTCGTTCCAACCCCTTGCCGCCGCGCAGTATCCCAGGAACTCGGTGGCATACTCGCGGGTGGAGCGGTTGCCTTGCTCTATGCGCTGAAGGGCGGCGACAGCCTTCTCCTCCCGTAGGGGATCGCCATACTGGCGGAGCATCGCATGCAGGAACCCCGCCACCGTAGCTAGTTCGGGTTTTCTTCCCATAAAAAGCCCGACGTACCACTTGCGGGCCGCGCCTCTCAGTCGGGACGCGATGTGGTACACTCGGCTGGCTTCGGTCGGGTAATCCGCACCCCAGTGGGTGAAGAACGTGTCGCACTGTATGGTAAAATACTCCACGTCCTCCGGATTCCCATCGAAGGTAATCTTCAATTCTCTTCCTCGACCCTCGGCCCCTCCCGCGGCTCGCGGCGCCCCCGGCGGCGGCGCGGGGCCCGGTAGAACCGGCAGGATCGGGGCGGGTGGCGCCGGGGCCCCTGGAGCGGGCAGGGCCGGCAGCGCCGGGGCCAGCGGGGCTGGTGGTGCCGGGGCAGGTGGAGCCGGCGGCGCCGGGGCGGCCGGAGCTGGTGGGGCTGGGGCGGCCGGAGCTTGCGGCGCTGGGGCCGGCGGAGCCGGCGGGGCTACGGGCGGTTGCCCCAGCGGTAGCCCTCCAATCGGGACTCCCAGGACCGCAGTTTGCAAGGTGCGGAGCTGGTCGTAGATCGCGCCCAGGTTCTGCTGCAACTCCTCGGCCATCGTCACGCGGGATCGATGCACGTCGTCGTGTATCTCCCGAACCCAGTTGAATAAGTCGTTGCGGAGGGTCCGGATCTGGTCGTCCCCCCCTCGGGGCTCCGGGCCCTCCTCTTGGTCGCCGTCGCCGTCTCCGGCTCCCCCTTCGCCCAGCATGCTTCGGTACCGCTGCTCCGCGGCGTCGATTGCTGCCGTGGACTTCCGTGGGCTCCAGGTTCGCGGGGCTGGGAACGCGGCGTCGACCGAGAAAGGCGCCGGGACCTTAATCTTGCGCCGGACCCCCGTCACATTTGGGTCGAGCGGCGGGTCCTCTATTGGGGTGGTGGGCTCTCCGTCGTCTGGCACCTTTGCCGCCATCGGGCCAAGCCTCCAGTACAGATAAGCCACGAACAATGGGATCACTGTTATAATGTCAGAACTTAAGAACTTCAAACGGATCCCATACTTGGTTACAAAGCTAGGATTTTATTGAAGAGAACTAAGCACTGGAAGAGGCAAGATAACAGTGATGGCGAGAGCCAGCACCAGCACAATTTTATACACATAAAGCAAACATCTCACAAAGCCACAATTCACACCGTTACAGGCACATCTGTCTTCTCACCATCACTATCAGTAGAGAGGATGCCTCCCTACTCCGAAGGCCATGCTGCTCGGCTTCAAAGGGTCCCAGTGTGAGAATGTGCAGAGACATAACATAACTCATTCTACAGCCCCAAATATTTTGGATACCAGCGGGGCAAGGTTAATTACTAGTCAGGCACTTTGGGTCAAGCAAGGGTTACAACATGGAGTCAGTTTGGTTCAGTAACAAAGCAGCTCTAAGTCATAGTAAAAATACATTGCAGCATTGGTCACATTATAGGGAACCAGCAGTAAAGATACAAGTTCTGACAGGAGGTTTTTAAACAGAGGCTAGATGGCCATCTGACAAGCAATGAGGATCCTGTGAATTTAGGGGGAGGTATTTCTGAGTTTCCTGTGTTGTGCAGGTGGTTGGACTAGATGACCTTGGAGGTCCCTTCCAACTCTATGATTCTATGATTCTAAGTGTTCTGTTGTCCCTTCCAACACTATCTATCTATCTATCTATCTATCTATCTATCTATCTATCTATCTATCTATCTATCTATCTATCTATCTATCTATCTATCATCTATCTATCTATCTATCTATCTATCTATCTATCTATCTATCTATCTATCTATCTATCTATCTATCTATCTATCTATCTATCTATCTATCTATCTATCATCTCTCTCTCTCTCTCTCTCTATCTATCTATCTATCTATCTATCTATCATCTACCTATCTACCGTTATCTTCCATTTCAGTGTATCCGAGGAAGTATGTCTGCACACAAAAACTTATATCTTGAATAACTTTTGTTGGTCTTAAAGGTGCCACTAGACTCACAATTTGTTCTCAATAGCCATGACAGCTCAATGGAGCCTCCACAAACAGAGTCAATATGCCCCTTGAATAGGTTGTGTTTGGAGATGAACATGCCTTGCTGTTGATGTTCCCAGAGGTTTTTAAGAAGCAGAATGCTGGACTTGATTAACTTGTTTGGATTCAATCCTTATTTACTTTCCATGTTTGGATGTAAATGGCCAAATGGGTCACAAGCCAAGGATTTCTCATGGCTTCCTGTCTTCTTTTATATCTCCCTTCTGCAGACATATTTGATATGCATGCATTTCGAATAGCATCAGTAGAAGAGTCCACCTACCACAAGTAGAAGAGCCAGCTGCCTGAAAATGACATACTCTCAATTCTGCCCAGGGATGTCTTTGTTTGTGTGTTTTTTTTCAAGATAGAAACAATGAATAAACTGTACAACATATGGCTGTCAAAAGAAGGCCTCATGCATCAAAAGATTTTACACAACTATTTACTTTCTGTGTGTTGGAAATTGGAAGGTTACCATGACAACTGTCACAGCAAATTCATTTTCCCTCCCAGCTGCTGAGCATTTAAAAATCAAGCATTTTCCTGTAATCATTAATATCTTCTTTATATAGAGACTGATGAAAATGTGGAATTCACTGCCAGAGGATGTAGTGATGGCCACAGGAATAAACAGCTTTAAAGGGGGATTAGATAGATTCATGGAGGAGAAGTCCATCAGTGGTTGCTAGCCATGGTGACTGAGGGGAACCTCCGCATTCAGAGGCACTAAACCTCTGAATCCCAGATCCAGGAAGCAACATCAGGGGAAGGTGTCAGCCTCTATGTCCTCTTGATGGCCCTCCAAAGGCCACTATGTAAAACAGGATGCTGGACAAGATGGACTATTAGTCTGATCCAGCAGGGCTCTTCTTATGTTCAAAACCTTCCCCTTCAAATTACAATAGGCTGGTTGTATGCTTTGGCCATGGGTTAATCTACCAAAATGCTCTCTCTTTGGAACTTGTCCACACCACTGTCCAGAGGATGATGAGGTCTGTCAGAAGAAACCTCACACCAGTCCTAAATTGACTTGGAAGTGTGACCCAGTAGTTTCAATGGAACATCACTTCCAGCAGCCTGGTGCATGTAGCAACAATGCAAAATTTCATGAATGGATTCAGTTACCATTGGTTCATGGCTCTTCACACACACACTCAGGTTTAAATGGGTTGGAGCCATTAAAACACTGCTTTCTGCTCCCCACAGCTTTTCGCACAGGGGTTTAAATGACATTTAAATCAAACAGCTGAGCAGTCCCCACCACACAGTTGTTTGGAAAACCCTGCCTTACTGCCCATTAAAAGATGTTTAAACTTTAAATGGTCCATGATCCATATGAACTGGGTTGGTTTGTAAACCACCCTCTGAGTTCATATGGGTTTGTGGTTCAGCCACAAAGCACAAGTCAAACTGCAAAAAATGTGGTTCTTGCCCATCCCTACAAATAAGACCTTACATTGGCAAGCTCTGTTTGGATTTCCTTAAAAAAAAAACTGCCTTGACAGATATTCACCCAATTGGGCCTAAGTGGTCACTTGGACCTGAGTCACTGGAGGGGAGGTCAAATATAAGTGAAACCCCCCACCTCAATATTTTATTAAAGATTTTATTTAATCTTTTATTAAAGCTGAGCAATTATCAAATATTTCTGGGTTTTTTTTAAAAAAATTATTCTGTTAGAACTGATCTGTGCTGTTTTGCAGAAGGATTAACCTAGAATATAGCAGCTTAATTTGGTTTTGTGAATGTGATCATTTTTCATGCTGTTTGCTGTAGTGTAGGACATATACATAATCCTCAAAATATTAAGTTATACAAGCCCTGATAAAACATGTCTAACTATTACTTTCCTAACAAAATGAAGTGCCTTTCTGATACAGGGTATTTACATGATTGTTATCATTAGTAACGATTACTCATTGCTGTAAATTAGTCATAAACTTTGAAAATAACACCTGGGAGAGCATTTCTCAGCCAAACTCATTTAACCTTTTTTATTTCTTCAGTGTCAGAGTAGAATTTATGAAGTTGAAAGACTTGGAGCACCTGGTCTGTGATTGTATCAAATGTTTAAGCAATGGCCTGAAGGCATTTGGTGTGGAGAACAGTTGCAACAAGAACTACCATTCATTAAAGAAGGAGGGTTTTTTTTAATCCGATGTGCAGGGTTTCATTTCAAATGCACCTCTTCATGAACTGCAAGTTATTTTGACAAAATTGTTATTTAAGGTGCTAATGAAGCTGATTATTAAACACTTATAATTTCTCCCCTGGGTTGGCCAGCATCTATAATAAAACAGTTGCTCATAATTTGAACAGCTCAGTCTTATGAACCAGTTTAAGTGGCAGAGGTACAAGCCAAGGCATGCACTGCAGCAACTGCAGCTGCCCTTAGGTCTGATCCAGTACCTACAGAAGTCATTCCCTTGTTACTTGAGTTGGTTGGTGCCAGATTCCATAAATTTGTTTAAAAGCCTGATAAATGTGTTTGAATGCCAAACTTCTTGTATTCATCTGTGGCAATCAGATGAGAGCTGGTCACCTTGTTGATTCAATTTGGCATCAAACAACCTCATCACCTGCCAAACCTATTTGCTTTGGGCTTTTTCAGACTGTTAGTGCCTGAAAGACCTGACAATCCAAGGAGGTTAGCAGCCATTAAGGTCATCAAGCACTTACTGGACAGATACCAAATGGTAGGAGTTCTTTTAAACATTCCATTCATTTGTGACTGATGGATACAAGTTGTGAATGATTTAACTGCTTAGTTAAACAATTTCCTGACAGATGGAGCAGTAGAGCAGCAAAGACTGAGGGAGGAGGAGAGTAAAAGTCAATCAGAATGGTGCGCAATAAGCCATGCTTGATAAGCCAGTACTGCTGTACTGAGCCATTAGAAAGGAGTAAGGTGGTGGAGGGGGTGAACCTGAGTTGGATAATGGAAGATGCCTAATCCAAGAGTTCCACCCCTAGATGATGAAAATACAAACTTAATAGCACTTAATGGATGAAATCTTGGCTGCAATAGACAACAGATGTCCTAAAGAACTCAAATATTTAGTCAGTTGACCCTCCCTTAAGCATTCAAAGGGATATTTGAACAAACTGACTCCCTCTCATAGAAGCAAGAAGATAAGATGGCTGCTAAAACCACAGAGAAAGAAAACATTGAGAGTGAAGCTGAAAACATCATGGAAAAACAACTATTGCTTTTGAAAAATGATTTGAAATGTGAATTGATGGGTGGGTGGAAGGACCTACTAAACCTCATAAAGAGCCAATTAAAGTCGGTCCTGGAACTTTTAGAAAGAATGGATGTGATTACTAAGAGCCAGCATGGGTTTCTCAAGAATAAGTCATATCAGACTGACCTGATCTTTTTTAAAGAAAGTGACTACCTTGCTGGATCAGGGGAATGCTGTAGACATCATTTATCTTGATTTCAGTAAGGCTTTTAATAAGATTCCACATACTATCCTTGTTGACAAGTTGGTAAAATGTGGTTTGGATCCTGTTACCATTAGGTGGATCTGTAACTGGTTGACAGATTGCATCCAAAGAGTGCTTGTGAATGGTTCTTCATCCTCTTGGAGAGGAGTGACAAGTGGAGTGCCTTAAGGATCTGTCCAGGGACCTGTTTTGTTCAACATCTTTATCAATGATTTGGATGAAGGAATAGAGGGAATGCTTATTAAGTTTGTAGATGATACTAAATTGGGAGGGGTTGCAAACACAGAAGAAGACAGAAACAGGATACAGGATGACCTTGACAGACTGGAAAACTGGGCTAAAATCAATAAAATGAATTTTAACAGGGATAAATGTAAAGTTCTGCATATAGGTAGGAAAAATCCCATGCATAGTTATAGGATGGGGGAGACTTGTCTTAGCAGTAGTATGTGCAAAAAGGATCTAGGGGTCTTAGTGGATCATACACTGAACATGAGTCAACAGTGTGATGCGGTGGCTAAAAAGGCAAATGCAATTTTGGGCTGTATCAACAGAAGTATAGTGTCCAGATCACGTGATGGTATCGCTTTACTCTGCTCTGGTAAGACCTCACCTGGAGTATTGTGTTCAGTTTTGGGCACCACATTTTAAGAAGGATATAGACAAGCTGGAACGGGTCCAGAGGAGGGTGACAAAGATGGTGAGGGGTCTGGAGACCAAGTCCTATGAGCAAAGGTTGAAGGAGCTGGGGATGTTTAGCCTGGAGAGGAGGCAGCTGAGAGTACTTGAAGGGCTGTCATATAGAGGATGGTGTGGAATTGTTTTCTGTGGCCCTGGAAGGTAGGACCAGAACCAATGGGTTGAAATTAAATCAAAAGAGTTTCTGGCTCAACATTAGGAAGAACTTCCTGACCGTTAGAGCAATTCCTCAGTGGAAGAGGCTTCCATGGGAGGTGGTAGGCTCTCCTTCCTTGGAGGTTTTTAAGCAGAGGCTAGATGGCCATCTGACAGCATATGAACATATGAAGCTGCCTTATACTGAATCAGACCCTCGGTCCATCAAAGTCAGTATTGTCTTCTCAGACTGGCAGCGGCTCTCCAGGGTCTCAAGCTGAAGTTTTTCACACCTATTTGCCTGGACCCTTTTTTGGAGATGCCAGGGATTGAACCTGGGACCTTCTGCTTCCC
This sequence comes from Heteronotia binoei, assembly GCF_032191835.1. Classification (NCBI taxonomy): domain Eukaryota; kingdom Metazoa; phylum Chordata; class Lepidosauria; order Squamata; family Gekkonidae; genus Heteronotia; species Heteronotia binoei. The sequence continues at coordinate 4,786,735 of NC_083236.1, read as the reverse complement.
AAGCAGATGCTCTACCACTGAGCCACCATCCCTCCCCAATGAAGCAATGAAGATCCTGTGAATTTAGGGGGAAGAGTTTGTGAGTTTCCTGCATTGTGCAGAGGGTTGGACTAGATGACCCTAGAGGTCCCTTCCAACTCTTACGATTCTATGATAACATGACAAATGTAGCTGAAACTGCCGAGCAAGCTTTCGATATTAGCAAAGTGCAACATAAGAAAAGAACTGGATAACCAAAACAGAACTATGATAGTAAAATTAGCAGATTCAGAAGACAGGGATTGTTGTATAAATATCCACATTCATGGAGTGGAGGAGAAAGTTAAGGGAGATGACATCATGGGATTTTGCATTGACTAGTTTAACTCCCTGGTTCCAATCTGCTCCCCCCACCCCCAAGTAGAATGGCTGTTTAAAGAGCTCACAGAATTGCAGTTCCAAGAGGAATAGATACCTCAACCCACAGAGACATTGTGGTACATTTTGCATAATATGCAGCGAAAGACTACTTTCTTAAACAAGTTTGGAAACTCCCATCCATAAGCTATAAGGAAAGTAAGATGTTTATACATGAGGCCAAGATAAAGTATTGTTCAGGATTCTCCTTCATATTAATTATACAAAGAGAGAACAAAACCTATGCAGCTACCTTGTTTAAAGAAGCCTTGAAAACCTTGGAAGAGTTACAACTGGAGCCTCCTAATGAGAGTAATGATGATACAGATGAGGATTCAGAAGAAGAAACAGAAACAGGAAAAGATGAAAGGGAATGGCAGCTACAGCCAAAGAGAAGGAAGGGGAAGGGGAAAAGTCAACAGATTGTACACACAGCTGGAATTTGAAGTCGTCCTATACTTCTATGACAAGTAAAATCCAAATGCCAATGAAAATGACTGACCAGCTGTAATTTAAAGAGACAATATAGGACTTAATATGAAACATTGTAAAGCATGTATTTCAGTCACGTATTTCAGTTATATGGTATAGATTTATAAAAATGCTATTAATTACAGTTGTAAAGTTATTTTAAAAATAGCCTTAGGCATAGGTGTGGAGAGGGAGAAGATGGGAAAGAATGAATCCCCCACAGCACAGCATAGATATAGGTCTTTCTCGGCTTGGCTTCGCGAACAAAGATTTAAGAAGGGTGCAATAGTCCACGTCTGCTGCAGGCTCGCTGGTGGCTGACAAGACCAATGCGGGACAGGCAGGTCCGGCCACAGTGGCTGCAGGGAAAAGTCTGATTTAGGGTTGGTGCTGTAGCAATGCGATTCTTCCTCAATCTCCTTTTGTCCTCAAGACCAGCTATGCGTGCGTTCTCAAAGGAAGAGAGAGCCTGGTGGATGGTGTGCCTCCATGCTTTGCGATCTGAGGCTAGGTCAGACCACTGGTGATGGTTGATGCGACAGGTGCCAAGGGATTTCTTCAAGGAGTCCTTGTACCTCTTCTTTGGTGCCCCTCTATTTCGATGGCCGGTGGAGAGTTCGCCATACAGGGCAATCTTGGGAAGGCGGTGGTTTTCCATCCTAGAAATATGCCCTGCCCAGCGCAGCTGCGTCTTCAGCAGCAGTGCCTCGATGCTGGTAACCTCCGCCCGCTTGAGGACTTCAGTGTTGGTCACAAAGTCACTCCAGTGGATGTTGAGGATGGTGCGAAGGCAGCGCTGATGAAAGCGCTCGAGGAGTCGCAGGTGATGACAGTATAAAACCCATGATTCGGAGCCGTAGATAAGGGTTGTCATCACAACCGCTTTGTAAACATTGATCTTTGTGTCTTTTTTCAGATGCTTGTTGCTCCACACTCTTTTGTGCAGTTGGCCAAATGCACGGTTTGCCTTTGCCAGCCTGTTGTCAATCTCCTTATCGATCTTGGCATCTGAGGAGATGATGCACCCCAGGTAGCTGAACTGCTGGACTGTCTTCAGAACTGATTCACCCACAGTGATGCAGGGAGGGTGATAATCTTCCTGGGGTGCAGGCTGGTGGAGAACTTCTGTCTTCTTCAGACTAACTTCTAGGCCGAATAGCTTGGCAGCCTCTGCAAAGCAGGACGTCATATGCTGCAGAGCTGATACCGAGTGGGAGACGAGTGCAGCATCATCAGCAAACAGTAGCTCTCAGATGAGTTTTTCCATTGTCTTGGAGTGGGCCTTTAGTCGCCTCAGGTTGAACAGGCTGCCATCGGTGCGATAGCGGATGTAGACACCATCGTCATCATCTAGATCTACTGCGGCTCTTTGAAGCATCATGCTAAAGAAGATCGTAAAGAGAGTTGGCGCGAGAACACAGCCTTGCTTTACACCTGTGCCTATTGGGAAGGGCTCCGAGAGGTCATTGCAGTGTCTGACTTGGCCTCGCTGGTCTTCGTGTAGCTGGATGATCATGCTGAGGAACCTTGGGGGGACATCCTAAACGTTCCAAGATTTGCCACAGGCCTTTCCTGCTAATGGTATCGAAAGCTTTGGTAAGGTCGACGAAAGTCACATACAGAGCCTTGTTCTGTTCCCTGCATTTCTCTTGGAGCTGCCTGAGAACAAATACCATGTCGGTGGTGCTCCTGTTAGCTCTGAAGCCGCACTGGCTCTCTGGGAGGAGTTCTTCTGCAATGGTGGGCACCAGTCTGTTCAGGAGTATTCTGGCAAGGATTTTGCCTGCGATGGAGAGCAGGGTTATCCCCCGGTAGTTGGAGCAGTCTGACTTTTCCCCTTTGTTCTTGAATAGGGTTGAATAGGGTGATGATGATTGCATCGCAAAAGTCCTGTGGTAATTTGCCTTGTTCCCAGCAGGTGACAAGTACTTTGTGAAGTGAGCTATGTAGTACTGTGCCCCCATGCTTCCAGATCTCTGGTGGAATTCCATCAACTCCTGCTGCCTTGCCACTTTTCAGTTGCTTGATGGCTTTAACAGTCTCTTCTAGGGTGGGGATCTCATCCAACTCTGTTTTCACTGGTTGAAGTGGGGTGAGGTGGATTGCTGAATCTTGAACTACGCGGTTGGCACTGAAGAGAACCTGAAAATACTCTGACCACCAGTTCAGTATGGATGCCTTGTCTGTGAGGAGCACTTGGCCGTCTGCACTACGCAAGGGACTTTGAGCCTGATATGATGGACCATATACTGCCTTCAGGGCTTCATAGAACCCTCTTAAATCACCAGTGTCTGCACACAGCTGGGTTCTCTCTGCAAGCTTGGTCCACTAATCGTTCTGAATATCTCGAAGCTTGCGCTGGAGGTTGCTACATGCAGCGCGAAAGGTTGCTTTTTTCCCAGGACAGGAGGGCTGAGCAAGATGTGCTTGGTAGGCAGATCTCTTTTTCGCCAGTAAATCTTGGATCTCTTGATTGTTCTCATCAAACCAGTCCTTGTTCTTCCTTGTGGAGAACCCGAGGACTTCTTCAGAGATCTGCAGGACGGTAGTTTTTAGGTGTTCCCAGAGTGCTTCTGGAGAAGGGTCTGTGGGGCAATTGGGGTCCTCAATTCTTGACTGGAGTTTTGCCTGGAAGGCAGCTTTAACTTCAGCTGACTGGAGACTGCCAACCTGAAACTTCCTCCGAGGGATACCTCCTCTCCTGGGTGTGGGTTTAAAGTGAAGACGGAGATTGCAGCGTACAAGACGATGATCCGTATGACATTCTGCACTGGGCATTACTCGGGTGTGTAAGACATCTCAAAGGTCTCTCTGGCGCACCAGAATGTAGTCGATAAGGTGCCAGTGCTTGGACCGTGGGTGCATTCAGGTTGTCTTCAGACTGTTCTTCTGCTGGAAGATAGTGTTGGTGATGGTGAGCTGGTGCTCCATGCAGAATTCTAGCAGGAGGCGCCCGTTGTCATTGCAGTTGCCAATGCCGTGTTTGCCAAGTACTCCTTTCCAGGCTTCCGAGTCTTTACCTACTCTGGCATTGAAGTCGCCAAGGATGATCACCTTGTCCTCTGTAGGGGTCTTCCGTACGAGGTTGTGTAGATCAGCATAGAACTTGTTCTTTTCTGCAGGATCTGCTTGAAGGGTTGGGGCATACACATTGAAGAGTGTTGCATGCTGCTTGTTTTGAAGTGGGAGGCGCATGGACATGATGCAATCTGAGTGACCTGTTGGCAGGTTTTCGAGTTTGGAGGCAATGGAGTTCCTGACCATGAAGCCAACACCAGAAAGGCGGCTCTCAGCCTTTGACTTACCTGACCAGTAGAGGGTATAGCCAGCACCGTGTTCTTGAAGACTACCTTCCTCAGGGAAACGGACCTCACTGAGAGCTGCTATGTCGATATTCAACCTGAGAAGTTCGTGGGCAACTAGAGCAGAGTGTCGTTCAGGGCGACCACTGTCTACTGTGTCAAGCATGGTTCTGATGTTCCAACACGCAAGCTTTAGTCTTTGCACACTTTGTGAGGCAGGTGCATGCCTTTTCTTTGTTGTTATTTTTTGACCGCAAGTAAGGATGCCCGTTGACCGCGGCTAGCCAACTGGGGGGGAGGAGACGAGCTTTGTTTAGGCCACCTTTTCTAGGCCCCTCTCCATGTGGAGCAAGCAGTGCTGTCCCTAGATAAGGCTGCTTGGTCATTCAGGGTGCTGCCGAAAAATGCTTTCGTCTCCGGGTTAGCATCAGGCGACCAATACCCTGAACCGCCTACATGCAGGATCGGGACTGTGGCTTCCAGTGGCACCTTCCCCCTGCCGTTTCGCCCCTTGCCCATCACTGCAGGACTTGATGCGTTGTGGGTTGTGTATGTGGATACGCCCTTCAGGCCTGCGCAGAGGAATTTTTCAGGTGAAACGCAGTGTGCGCGGTACTGGCTCCACCCTTTCACCTGGGGGTCATCTACCATGGCCCAGTAAGCCGGGACACCGGCAGCGAGTCCTCCAGGTGGTAGGTGTTACATTAACGAGCTCTATCTGCCCGGGTTTGATGTTAGAGTTTTCCTTCTCTTAGGCTGGCGAGGTTGGTGGGCCCAGCCTGCCCATCCGGTTATACCGCCGGACAATTCGGTCGCACCATGACGTAGCAAACTCTGTGAAAAATGGGGGGGACCAGCGAGAAGGTGTTGCTACGGATGCAGTAATGCAGGAGAGGCCAATGCAGTGACCATCTGCCAGGCATAGCCAGACAGTGACCACGCGGCGTTCACTACACCGGGAGAGGAGAGGCTATGTATTGCGCATACACTTTTCCTGGGGGGGTAGGATACCCAGAGGGAGCCCCCCCCGCTTAAAAGCTGGCAAACAAATAAACCAATTAGATTCCTACCGACCAATAGTGTTATTGAACCGAGACACAAATCTTCACTGCAGTCCTTGCATCCAGATTGAGTATTATAATTATGGATTATGTTTCTCCAGACTAATTGGGATATGTACTCCAAAGGCAAATAACAGACCCAATACATAAAATATTAAATGCCATTCACATGAGAGAGCGAGAGAGAGATGCCATTGCACCTCTTGATGCACAGAAGGCCTTTGATCACTTGGAATGGTATTTTATTATTGGATTTTTACAAAAAATAAGTATTGGGCAATACTTCATGAATGCAATATACTCATTATATCAAAAGTCCAAAACTAGAGAGCAAATAAATGGCTTTGATCCTTCTAGTTTTTCCCTGACCAGAGGAACTAAATAGGTTTGCCCCTTGTCACCCCTGGTTTTTGTTCTTTCGTTAGAACCTCTGGCAATTGCAATAAGGTCAATACACATATTAAAGGCTTAGAAATAAATTGATCAGTGCATACAATCAATATGTAGATGATGTAGCACTGTTAATGGTAAATTCCAAAGAAGTGCTACCCAAATTAATTTCGTAACTATGGAGTGATTTTCAGGATTACGCATTAATTATAAGGAGTATGGAATATTATATATAAATATCAACTCAAGAATGCAATATGAAATTTGAAATGAGTTAGGGTTCTCAATATTTCATAAATCATTTAAACACCTGAGAATTATTATTCCAAAGAATCTAAATAAATTACTGCAGCTAAACTTTCATTCGGCTATCCTACAAATTAGAAAATATATTAAAAGATGGTCCCAGATACACTTGACAACCATGGGTAGAATTAGCACCATAAAAATGATAGCACTCCCAAAATTAAATTATTTCTTTCAAATAATTCCCATATCTATCACACCAAAGGACCTGGTCAGCTGGCAATTTTTTTTAACCAATCTTACCAATTTTATTTACTAAGACTTACGAAAGCTATAAGATACAAGAGGATGGCTCAAGGAGGATGGGGAGAACCTAATATAAGTAAATATTATGAGGCAAACCAGTTGAGAGCTTTGGTGTCATACTTAAATGGATCTTTTGATAAGTCTTGAGTGAGCATGAAAGCATATGGGAAACCTCTGAAATTAATTGAGAAAATTGTTGGGGGGGTTTTGTGGGGGGGGGAAGTCAGAGATATAAAATTCGTAGAGAGCCCCTTTCTGGATTAAAAGTCTGGATTAAATGGAAAAATGAATTAATCCCAGAGATATACCTGCTGCTTCCTTCCATGCTGCATACCAATTTTTCTTATTTAGACAAACCAGAAAGGTATGTTAAATGGAAAGAAAATGGGATTTATAGAATGAGAGACTTTTATGTAGACAGGACTCTCCTTGCTGCAATGCAACTAAAAGAAAAATTGCAAGGAGAGTTAACATTTTTTTTTTTGCTATATCAGTTACACTACATAATTGTAAACTCTATGGTAAAGCAAAATATGACCAGAAAGCCATTGAAATTTGAACAAATCCTAATGCAACTTGTGATCAATGCAAAAGTGTTAGGCAATGTTCAATTGAGGTCAGTTATGTTTTTTAATTGTAGTTAATCCATGCTTACTAACCCCATGCCTAATAAAATGCTAACCCACTAACACTTGCGCCCCGCAAATGAAGGAGGGGTGGGAAAGGAGGTTGTCAGAACTCCAAAGGGCAGCACAGCCTTTGAAGTGCAGAATACCAGGCTAGCCGCCTTGGCGCCTCCCAGGCGAGAGCAAGGACATCACCGAGAGGGAGGATGTAACTCTCCCTGGTGAAAGATAAGCGGCGTGTGAAAGTAGCAATTGCGGGGACGACTGTAGATTTATTATGAGAAGCAATTTAAAGCCCTAGTTTTTGAAGTATATTCATAAATACCAATGGCTCAGACTATACATTATCAGTTTCAATAGTTCTATGTAGAGAGTAACATTGTTGTAATCAATAAATGAAACTTAGTTTCTTAACCAAGTCGACTTTGATCATTCCTGGGACTTCAATGAACCCTTTGCTGACAACAACAACAACAACAACAATAGTAATAATAATAATAATAATAATAATAATAATAATAATAATAATAATAATAATAATAATAATAATTTTTATTTGTATCCCGCCCTCCCCACCTAGGCAGGCTCAGGGCGGCTAACAACATTTCATAAAACATACAATGACAAAAGGAGTAATCTCTAAAATACATGCTTACTTAATTGAGATAGACTCAAAAACATTAAAAGGTTTGAAAATAATACGGGAGAAAAATATTGGGAGAAAGATAGAATAAAATATTTGAAATAAGATATGGTTTACCCAAACAAGGAAGACTGTATCAATAGATCTTAGAGAGAATTCCTTGAAATTATTAAATAGATAGTATCTTACTCCAACACACCTTGCAAGTATAGGTAATACAAATAATAATTTAAAAGTTAGTGATCACATCCATATGTGGTGGTCGTACCCAATAATGTCATAGTTTTGGGAGAAAATCTTTGCAGAAATGGCAAAAATTACTCGTCAAATCATCTGTGTTACACCAGCTTTGGTTCTATTAACAATATGGGAGAAACAAAATGAAAAAGTGCTATCTAATGTATTGCGTTCATGTTAATGGTGTCCTGTACGACAATAGCTAAAAGTTTAAAATCTATAGAATTGTTGACATTACAGTCTCTGTTTACTGAGTTATGGCAGATAGCTATTGCTGGAAAAATTAACAAGTCAAATTAAAATAATCAAAACCAAAAATGAAATCTCAGATTTCTTTGAAATTTAGTATTATTTTATACATAACAGAATAATACTCAAAGTATTTTTAAACTTTCTTAGACTATGGGAAAAAATCAAGTAAGCTGCTCTTCATTCTTTAATTAAGTTTGTTAAAAGTTTAAAAAAAGAAGAAAGAAATCCTTCTTTCTGTATATATGATATATGCTGACCTCTCTATGGCTCATTACAGACCGACACTTTGGGTCGACTCAGGGTCGTCTCTGAAGTCGACCCAAAAAATCTGTGCAGATGGCAACATCTACCACCGGCCCGATCCTGTACTCCTATAGGCCGGTTCTCCCTCCTCAAATTGCGACCACTTCGGAAGTGGTAGCAAATTATAGCATTGGGAAAAGTCCACAAAAGGACAACTAGAATGATTAAAGGTTTGGAACACTTTTCCTATGAAGAAAGGTTAAAACGCTTGGGGCTCTTTAGCTTGGAGAAATGTTGAATATGGGATGACATGATAGAGGTTTACAAGATTATGCATGGGATGGAGAGGGTAGAGAAAGAAGTATTTTCCTCCCTTTCTCACAATACAAGAACTTGTGGGCATTCAACGAAATTGCGGAGCAGTAGGGTTAGAACGGATAAAAGGAAATACTTCTTCACCCAAAGGCTGATTAACATGTGGAATTCACTGCCACAGGAGGTGGTGGCAGCTACAAGCATAACCAGCTTCAAGAGGGGTTTGGATAAAAATATGGAGGTCCATTGGTGGCTATTAGCCACAGCATATTATTGGAACTGCCTGGGGCAATGATGCTCTGTATTCTTGGTGCTTGGGGGGGGGTGCAAAGTGGAAGGGCTTCTAGCCCCACTTGTGAACCTCCTTTTTTTTTTTGGCCACTGTGTGACACAGAGTGTTGGACTGAATGGGCCATTGGCCTGATCCAACATGGCTTCTCTTATGTTCTTATGTTTGAGGCGGCCAGGAGTCGTCTCGTTGCCGTGTGGAAGCGGAAGGGTGGAGGTGGCTTACGAGGGGGTGTGGAAGTGGTAAGGCACAGCGAGACCATCCCACCCTGTTTTCCTTAAAAAAATGGGTGGCGGCGAGCTCTGGTGCGCTCATGCGCACTAGCACAGTCGTGATGCACCTGGTAAGAGTCAGCCAATTTCTGGCCCAGCCTCACTGTTCTCAGGCCCCCTCTAGCAGCTCAAATGCCCACGGAGCAAGCATGGCCCACGGGATATTTGTGCGTGGCACTCTGTCGTGGGCGGCTACATGTGGAAAGCGCTGGCCGACTCATGGATGGGAACTGAGCACCTTGGAGAGGCCGGTGCAGTGAGTGCCTGGAGACCTCCACCCAGCTCTTTTTGAGCTGTCCCAATTCGGAACGCCTCCCAGCCATCCCAGATTTCCGGTCTGTTCTCAGCCTATCAATGCTTCAATATGTGAATTTGGTTTTTCCTTTTATAAGCCTATTAAATAAAATAATATTATCAGTATGTTATGTGTGTGTGTATATAACTTCCTTTTTCCTTTATTTTGGGGGACAAGCGTGCTTGTATATGTATCCTTGGTTCACCCCCCCCCCCATGTTTCCTTTTTAAATTAATTTTTAAAAAATTAAAAAAGGAGTAAGGTGAAGCACCCTGCTGAACAGCAACAAATGGGTTGATGAACAGACAAACAGTTCTGAAACTGAAAAATCAGATCCCTTTTCAGGTCCGGCAAATAGTACATGTGTTAAGCCAGTAAGGGTTTGATCATCCCTACATACTCAAGTGAAATTCCTTTCAGTTGAGTCCAGTCATGTGTCCCACTACTAGAAACCATTTAATTAAAAAAAATCAAAATATGTTACATGCACTTGTGAAACACCCCAACCCCCCGGACTGGAAAGTCGAGCCTACTTCCTTCTGTATGTTTACTAATTTGTTGCAGAGGTAAGATTATTATTTAAAATGCTTTAAAATTAGAAAAAAATCCAGTTTTGCCTTTCATAATTTGAACACAAAATTTCACATTCAACTTTCTACTTAGATATGCCATTTTACCCCCCCACACACACACACATACACTATGTGAGTTGTTCATACATCTCACATGCAATCAGTTATCAAATGCTAAAAAGCTTGCAGATTATCAATCAGATGCTTTCTGAAATTAAATAACATTGTCCCCTATGGCATACTTGTCAATAAATGTTCACAATTCTCAAGACTTTAGGCTATCAGGAGGTACAAGGCAAGGGTGCCCTTTGTCCCCTCTTTTATTTGCCTTGTCAATAGGGCCATTAGCCACCATGATATCAGATTTTATAAAAGGAGTTAAAACTGGTGCTCAAATTTATAAGATTAGTCTCTTTGCAGATGACTTTGTCCTATGCATAACAGAGTCAGAGTCATCCCTTCAAGGCTTAGAGAAAATATTACAGCAATACAGCCCGTTTGATGTAGTGGTTAAATGGGCGGACTCTTATCTGGGAGAACCGGGTTTGATTCCTCACTTCTTCCCTTGCGGTTGCTGGAATGGCCTTGGGTCAGCCAGAGCTCTTGTATGAGATGTCTTTGAAAGGGCAGCTGCTGTAAGAGCTCTATCAGCCCCACCTACCTCACAGGTTGTCTGTTGTGGGGTGGGGGGAGGTAAAGGAGATTGTGACCACTCTGAGACTCTGAGATTTAGAGTATAGGGCAAGATATAGATCCAAAATCTTCTAATTTGAAGAAATATCAGGTCTATGGATCAATCCATCTAAAACAATTATATATCCTATTAGTTTATCAACCCATATGGTTGCTGTTGTTCAGTCACGCAGTTGAGTCCGACTCTTTGTGACCCCATTGCCCTCTTATCTTCCACCAGTCTCCGAAGTCTGCTCAAATTCGTGTTTGCTACATCAGTACACTGTTCAGCCATCTCATCTTCTACTGTCCCCTTCTTCTTTGGCCTTCTGTCTTTTCTAGCATCAGGATCTTCTCCAGGGAGTGCTCCCTTCTCATTTGGTGGCCAAAGTATTTGAGCTTCAGCATCTGACCTTCCAGTGAACAGTCTGGCTTGATTTCCCTTAGGACTGACTGATTTGATCTTCTTGCAGTCCAAGGGACTCTCAAGAGTCTTCTCCAGCACCATATCTCAAAAGCATCTATTCTTCTGCGCTTGGCCTTCCTTATGGTCCAGCTCTCACAGCCATACATTACTACTGAGAATGCCATCGCTTTAACTATACGGACTTTTGTTGGCAGGGTGATGTCTCTACTTTTTATTATACTGCCCAGGTTCTCCATAGCTGTCCTTCCAAGGAGCAAACGTCTTTTAATTTCATGGCTACAGTCACCATCTGCAGTGATCTTGGATCCCAGAAATGTGAAGTCTGTTCCATGTCTTCCCCTTCTATTTGCCAGGGTTTGATGGGGCCAGATGCCATGATCTTAGTTTTTTTTATGTTGAGTTTCAAGTCCTACTTTTGTGCTCTCTTCTTTTACCCTCAACAAGAGGTTCTTTAGGTCCTCTTCATTTTCTGCCATTAGAGTAGTGTCATCTGCATATCTGAGGTTGTTGATGTTTTTCCCGGCAATCTTAATTCCGGCTTGTGCTTCTTCCAGGCCAGCATTCCTCATGATGTACTCTGCATATAAATTAAATAAGCAGGGTGACAATATACATCCTTGTCGAACTCCTTTTCCTATTCTAAACCAATCAGTTGTTCCATATCCTGTTCTGACAGTTGCTTCTTGACCCTTATACAGGTTTCTCAGGAAACATGTGAGGTGGTCTGGTACTCCCATCTCTTTAAGGACTTGCCACAGTTTGTTGTGATCTACACAATCAAAGGCTTTAGCATAGTCAATGAAGCAGAAACAGACATTTTTCCGATTCTCCCGTGCTTTCTCCATAATCCAGCGAATTATGGTACATTCTATCATATGGTACATTCTATCCCATATGGTACATTCTATCAAAGAAAAATATACATACAGATGGATCACCAATAATTGGTCTTACCTTGGGATTAAAATACCACTGTCCTTGGAATACCTTATTCAAGTAAACTATTCAGGACTTTCACATACAATCAGTAATTTGTTTTAAAAAATGGAATACAGAAACTTTGCCTTGATTAGAAAGAATACAATTTATAAAAACATTTATTCTACCCAAATTTATTTACCTGTTTAGAGGTCTTCCCATACATATAGCTATGTATGGCAACACACATTTACCAAATTTATTTGGTCCTATAAAAAAATCTAGGGTTCAATCTTATATAATTAAAAGGCTAAAATAAATGGTGGAGTAACCTACCCCGATATTAAGAAATATTTTGAAGCAACCGTGCTATCGAGCCTTCTTCCATTATGACATCTAGGACTCCTACTGGAATGGGCTGAGATAGAAGAATCCCACCTGATGCCTCAAACTTATAAGGAAATATGATCTTAAAAAACAGATCCATGAACTAGATGTCATGGAAAATATTTTTACCGAAAATATGCTTATAGTTTGGGGTACCTAGAGGAAAAAGTTAGCACCAGATATATCCTCAATGTCCACTGTTACTGGCCAAGAGTGGTTCCCTCCAGCTAAACATCCAAAATTTTTCCGGACACAGAGATCAAACCAATTTACAACATTTTCTGCTATTACTAAACAAAGGATAATTCAAGCAAAAAACATTATAGAAGAGAAAACTCATAGCATATTCCTATGGTTTGAATACATACAATTATGAAATCTTTTGAATACTCCTAAAATTAAAGACTTTAACTCATCCATTTACAAATTTTGAAGTCCTGATAAAGTCCTAATAACAAAGGCTTGATCTCTAAACTATATGGAATTCTTATGGACTTAGAACAAAAGAACTTACCATTATACACTGAAGCATGGCATAAAGATTGTAAGCTATCTTTGTCGGCATCACAACGGGAATCACTCGGGTCTTCTGTGATGACTTCAAAATCTATAAACATATCACAGCAGAACATTAAGCAGCTACAGGTCTTTTTGGATAATGCCTCCATCCTGGATCCCTTCCAGCCTGGCTTCCAACCTGGCAACGGGACTGAGGCAGTATTGGTTGCCCTTATGGATGATTTCCAGAGGAAGCTAGACCAAGGCAGGTTGGTGCTGTTGTTACTTCTTGATCTCACAGTAGTGTTCAACATGGTTGATCATGATCTTTTGGTCCACCCACCTTGCTTATGTGGGGATTCGGGGGTCTGTCTTACAGTGGCACTCCTCCTTTCTCCAAGATCAGGGACAGAGGGTGGCATTGGATGAGAGGATGTCTCTGTGGTCCCCACTGGATTGCAGTCCAAGGACTGATCCTCTCCCCACTTCTTTTTAACATCTATGCACCCCCTCGATGATCCAAGGGTTTGTGTTAGGGTGCCATCAATATGCAGATGACACCCAGCTCTACCAGTTAATGGACAGTCGACCAGACACAGCCCCAGAAGTTTTGGACAGGGCTTTGGGAGATGTGACTGGTTGGTTGTGGCAGAGTAGGCTGAAGCTGAATCCAATTAAGACAGAAGTCCTTTATCTGAGCCATGGAAGTTTGGAGAGGTACCACTGATGCCAGCACCAAGAATGAGGAGCCTGGGTGAGTTACTGGATGCTTCTTCATCTATGGAGGCTCCAAATCATCTTTTTTTCCATGTTCGACAGGTGCAGCAACTGGTCCCATACTTCTCCACCCTGGCTACAGTGATCTATGCAATAGTCACTTCCAGACTGGATTACTGAAACTCTCTCTATGTGGGTCTACCCTTGCACCTGATCCAGAAGTTGCAGCAAGTGCAGAAAGCGGCAGCATGTGTGCTGACAGTGATGCCTGTGTAGGCTCAGATACAGCCTGTGCTCCGTGAACTGCACTAGCTGCCAATTCAATTCTGGATTCATTTCAGAGTTCTGGTAGTAACCTTTAATGCCACGAGTGGCCAGAGACCAACATACCTTTGGGACCACCTCTCCCCATATGTGCCCTGTCAAGCATTGCACTCAGCAGATCAACATCTAGACGTCTGACTAGCCTTGCTTAGAGCTAGGGGCATTTTCAACTCTGGCTCCAGCCTCATGGAGTGAGCCTTCCCTAGAGGCCAGGAGTCTGGGGACCTTTTGCACTTCCACAGGACCTGCAAGACAGTGCTCTTCTGCCAGGCTTTTAAATGAGGTAGAGGCATCACTTTTTCCATTTATCCATCAGGCCCCTCCTGTCACTTGGTCACTCTTTCTGGAATTGAGCTTAATGCAGACTCGGCTCCTCACGAGCTGAAGATAAGTTATGCTTCACTGGATCGATTGGAACATGGGAAATATATTTTGGTTGCCATCTTTGTGTATTAGATTGTGGTTTTAAATGCTGATAGTTTTAAGTTTGTTTATATGTGTATTTTATTGTTATGACTATGTCATACCCTGCCCCTAAGGGCTGGTTAAGAATATAATAAATCAAATCTGACATCTTGTCATGAACTCAAATATTAGCAGACCTCCTTTATTACTGGTCTGTTTTGGACTTGTTTTCTCTGAAAAGTCAGAACAAAAAATGGTAATGACAAGTACACCAAGGTTTGAACCATAGATCTTATTTTTTTGTAGCTGAGATACAGACTTGGTGATCTGCTTGAGACTCTGAGTTCTCTAACCTCAATGTCCTGTTCAGAAGGCAAATAGAACAAGAATGTGCAACACCTGTGACCAGTGACCAGATTGAAGCCTCAACATTGGCTAGATTTGGTATAAATATTGGCCAGACATGGCATAAATTTGACCTTTGACCCATGCCTGGTCACCAAAGGAGTACCTTCGAATTGCCATCCCTAGCAACTGATTTCAGCTGCTGGAGAATACACACTCCATATCAGGCTTTAAGTATCACTGCCAAAGATGTCAGCCTAGTCCTAAGAGATCATTGGTTGCCATCAGGCAGGTATGGCATGAAGTATACAATGTGGGGTTTATTTTATCACCATCCATCCGTCCGTCTAGTATATTTACCCCACTCTTCCTCCAAGGAGCTCAGAGTACTGTGAAGATTTTCCCTTTTCCTATTTTATCCTCACAATTAACTTGCAAGGTATGCTGGCCTGAGACAGAAGGACTGGCCCAGAATCACTCAGTGAGCTTCACAATAGAGATCTGAATGTGAGTTGCCACAATAAAGATCTGAACCTTAATTGTCTCTACATCACTACACTATAAACTTCCAGTCAGTAGGCATTTGCAACTGAGATGAATATGAAGAGAAGCAGTCTTTTCATGCTAGGATTAGCATTTGTTTTAAAATTAATTTATACTGTCCCCCTCCCAGACCAAGCTTCAAAGAACAGGGCTGGATATAAAAATAAAATTGCTATATGCATGAATGAAATAGACTGAAGGCAATACTTTGGCTGTGTTCCGTTTATCTTTTGTATGCCCGTATTGTGCAGGGTCATAAATCTGCTTTCGTTCTGAGCCAGCAAATGCTGTGCTCAAGCTCCAGATTGTGTTTAAGTGGCTGGTTCTTTGCATCATTAAGCAATCATGATGACAATTGGACATTCTCAGTGACAATTAGGCTTCCCATGTTGAGAAATGTTGGCATTAAAGTGAATCAGCCAATAGCACGTTAATCCTTATCCTCAACTGAAATATTGCCCAAGTACATGGAACCATTGCTTATGTTTTCACACACATTCATCCCATTCCCATGGTGAGCTGGCTTTCCTTCCCTTACCTCCAGTTGTCTCTCCCACTGTTGAAATTCTGGATACTATCCAGCCAAAGTGAAGCTCTTTCAAGTTTTGTTGTTTTCACTGGGGAAATTACACACCTTTTTCATCTGTCCTGTTGAATCAAATGGGACTGGAAAGTGCTTAACATGATAACCTCAATTTTGTTTTTCTTTTGATACTCTGTAAAGCACAGTTTGAAAGCTCTTTATTAATAAATGACTCATAATAGTCCAGAGAACTAAGTATAGATTCTTGGCTTAGATACAGTGTTTTCATTACTATAACTATAGGACTTTATTGTGAAGGAAAAAATAGCTTTTGAAGTTAAATTTCTTATTATTATAGTAGTAGTTGTAGCAGCAGCACCTCCAGAAGCAGCAGCACCAGCAGCCAGAATCTAACCAAGTTTAAGTTCTAAACTCGTTGATCTTAGTGGGAGAAATTTATATTGCAGCCTGAAGTGGAACTATTCCAGGCTAAGTCCATTGGAGTAAGTCCATACAAGACTGCACTGTCAAACATGTTTTACTTTCCCTTTGAAAGCAATGGGACCTAAGGGATTTCACCCCCCCCCACCCACATACTGTTTTAACATAATTAATGTGCATGATACAAATGTACAGTTAGGGGAGCCTCAGAGTTGATAAAGTGCAACCAGTTCTGTATGTGGTCATCAGGCTAATAGTGCTTGTTTGGTTGCCTTTTCCACAAGTTATTTGGAACAGAGAAACTGCATAGGCTGCAGCAATGTTCAGTCTTTGGTTGCTATTTCTCAAATGGGATTTTGAGAAAGGGCACCACAAAAATGGCTGCCAAGGGAAGTGGGAGAAATCACAAAATGGCTGCCATTTACAAAATGTTCCAGGATCCAAGCCAAGCACTGTCTTCTGATGGAGGCAGCTATTTCTGACTGGGCACTTCATGCCGACCCAAAGATTATGCCATGGGATCCTCTAAAGAACTTTCTGATCCAATGAGGTAGAAGGGAGCTGGGGTTAACTGTTTGCTTTGGGGAAGAGCTGTTTTGTTGAAGTGGGCACCAAAGTAACAATATGTACCATATTGCGCAATCATTGGGCTACAGTCTATTCAGCTTCTTTGGGCATGATTACCATCAGTTCGGTGTAGAGGTGACTACACACTAGGCTGGTGGAAGCTCTGAGGTTACACTGACTGTACATGAAACAGTTCACTTTGCAAGGCAGAATAAGCTGTTCTTTTAAATCCTCTTTTTTAAAAAAAATGCACAATACTCTCATATCTTTCAGTGAAAGTGACTAATCTGGGTAGTGTAAGAAAGATGGGTTTCTGCTGTAGATAAATCAACTCATTTCACTTTTTCCCATCTGTCCTCCACATGGGCTTGCCCATATAAACAATTCTGTTTCATGAAACCCCCAAAGGGATGACGTCTATATCATGGGAAGAACTGTGGCCATACATCACTTTGGTGCCTCAGCTAATTTTGAAATAACCATGGCAGGTGCACTTTTAAAAAAGATTACTTCAAGCCAAATGCCTGGAAAATAAGGGATGATATTCCTTCCTGACCAGCATTATTCATATTCCGCTGTGTTCTTCAGAGAGCTTACTTTAGGCTACATATCACTTGAATTTCAATTCAAGATTTTTGACATATAGTCAGCAATAGTTATCAGCTGCTTTCTTTGAGATGGTTCCCAAAGGTTGGAACTTTGAAGCAAAATGAAGGGAATCAGTACAGTGTTCAGGTAAGTCCATGGTTTTGCAGTGTGTAAAGTTCCTTGTTTATTTGCCTCCAAAAGCCTTGGAGCGTTTGATAAATTTGGGTAGGTCAAGGGGGGCAGCACTCAAGCCCATCTGCTTCCTCAGAAGCACTCACCCTTGACTTTGGGCTGAGCATCTCCTCTTCTTCTTCCGAAACTTGATTGTGGATCCTTCCTTTATCCTGCCAAGGTTGGTCTTATGTACCCTGGGAAACCTTCCCTTCCCCATTCTTCCCTGAACATTGGTGCGGCCCAGCTGGGATGGATCTCTTCCTCCTTGTCCTTGACCAGGTGGCCCAGCTTAGCAGCCTCCAAATAGCCTTGGCCAACTACTGGAAATTCTCTAATGTGGCATAGGGAGCCTGCTGTCTTCTCAGGGCTGACTGATGATACCATTGGCTGGAAACAGGAGGCTGCTGCAAGAGCAGACTGCTTCTGATGCAGGCTCCCAACCAGATGATTGACACAGGACCAGGTAATGAGCTGAGGCCCCAGTGCAGCCCTGTCTTTAACCCATGCACAGCTCTGGATCTGAGGGTGACAGTGGAGCTGGGTCCCATGTTGCCAGCCAGATTTTGGATGGTAGAGATGGAGCTGTGCCTAGGGAGGCTTGTTCGATCCACAGAAACAAGGCTGAGTTTGGGGCTGTGGCTCCTGGTGGTGCTAGTCCCTGTTTCTCCCCTGGTGGCTCTTGGCCGGGTAGCCCAGGGGTGGTTGAGGCCAGATGGGGATCCACATCAGCACTGCTTATGAGCTGACTGAAAAGAGACTTGGAACATTAATGCACATCTCTTTTTGCAGGCTTATGATTCAAAGTGAGACACAATGCCCAAGGAACAAATCACAGAAATGGAGCACACAGAAGAAACCAATCGCATGGGAATTGCCTGAACTAAAAACATGTCTTTAGTTGCTTCTTCTGAAGGGGGAAGCATGTGAGTCTGTTGCAGCAAATATATGCAGAAGTATGACATTTTTATTCCATCATAGCCTAGACTACAGCCTATTTTGTTATGGGCACTAGTCCATATCCATTTATAGTAGAATGAAAAATTATTGGTCTAGGAATCTTCATTTTGGTGCTTTGGGGAGCCAGGGCATCATACCAATATGTTACCTGGTGCCTTACTGCCTTGAGCCTTGGGGATAAAATCCAAAGGTATTTATTTATTAGGTTTTATTTCTATCCCACCCTTCCTGCAAATGGGCTCATTCCATTTTGCATGGAATGGGGAAAAATACAAGGAGTTTCAAGTTGATCTCACTGATGGATTAGCAAACTACTGATTTCTTCTTGGGAAGGTACAGCATGGCTGTGCATCCTCCTCTTGACCATACACATGGACTTCCTTATTTCTCTGGGATGACAGGAACATCAGATGATGACTTTGCACATATGAATGAGACGTCACCAATTTAACACTGCTGGAAAAAATCCCCTCTTGTTTTACTCCATTTCAAGCACAGATGTCCACTTGCATGTCATTAAGACCAGGGATATATGTGTGAATGCATCCTTAATCAATCTCATACAACACTTTCAACAAACTAGATTGTGGGACTGTCCATGTATACAGATGTATTGAGTTTACGCAGTTAATGGTTTTTATCTTCCATACTGCTTAAGGAAGAGTGCCAAAATGCTCGAAGTGGCACATTTATACATGCGTAAACAAACCCTGCTTTAAAAAAAGCAAGTCTTATTAGAGGTACACAAATTTTATTTCATTGGTATTCAAAAATGTCAGCCATTTTGCTTGTATTTGTTATAATAATAAATGCATTCATTTTTGTAAGTACATTTGTCTTCTTTCCCATTGCTCAATGCTAAATACCTAGGAAACTATATTTCCCAGGATGCAACAAGGATTTGTTCAAATCTATGCCCAAGGCACCAGCAGAGTTTGCAAAAGAGAGGATCTTCGCATCCATCCATCTGAACGTCTGCTGGCTGGTGGGCTGAGCAGCTCTCAGCTGAGCAGCCTCAGTTCTGTGTTGTACCAGCATTAAAGTGTTGTTGCAAGAAAGGAGAAGAGGTGTAGGAGTAGGCAGGAGAATCTCCACCCCTTCCTCTGACTTCCTAGCATTCCTTTATGGAGACATCCAGGTTCCAGGGCAGCAAGCAGCAAATGCCACCTGGTTCTCCCTTCCCATTTGTTATTATTATTCAAACAAATCTTTGAACCAGTAGGACTTCTCCTTTGAAAGTTTTTGATTTGTTTGGACATAAATGCACACCCATCATACTCAATGTTTTGGACTTTATCACCATTTATGGAGAAGGCTGAGATGTGCTACAAAAATGTATTTCTTATTATTTTGTGACAATAATCAGGGCTATCCCACCCACTAGGCAAATTAGGCATTTGCCTACGGTGTGGGCAGGATGGAGGCCCCAAATTCAGCCCTTCCCCCTCTCCCTGGGCAAATGCCTCCTCTGCCTGCACTCTGTGGCACCTCCTCCCTCCCTCCCTCCCCCACCATTTCAATGTCCAGGAAGGGGCAGTGGAGCGCTGTGCTTCCCGGGCTCTTTAAAGGCCCCCCCATCGATCAGCTGATTGGCGGGTAAAATGGTGCTGGAGGCTCGTGGCTCCTATGCTGGCCCTCCGGCACGATCACAATCAGTGTGGGGTTGATCTAGTTAAAGCGGAGTTTTTAAAAACAAAATCACTTCAGTTTGGCTGCTTTAGGGTTTAAGTACATGCTTACTTCTCTGACTGAAATCAGTGAGATTTAAGCAGTTGTTAGATTTAGCCCAAGTACACACACACATACGTATACATGTAATATGATAGACAGACAGATGAGAGAGAGGCAGACAGACAGATAATATCCTGAAATCCAGGACAAAATAAACCTCTAAGAAAACACACATGCAATCACATCGTAAGTAGCAGGATAAGCAGCATATTTCAACATTTCTTCATGTTTTCATTTTATATCATATAATAATCAGTGGTATTATTACTCTCAAATGTGCAGGGAAATTCCACATGGTCTAAAACACAGATGCTCCACTGTTCTTCCCAATATTTACACGTTTGATTCTTCTAGTCACACCTACTTCCATGTCACAGGGTATGAATTGTAGTCAAGTGTGTGAACTCAGATCCACTTTTCTCACTTCCTCCATTGTCTCTTAGGTTGCTGCCAGCTGGATTGGGCAAAATCCCACACATTTACAGGTGGAGCCACATTGTAGCAAGTGACACAGACAGATGACATATTTATTAGCTTGTCAAAACCTCCCCTGTTTATGGAAGACTCAACCAGCTAAACAAAACAGTCTGCTTCCCATTGGCTAATTGAGATGCCCCCCCTGTTGAGAGCCTCAGCAAAGTGCTTGATGAGGCATAAAATGATGATTAATTAATTTATGGCACAGTTGATCATCAAACTGAGAGGTTTATGATGCTCACAGCAGTCAGTAGCTGCTCTTCAACATGCAACAGTATGGGCAGTTTTTGCTCTGTCCTGCTGCTGCCTTTGATTCAACCTGAGGTGGGATCCCTTTACTTAGAGAAGGCAGGGGGATGGCAAAGAATTGGGGGGACGTTTCAGATGGGAGGGCTTGTGTAGCCTGTGCTTTTTAAAAGTTTCAACATCTAACTTGTGTGTTTTTCATCCTCCTGCACTTCCTTCAAGAAGCTGTCCCCATTTCAGCCTCCCAGATCCTAACCTGACACTCTAATCACTACATTGGACTGGTTGCTTGTCACTTCTTGGAGTGGAAATATCTGCTCCCAACAGTTCTCTTCATAACTTTCTTATGCATATGCTGATGCTGACAGTTCCTTCGATGCCTGGATATTCAGCAAATTTTTGAAGCCTGGTCTTCGATTCTCATTTTTTTTTTTGATAACTGAAATTATTTGGTAGTTGGCACGCATTGTTATTTAACATTTGATGGATGTCATCTAGTATTTAACTCTCAAATAGTGAGCACATAATGACATTTAGTACCTGAAAGAAGACATATGATGGTATTCAGCACATAAGTGCCAAAATATTTTGGAATTTCAGATTTGATGCTGCCAAAATGATTCAGATTTGCCCCAAAAGATTCATTTGCCCTAATCTGAGTTCATAATGCAATTTTGGGTTCAGAATTTCATGTGCAAAGTTTGAGCAGTAAAAGTGGACGTTTCAATTCACTTCAGATGTTTTCTCTGGGGCCCTATTAGGAGGAGGAGGAGGAGGAGATTGGGTTTAATTTCAATGGCTTGCAATCTCCTTCCCTTCCTCTCCCCAGAACAGACGGTAGGTGGGGTAGATGGGGCTGAGAGACCTCTGACAGAGACTGCTCTTGAAAGAACAGCTCTGAGAGAACTTGTGATTGACCCACGATCACCCAGCAGCTGCATGAGGAGGACTGGGGAGTCAAACCTGGTTCTCACAATTAATGTCCATGACTCCACACACTTCTGGCTTGCTCTCTCTCTTCAGGAGAGAGAGGTAATGTCCAGACTCTAGTTTACAGTCTGGTATCAAGCATGATAAAGTAGTCATAAATAACCATTTAGCCTGGCTGAAATAGCCACCTGGTTCGGAAGAAAAAGCCAGGGAAGGGGAATGGTGCTCATAGACAAAACCAGAGAGGCCAGCAGCATGGCTGCCAGAGCAGTCTGTGGAACCCCATGAAGATAAAGAACCACCTCTTAGCTGGCCCAGATGCTGCAGTTGTAACTATTAAAGACAAAAAAGCTTCAAGGTACAAAAAGTGCAGCCAAAACAGCCATGAATATGAATAGCTAATGCATTATATATTGATTTCAATTTGCAAACTAGACCGGTTCATACCAATACATTATAAGCACTGTGAATAATAAAGTGCAGTGTGCATAATTTGTAAAGTAAAGGTAAAGGTAGTCCCCTGTGCAAGCACCAGTCATTTCTGACTCGGGGGTAATGTCGCATCACAACTTTTCACGGCAGACTTTTTACAGGATGGCTTGCCATTGCCTTCCCCAGTCATCTACACTTCCCCCCCAGCAAGCTGGGTACTCCTTTTACCGACCTCAGAAGGATGGAAGGCTGAGTCAACATGGAGCCGGCTACCTGAACCCAGCTTCTGCCAGGATTGAACTCAGGTCATGAGAAGAGAGCTTGGACTGCAGTACTGCAGCTTTACCACTCTGCACTACAGGGATTAATTACAGCATGTTGGAACTACAATCAAAATTGTATACAAACATCTGTAATGTACATGATTCTTTGAGAAAACACTGATAAGCATGTTGGCGTAGAGAGATCTGTATGTGTGGTGTTTTATCCTAGCTTATCAATAAGCTACCTTCCTGACTCAAAGACTCTGCGACCTGTGTGGTTTCCTTACTGATTGGACTGGGGAAACACAATGCACAGGTTGTGTGCAACACAGGCTTAGCCAACTCCCCAAGTCCAGTAATGTATCACCCCACAACCCCATTCCCTCCTATTTTACTCAGTACTTCCTTTTATTTCAATCTCTTGGGTGTATGTTCTCCAATCTGTGTGTATATATAAATCCTGCTATTTGCTATAATAAAACTCATTTTTTTTTTAATATACTGGCCTGGTTCTTGGCTCCAAAAAAGGGTTTAAAGGGAAAGATCTCTGTCAACAGAAGTAGCAGATCCCATTTGCTCCCCACCTCTCATTAGCTTTGCCTTTTTGCTAATTCCCCCAATATAAAAATCAAAGGCAACATCTTGGAATAAAGCTGTTAGGGGTAACAGTCATACAGCTCCACTAGCTAGATTTGTATTCTGTTGCCCCAGAAAGTCAGCTCCCATTTCAGTGGAGTCCCCTGTGATGGTGAGGCCTGCCCTGGCAGAGCAACTGTGAGAAGTTGGTGATTTCCTGGGTGGCAGCCCTGAGACTACCCTCAATGAAAGAAGTCTTCCAGTGTAATCAGAAAGCTGCCTTTATTGATAGAAACAGCAGCAAAACATGTCTGGGTCAGAACTGGTTCACCTCTGTGGGTGGCCAGTACTCATAAATCTGGGGCTGTTATGCAGCCCACCAAAAGTACAGTGCAAAAAAGCCCATGCAAAGCCGAACAAACTGGTTCTTACTAACATCTTTCATTCCCTAAACACAGAACAGTGTGAACTGTTTCTGGGATGAGATCAAGTGGCCTTGAGACAGTGGCTTCACTCCCTTCCACAGGGCATAAATGGATACTTGTGATTGTTACAATGGATAGAGCTAGACTTCCCAATCCTCCCGCCCTGGCGGGGGACCCCAGGATTTCCACCCTCTTCCCCCGCTCCCCCCCCCAAATGGAAGCGGGGGAGGGGGGAAACGGTGCCAGGGAGCATGGCGAGCCGCCCGATCCTGGAGCGGGCGAGGCCACTGCGCCGCTGCCGCCCCCTCCCCGCCCACCGCAGCTGCTCCTCATCTCCGAGGAGATGGGCTGAGCCCATCTCGGAGGAGCAGCCAAGAGGCGGCAGCAGCACAGGGGAGGGCAAGGCAGGGCAGGAGCATGGCGAGCCGCAAATCCGGGCCCTTCTAGGACCCGGACTTGCGGCTCGCCATGCCCCCGGCCCGCCTCCACCCCCCCCTCTGCTTCCACTCCAGAGGTGGAACGGGCGAGGCCGCCGCGCCGCTGCCGCCTCTTCTCTGCTCACCGTGGCTGCTCCTCCGAGATGGGCTCAGGCTGAGCCCATCTCGGAGGAGCAGCCACGGCGAGCGGAGAAGAGGCCACCGTGCCGCTGCCGCCTCTTCTCCGCTCACCGTGGCTGCTCCTCCGAGATGGGCTCAGGCTGAGCCCATCTCGGAGGAGCAGCCACAGCGAGCGGAGAAGAGGCGGCAGCGGCGGGGCGGCTCACCACGCTCCCCGGCGCCGTTTCCCCCTCCCCCCTAGCTCCACCCCAGTGTCTCCTGGCTCCACCCCCAAAGTCCCCAGATATTTCTGGGGTTGGACTTGGCAACCCTAGATAGAGCATAGCCAGAGTAAAGCAGGCAGAATGCTCCCTCCCCCATTCTTAAGGCACAAAGATGTTTCAGCATATAGAAATATAAAAACGGCAAGGCCCCTTGACACTAGGAAGCTGACATGTACACTACTGGCACAGGCAAGTGGAAGATAATGGCAGGAAACAGCCTCTCTATAAAGGCAACCGGTATGATCTATATGAGGAGGTAAGGCTACTTGTAATAAAACAGGAAAAGGAGCAAGGAAAGGGAATAAGGCGGCTGTTTCTAAGTAGGAACAGAAATACAGGAAGTGGGAGTGGCTTGGAAGCAGCTGATGGAAGGAAGAGGATTCACTGCAGCTTATCCCTGAATGAAGAGAGAGACGGAGAGGGAGGAGACTTTTGTTAACTCCATTCCCTCCATTTGGACTAATATAAGGGGAATCTGGGTGCCAAGACAACAGCTGTTAGCCCTTCCCTTCCACCTTCTTCTTGCTAGCATCTGAGTGTGTCCCTTCAGTTTCTTTCATGTAAGCCAGTTGTTGCTGTTTGCTCTCCCATGGGAAAATAAAACTGCATTTGAGGACAATGTAATAGAGGGCAAATTTTGACCTTCCCCCCTCATCCTTGGTGACCAGTTGATAGGGATCCTGTCAGGGCGTGCTTTCTCTTTTTTCCTGTCCGTAGAGAAGAGTACACAAAGACACACAATGTCTACAGGGGACACCTGCCTCTTGTAGGTCTTCCCTCTTTGTGTACTCCCCACTTGTCATTATGACGGGCATTTTGCAAGTTTCTTGATGAAAGTTGGAGTTTAGCAGATCTAGTTCCACAAGAAAATATGCTTCCTTACACATTACATTAATTTATTGCTAAATCTCATTGACAGCCAAGGCACCCAATAGTGTGCAAACTGCATAAAAGACAAAAAAATCCCATCCTCTGTTATTTAATTATTCAGCATGAATTTGAATAAATGTGCTTATAACATAGGAGGATTTAAGTGGATTCCTGATGAAGCTGTCTCTTTTATCCTTGAATAATCCTCTACATTATTTATTTAGATGTAGGTGTTCAGTGCTTTTAGGTATGGAGGCTATCTCCAGAATAACCAGCCTCATTTACCCTTAGTTGGGCAGCTCCTGAGGATGCGATGACATGATAGCCTGGAAGTCACAAGCTGAGATTTAAAACTTCTTTCAAATGCAAGTTGCTAAGAGACCATCCTATGAAACAAAGGTTTGCTATGTATCTACAGACAAAACTGCTGTCCCACTCATGGCAAATAAATGCTCATAAGGTTAATATTTGGACTAGAAGCTCAGAATCCAGGCCTTGAGCAGCAGTGTGAGAGCTGCCTTCACACACCTGCAAGCAACAAGTGAAAGCTGAAGATGGGGGCTGGGGGCAGAGCAATTGACTACTTAGCTCCATCCCCACCAAGCCTGTAGGTATGATAGAGCCCCACTGTCTTGATCCTTCCACGGAGGCCAACGAGGCCCTCCACACTAGGCTTGCCTATCCCCAGGTCCCAAGTCTTCTGCTTTCCCAGACTCCTTTCCACCTCCAGTCAGCTGGCTGGTGGGGGGAAGCCCTGGACCACAGCCACCATGTGACTTTCCACCTCCGGAGGCTTCAGTCTCCGATTGAAAGGCTTCCTCTTGGGATGGGGTGTCTGTGTTACTTTGAATAAGTTGGCTGCAAATCGTGAGTAGAGATGCCAATCCCTCGCTTCAGAGTCGCCAGAAATGAGGGGGAGGGGGAGGGAAATGTCTGCTGGGCACTTCATTATTCCCTATGTGGAGATCGATTCTCATAGGGTATAATGGGAAATTGATCTGGAGGTATTGGGGGCTCTGGGGGGGCTGTTCTTTGAGGTAGAGGCACCAAATATTCAATATAGCATCTAGTGCCTCTCCCCAAAATACCCCCCAAGTTTCAAAACGATTGGACCAGGGGGTCTAATTCTATGAGCCCCAAAAGAAGGTGCCCCTATCCTTCATTATTTCCTATGGAAGGAAGGCATTTAAAATGGTGTGCTGTCCCTTTAAATGTGATGGCCAGAACTCCATTGGAATTCAATTATGCTTGTCACACCCTTGCTTCTGGCTCCGCCCCAATGTTTTCTGACTCCACCCACAAAGTCCCCAGATATTTTTTGAATTGGACTTGGCAACCCTCCTCCACACTTAGCAGCCTCAAGGACTGCCATCCATTTAGGGCTGTATTCCTGGCTTAGGCTTCATCACAGGAAGAGAAGAGAATGCTGTAATCTATTTTGAGTCCCCATCAGTGCAAAAGATGGGGAATAAATGATGTAAATAAATAACAATAAGAAGATATTGAAGATATTGGATTTATATCCCACCCTCCACTCTGAATCTCAGAGTGGCTCACAATCTCCTTTATCTTCCTCCCGCACAACAGACACCCTGTGAGGAGGGTGGGGCTGAGATGGCTCTCACAGCAGCTGCCCTTTCAAGGACAACCTTTGCCAGAGCTATGGCTGACCCAAGGCCATTCCAGCAGGTGCAAGTGGGGGAGTAAAATAATAGCTTGGTGCTTGTGTGTTTGTGTGTAGTTTTTCACTACATTTAGAATCTTGATTTCAGGGTCAAGCCAAGTCACCCTTTATTGGCATAAAATAACAGTACAGATTAATATAGTATTAAAACAGGATTTAAATACAACTTTCATGTCCACCTGTGTGAACAGGAATTATTTCTGTGATATCCTTTGATGCAGCATTAGAGCTGAGTACAGAAACCTGGCTGACCTCGCAGTAACATCAATAGAAAAATCATTCAAGAGTTCACGGACGTTAAGCGTGATGTCAGAGTCAAAACATTTCACATACATTGCCATAGTAATCCTCATAAGACTTCTGAGACCCAGTGTGCCATAGTGGTTAAAGAGTCAAACTGGGACCTAGGAGACCAAGGTTCAAATCACCTTGACCAAGCCACTCTCTTTCTATGTCCAACCTACCACAGAGGGCTGTTGTGAGGACAAATGAAAGAGGAAATGACCATGTATCCCCCCCACAGAATCATTGGCGGAAGAATGGGATAAACATCTGATTGATATGTAGCCATTTGCAGAGGATAGGCTGATGCTTAGAGGCAATGGCTAATTGAAAGTCAGCAATCCAATACCAAGAGCTCAGTAATGGATTTTAGACGGTTTATTACTGAGCTCTTGGTATTGCTCAGTGAGAACCTTGTCACATAGGTTCTGCTGCCTGTCTTGGCCTACAAAAATATATGCATGCCAGCATCATATATTTGGTGTAGTTTGGTGTAGTGGTAAAGTGTGCGGACTCTTATCTGGGAGAACTGGGTTTTTCCCCACTCCTCCATTTGCAGCTGCTGGAATAGCCTTAGGTCAGCCACAGCTCTGGCAGAGGTTGTCCTTGAAAGGGCAGCTGCTGTGAGAATCCTCTCAGCCCCACCCACCTCACAGGGTGACTGTTGTGGGGGGAGAAGATATAGGAGATTGTAAGCCACTCTGAGTCTCTGATTCAGAGAGAAGGACGGGGGTATAAATCTACAATCTTCTTCAAAGTGGATTGTATTAGATGAATGTAGGACTGTGTCAGAACTTGTAACTACTGCTGAAGCTTAACTGTAAGGTAACCAGTACCTGCTTTGTATTCTTAGTATTGCTCATGCTCAGATTGTAACTGAACCAAACTGACTCCATGTTGTAACCTCTTAACAACCCCGAGTGCCTATGTAGCAATTAACCTTGCCCTACTGGTATCCAAAATATTTAGGGCTGTAGATTGAATTATGGTGTGTCTCTGCACATTCTCACACTAGTGCCCTTTGAAGCCAAGCCGTGTGGCCTTCAGAACGAGGAGGCAACCTCCTTACTGATAGTGGATGGTGGGAAGACAGATGTGCTTGCAATGGTGTGAATTGTGGCTTTGTGATGTGTTTGCTTTAGTGTACTTAGTTCTCTCTAGAGAGTACTTAGTTCTCTCTAATAAAATCCTAGTCACCTAGCAGGCCATTTCGGCTATGTCAAAACGCTCAACTTACTCACCCGACAGTTTTGGTGGCCCAAAATCAAAAAAGACGTCTCCGAATTCGTTCTCGCCTGCCCCACTTGCCTCATGGCAAAACGAAGGGGGGGTAAACCCCCCGGCCACCTGGTCCCCCTCCCCACGGCCAACCGGCCTTGGTCAGTAGTCTCCATGGATTTCATTGTTGAGCTTCCTCCCTCACAGGGAAAAACGGTCATTCTCGTTGTAGTCGACACTTTTTCTAAACAAGCCCACTTCATCCCCTGTAAGCAACTCCCCACAGCAAAAAAGCTCGCTCAGCTCTTTTTCACTCACATTGTACGCCTACACTCGTTCCCCGACAAGGTCATTAGTGACCACGGAACGCAGTTCGTTGCCAACTTCTGGCGGGAGTTCTGCAAACTTGCTGGCATTGAACAGGGTCTCAGCTCCGCCTATCACCCCCAGTCGGAGGAAGCGAAATCACCCCCAGGAAAATCTGGAGGAAGCGAAAAAAGCATACAAAAAGCAATTCGACAAGAAACATTCCCCCGAGTGGGAATTGAGGGTGGGGGATACGGTCTTCTTATCTACAAAGAACCTCCCCCTCCCACAACCGTGCCGCAAGCTTGCTCTAAAGTTCCTGGGGCCCTTCAAAATCAAAAGGGTCATAAACAAGGTAACCGTAGAACTCGACCTGCCCAAGTCTCTAAGTAAGATCCATCCTGTTTTTCATTGCAGCCTTCTTCGGAAAGACCCTGGTGCTACGTCATTCCATCCCAGGGCCCCGCCGCCCCCTCCGACGACAGTGAGGGGTCAGAGTCACCATGAGGTCCAGGAAATTCTGGATTCCAGAGTAAAAAGGGGCCAGTTGTATTACTTGATCAGATGGAAACACTTCCCTCCGAGCTGTGACGAGTGGGTCAAGTCACAGGATGTATCCGCTCCGCAACTGCTGAAAAAGTTTCACCTACTGTACCCACACAAGCCCAAGTTGGTTCCCCGTGGGGGGGGGCGCTTAGGGGGGGCAGTATGTCAGAACTTGTAACTACTGCTGAAGCTTAACTGTAAGGTAACCAGTACCTGCTTTGTATTCTTAGTATTGCTCATGCTCAGATTGTAACTGAACCAAACTGACTCCATGTTGTAACCTCTTAACAACCCCGAGTGCCTATGTAGCAATTAACCTTGCCCTACTGGTATCCAAAATATTTAGGGCTGTAGATTGAATTATGGTGTGTCTCTGCACATTCTCACACTAGTGCCCTTTGAAGCCAAGCCGTGTGGCCTTCAGAACGAGGAGGCAACCTCCTTACTGATAGTGGATGGTGGGAAGACAGATGTGCTTGCAATGGTGTGAATTGTGGCTTTGTGATGTGTTTGCTTTAGTGTATAAAACTGTACTAGTGGTGGCCCTTGCCATCACTGTTATCTCGTCTCTTCCAGTACTTAGTTCTCTCTAATAAAATCCTAGCTTTGAAACCAAGTATGGGATCCGTTTGAAGTTCTTAAGTTCTGACAGACTGTTGCCTTCTTGGTGGTTGTAAACTGTGCAAGCGGGACTGTGTCATATATTCATTCTTGCATGGTGGGACGAATGAACAGGGAATGGCTGTTCCTTGGTGCTCTTCCTGTGAGCTTCCAGAGGCACCTGGGCCTGCAGTAAAAGGGGCTGAACAAGATGAGCCTTGATTTGTCTCAGCAGGGCAGGCACTAGTTTTAGACTACGGTGACCAGCTCTAGCTCCTTCTAACTTCCATGGTGAGCAAACACCTTGCCTTATTATCTTTCTCAATATGGCTTGGATAACATTATGCCACATTGTTAATCTCATGTGATTCATCAGACTGATACTTCAAAGGCATAAAAACGATCATACTTTCCCTGGTTTCTATTGTTGGGGCTGTAGTTCTTCAAACTGAAGGGGAGGTCAACAATGTAATGCTCCTCCATATGTAACAGATTCTCTACACACAGAAGACAACAAGAAGAGTTCACACATTGTTTTCCCACCAACATGCTAAATTTCTACGTGCAGGAATTTTTAAAATACAGGTATATATTGGAGGAGAATTCGGGAATGTGTTTCCTTGCAGTGTGAAATGGTACTGCCCTGGTACAGCTTGCTTGATTTGATGCCTCTTTCTGAGATGCGGAATGGTATTGTATAGCCTGAACTCACCAAATATCAGAGACTAAACTGGATTGGTAGGGACACCACCGAGGAAGCCTGTGCATAGGCAGGCAAGCAGACCCACCTCTGCGTAATCACTTGCCTTCAAAATACTAGGGGCACCATAAGGTGACTGCAAATTGATGGCACTTGATGCACACGTGTGCCTTTCTCCCCAGTGGGAACCCAAAGTGGCTTGCATGGTTCTCATTTTGAACTTCATAACACCTCTGAAAGTGCATGACTAGCGAAAGGTCTTCCATTAAGCTTCCACAGCAGAGTAGGGATTCAAACCTGAGTCTCCAAGATCCTACTCCTGCAGTCTAAACACTATACCACACTGGTTTGCAAGGCCTTAGTCTTCATTCATTCATTCATTCATTCATTCATTCATTCGTTCGTTCGTTCGTTCGTCAGAAAATTTAAGAACATAAGAGAAGCCATGTTGGATCAGGCCAATGGCTCTGTGTCACACAGTGGCCAAAAAAACCCCAAGTCATGTCAGAAGGTCCACCAGAGGGGCCAGGACACTAGAAGCCTGTGGCTAACAGCCACTGGTGGGCCTCTGCTCCATATGTTTATCCAATCCCCTGTTGAAGCCATCTCTGCTTGTAGCTGCCACCACCTCCTGTGGCAATGAATTCCATGTTAATCACTCCTTGGGTGAAGAAACATTCCCTTTTAACTGTTCTAACCCGACTGCTCATCCATTTCATTGAGTGTCCACAAGTTCTTGTGTTGTGAGAAAAGTACTTCTTTCTCTACCTTCTCTATCCCATGCATAATCTTGTAAATCTCTATCATGTCACCCCTCAGTCGTCATTTCTCTAAGCTAAAGAACCTCAAGTGCTCTAACCTTTCTTCATAGGGAAAGTGTTCCAAGCCTTTAATCATTCTAGTTGCCCTTTTCTGCACTTTTTCCAGTGCCCAGCGAGCCTGCAGCAAACGTGGACTATTGCACCCTTCTTAAATCTTCGTTCGCGAAGCCAAGCCGAGAGAGAGAGAGAGAGAGATTATAATACTATATTTCTATATGCCTTTCCGTTTAAAAATGCCCAAGGCAGCTCCAGAATAAAACATGCATCAACAAGCATGAGTAAAAGCAGCTAAAACTGATATCCCCTGATTTGTCAAACTTCCTCTGGAAACAAATATGTTTTCAAATGCACTAGAAGGTCTGCAGTGATTATGCCAATGGAAGGAAAAGGAGGTCCACATGTTAGGAGTGGCAGCTGGCAAAATCCTTGGAAAGCCTGGGCTTCTGCAGTGAATCCTGCCAGGAAAATCTCAGGTTTGCATGAGAGCAGGTGATCCTTCAGGCACTTTGGGCCCATGCCAGGATCAAAACTATTGTGAACTGGGCCCAGATCAAGTGCAACAAGCTTATAAAACCTGTATTATAACAACAGCATTGAGTCCTGGTTTGTTTCTGGGCCCAATTCGCCATCTGAGCTACCAAATTGTAACTAAAGCAGAGGGTGCTTTCAGCCAGCATGTCTGGAGATAAGCCTCTGAGAGATGCAGTTCTCTTTCCCTCCTTCCTTGCAGTGGTGGTGGTGCAGCCCTTTTCTTCTGTTGCTGGATAAATAGAGAGCGGGGCAGGATGTACTAAAACAAATGACAAGAATGCCAGTTTGGAACAAAAGGAAATGTCTGAAGAACCATTGGATATGAGAATCATGAATGCCAATTGACTCACATGGGCTTCATTGAAATACATTACAGAACACAAAAGTTGTATAAAAAATGTGAAATGAATTTACAGAGACTTGTCCTTCACTTGGAATGACAGGCCCGAGTGCAATGATGGTCTCTGGGAGTAGCACAAATGCTCTGTGACTAGAAGCACAGCCCCCAGAGTGGAATGACTGGAATCTGTAGTCTGCTGCCACCCTTCTCTAGTGCACCACATGCTGCTCAACTGTTTCCTGGATTGGGTTTGTATTTGCTGTCCAGCTGCCTAGGTTGGCTTCTTCAGCCCTCACCTCTTTTCTGGATCCTAGAAATGGTAGATATCTATGATTTATCTCTCCGTTCCCCTCTGACCTACGTAGGTCTGATGCTGAAAACATCTTGTATCAGGGGTGTCGAACTCATTTGTTATGAGGGCTGGATCTGACATAAATGAGACCTTGCTGGGCTGAGCCATGTCAGGCTGGGCCATATATGTACCTATTTAAGATTAGATAGCAAAGATATAAACTTTATAAAGGACACAGACAAACACAATTAAAGATTTTGTTTTTAAAACAAAAAAAGACCAGGAGGGGGAGGAGCCTCAGCCAATAGAAGGAAGAGAGGCTTGGCTCACTAGCTCTGCTGTGCAATTGAGAGAGTCTGGAAAAAAAACCTCTCCCTCCAGGGAGAAGCCTCAGCCAAAGGAGAAAATAGAGGTTTTGCTCTGTAGCTCCTGTGTGATTGAGCAAGCCTGGCAAAGCAAGCTGTGATGCAGAAGGAAGCGAGAGAAAGAGAGAGTGAAGGAAGCAGATGACAGCCAGTTGCTTGGGGGCCTGATAGGAGCCCTCCGAGGGCCTGATTCAGGCCCCGGGCTGCATGTTTGACACCCCTGTCCTGTATCAACTTGCTCTGTGGCTAAAAGGACTCCCTTAACCAGATCTGCTGATTCTCCTACTTTGATGCTTTTTTAAGGATTTCCTTTCATCACTTCTCAATTTGACACAGTTGGATCTCTGTGTATGTTCTTTATGCCTTCAAATCAGGGAGTGAGCACCTTGTCACTGAGTCCAGTGATGATCACCAACGTGTCACCCATGGGCATTCTGGCACCTGTCAATACATTTCCTGGTTCCTCTATGCTTCTTTGACAAAGCATCTCATCCCCAAAGCAAATCCACAGTCCTGGCTTTTCTTTTGCCTCCCTGGAGCAGGAAGTGCCTCAGAGGAACAGGAAAGCAGGAAACAACCAGCGATCCCTCCCCTCTTGCCTGGCTGTGGCCCAGCTGAGAATATTCTGGCAATAGAAGCCACATTGCAATTTTTATTAGTTTCTCGATGTCTGTGAGTTGCTTTGTGAGCTGTTTTGGGGTGAACAGCAGGATAAATACCTAATAAAGATATAAGTAAAAACAAGAAAAACATTTTAGAAAAATAGTGATTGAATTAAACAAGAGTGGAGGCTATCTTGTTAATGGTGACGCCAAAATCAGTGGGGTGCCTCGTAATGTAACGTGCACATAGAAGGAGATAAGAATTTGGCATTTCCTCTGAATAAACAACCAGAGCTTTCAAACATCAGCAGCAGAACAGACAGCAGAAGAATCTGAGTCTCACTGTGACAGATCGAGGTCATGCTGGGTGCGATCCAGAATAATTAAAATCAATGAGAGTTTTGACATGCATCTCAACAGGTTGTGGGTGGCACCTGTTGGCATGTAACAGATTGTCATGTGATCACCTGTGGTTTGGAAGTGTGATGTGCAAAGTCACATCATGTTTCAATCGTTGATTCTATCATGCTATCATTGTTTATTTAGTACTTAAGGCTATGTTCAAAGGAAAGCAAAACCAGCTTTAAAATATTAAAAGAACAGCCGGTCATTTAAATAAGGGATGTGGTCAATGAATCCAGAGCATTCAAGGTTCCCCTAAGGCAGGAATGCAGGAGATAGGTACACTGGAAAATATCAGGGAGTTCCTCTTTTAAAATAAAGGACAGCAGTCTTTGTCGATGAATTCTGGCATGTGTGTTTACCTTGGGAAGACTGTGATGTCATGGCTTGAGAAATATATCGATGCATGAATGCACACCTCAGCTTTGTTTGCAATGGAGGTTCTTTGCACAAACTGAACTGATCTATATACATTCAGGATCGCCAGCATGGTGCCCACGACCACTATGGTACCCAGCAACACCTTTCTTGCCAGCTGTCAAGGGTTTGTAGAAAGTGGGTGGGGCAAGATTGGGGGTTTTGCCCAGTAGGGCTTCTGATTGTCTGCTGTGCAATTTTTTAAAATTTTTCTTTGGCAGCAGCAGCCACCGCAGCACAGGGATCTTCACTGCTTAACTAAAGGTAAACTGTGTATATGCAATTTTTTAAAAGGCATCTTGTTAAAATAGAGCTTCTTCCTTTGACATTTACTATTAGAGCCACAGATAGCTTCACTCCCTGATGTTTTGTGATTGGCTCTACCTCCCACGGCAGCCATTTTACAGTTTGCCCTGCCTCCTGTGACAGTCATCTTGTGGTTGTGCCCATCAACTTGTGTGAGGGTTGGTGGATCTATTTATCCAGCTGGTGTGTGTGGGGGGGGAGCCTTTTGGAAGTAGGGAGGGCAGAGTGACATCTCTGCACATGACATCATCAGCGTGATGACATCATATGAACATATGAAGCTGCCTTCTACTGAATCAGACCCTTGGTCCATCAAAGTTAGTATTGTCTTCTCAGACTGGCAGCGGCTCTCCAGGGTCTCAAGCTGAGGATTTCCACACCTACTTGCCTGGACCCTTTTTGGAGATGCCAGGCATTGAACCTGGGACCTTCTGCTTACCAAGCAGATGCTCTACCACTGAGCCACTGTCCCTCTCCTTTAACATCACATGGAAGTGACATCATCACATTGGGCACATTGTGCAGCAACGCTCTAGCATTTTGGCAGAGGTTGTCCTTGAAAGGGCAGCTGCTGGGAGAGTCCTCTCAGCCCCACCCACCTCACAGGGTGTCTGTTGTGGGGGAGGGAGATAAAGGAGATTGTGAGCCGCTCTGAGACTCTTGAGTGGAGGGTGGAATATGAATCCAATGTCTTCTTCTTCTTCTTCTTACCAGAGAGTTCTAGCCAAAATCCTAGAGCATGATGATGTCACTGCCAACTGGCCGGCAGCAGATTGGAGCCCCCCAAATCAGGAGAACCCTCACCCTGACATGGGGTCTGGCATCCCTAACCTGTATCAAAACTCCCAAGGGCCTACAGGCTCAAAAAGGTTGGGGATCCCTGGTATATATTGTGAACATCTCATAGAAACCACTGGAAATAGATCCATAAGTACTTGTCTTAGCTTGTGATTGCACCTTCCAATACTAAGAAACCCTGCAGGAGAAGACCACATGTTGACTCTTCATCATGCCACCAGTAACCTTGGGGAAACTGGGCTGATCTTGGCACTGGGAAAGTGCCACAACACGAGCCCTTCTTATATGGTCCTGAGGAGGTTCATGTCACCCAGGGATAGTTATTTATTTATTTGTATCACACGCTTCCCCAAATGGGCCCAGCGAGGTAAGATCAAGATTACATAACATTAAAAATCGGTTAATATATAAGCATTAAAAACATAAAACAGTTAAGCAATTAAACATTTAAAAGATGGTGACAAGGAAAAGAGAAATCAGAATGGATAAAATAAATTCAAAGTCCTCCCATAAATTGGCCATGTGGCAACAGGAGTACACTATTCATATCATATCAGAGCTCGACCTGGGGCAGAGGGGCAGAGCAACTTCTTTGCAGGGATGTCAGATAACGAGGTATCCATCCCTGTTAACCAAAAGCCTGGTGGAACAGCTCCATTTTACAGGCCCTGAGAAACAGCAGCAAGTTCATTAAGGTCCTAATTTCATGTGGAAGCATGTTCCACCAGGTAGAGACCAGGACAGAAAAAGCCCTGGCTCTGGTTGAAGTTAAGTGGACATTCTTTGTGCCAGAGACAGCCAGTAGATGTTGATCCACAGAGTGCAAAGCTTTCCAGGGGGTATATGGGGACAGGCGGTCCCTTAGATATGCTAGTCCCAGGCCACTCAGGTTAATACCAACACCTTGAAATGGATCTGGTACTCAATTGGTAGCCAGTGCAACTGGTGGAGAATCAGCTGAATATGAGTCTGCACAGGCGTCACAGTTAGCAGGCAAGCGATGATGTTTTGCAGCAGCTGGAGTTTCCAGGTCAGGTTCAAGGGTAAGCTCATGTAGAGTGAGTTACAGTACTCTAGCCTGGAGCTACAGTACTCTGGAAGTGACCATTGTCACTGTAGCCAGGTCACGGGCAGAGAGATACAGAACCAATTGCCTGACCTGCTGAAGATGATAAAAGGCAGACAATAGTGGTAACTTGGGCTTCCACAGAAAGCAAGGCATTCAGAATCATCCCTAATCTCTTAACTCTCAGCAGAAGCACCAGCAGCAACCTATCGAGGGCTGGGAGACTGATTCCTGAACCTATTCCACCCTGGCTCAGGTACAGAATATTCATCTTCTCTGGATTCAGTTTCAACCTACTCTGTTGTAACCACCCAACCACAGCTTCTAATGCCCTGCCCAGACTTTCTGAGGCAGTGTCCAGGTGACTCTCCATCAACAGATAGAGCTGGGTGTCATCAGCATACTGATGACAACCCAGCCCATACTTCTGTGCCAGCTGGGCAAGGGGTACATATAGATGGTAAATAGCATCAGTGAGAGGATCGCCCTTGCAGCACTTCACATTCAAGTGGAGACAGTCTCACCAAGTGCAACCCTCTGTCTCTGACCATGGAGGAAGGAAGAAAACCATTGCAGGGCAGTCTGTCCAACTCCTATGTCGGTGATGCAGTGGGTCAACAGATCATAATCGACTATGTCAAATGCTGCCATCAGATTCAAAAGCAACAGCAGTGCTGCCCTGCCCTGATCCAGCTTTCTCCACAGGTCATCCATGAGAGCGACCAATGTCATCTCCATCCCATGGCCAGGGCAGAAACTGGACTGGAATGGACGCAGGATAAATGCTTCATTCAGGAAAACCTGGAGTTCCTTGGCCACTGCTCTCTTAACTACCTTACTCAGGAATGGCAAGTTAGACACTGGGAGGCAGTTAGCTACTTAGGACCAAAGGGTTCAAAGATGGCTTTAAGAGTGGACACACCACAGCCTCCTTTAACCCCACTGGAAAAGTCTCTTTCAAAAGAGACAGGTTGATAATCTCCTCCAGGGGGGCATAGACACCATCCCTGCAGGCCTTAACTAGCCAGAATGGGCACGGGTCAAGGAGGCAAGTGGTGGGCATCACAGCTGCCAGGATCCTGTTGACATCATCCAGGGAGAGTCAACTGAATTGGTCCAATAAACGATGAGAAGACAGGTAAGGGGTGCAGGAAGACATTTCACTGCTGTGGCTCTCTCACAGCAAGAGTAGCAGAAGTAGCCAGCCTCAGGCTCACTGCATCCTTGAAAAGTAAGGGCACCGTTGCCTGCCTCATTCTTCCTCACATAGAACAGGGAGTTCCAGCCTCACTGAACCTGCAGGCACATTTGGAATTTTGAGAAACGAGAATGGCTATCACCACAAAATGGCTGCCACGGGGAGGCCCAGTCACAAAATTGTTTTCTTTGTTTCCAGGAGCAGCATATGCTGTTTGTATCCAGCTTTCAAAGAAAAGCAAGGGATTGCACCCTGCATGGCCATAGCAAAAGACTTCCAAGCCTAGAGACATAAGAAATAAAGTCATAAGAACCCTGTTGAGCTCTGCTCTTTGCTACTCATTCAGCTTGCAGGGAGTGAAGCCTCTTGTTTCTTGAATTTTATCCCCAAGACTGCAAAGGTTGGCAGGAAAGACATCAGTGGGTGCCACTGAGGCCACATGGGTGCCAGATGGGAAACTGCTGACAGAGAGTATCATACTGCCAATACTAATTCCCTTACAGACTTGGCAGTGCTTGTTCCTGAAACATTCCTTGGGCCCCTCTTCTTGACCTCCAGAGTGATCTGCTAATTTTAGGTTAATTTAATGCCATCAGTTAGCGTTGCTGGCTCTGGCCGGGGAAATTCATGATTTGGGGGCAGTCCCTGAAGAAGGCACAATTTTGGGAGGGAAGAGAACTCAGCAATTATGTGATACCATAGAGTTTGCTCTCTGAGGTAGGCATGGAAGTTGATCTCTGTAGCTTGGAGATTGGTTGTCATTCATGGAGAACTCCAGGCTCCACCTTGAAGTTGGCAACCCTAATTCTCAAGAACGATCAAATACTAAATACCATTGCATGTCAGCTGTAGAATATTGTCTTACACTGTGCATCATGGGACGTTCAAATGTGGATATCAAGTAGGTGACAAAAATTAAGGAAATACCTGGAGAATACACATTTGTTCCAGCTTTAATTATCCTGCACACATTTTTTTTAAGTGTGGCTATAGACTACAATGAAGCCTTTGCAAGCAATGTATTTGAGAGAGCCCTTTTAAGAATCAAAAGCCCTGTGGCCATGAGCTGAAGTGGTTGCACTTCAGGGGCCTCGCAGTGTAACCATCGTGCAGGAGCCAAAAGCAAAACAAGCGTTCAGCTGCTGGGAGAGAGTCTGTCTCCTTTAACGGCAAATCATAATTGCTTTAGGACTTTTGGAATCCAGTTCTGAATTCAAAACGTCAGACAAATAATTGGATTTCCTGCAAACATGCTGTGTGGTGTTCCTCTCCTTGTCTTGCCTGATGTCCTCGGGGCTCTCGTTTCTGCTTTATATCAAGCTACACCTAACAGGCTAATTGGGAGGATGGTTAGACTCCTCTGCCTTTAAGATGTCCATCTGTATTAAGCAAAATCTCCTCTGCAGTCTTTATATCTTTCTGCGGGAATTATTCACGTTTGGGCCTGCAAACCAGGAAGTGAAGTCAAAATGGCTTTGTGATTTACCAGTGGCCCCAGTGTCTTCACCCCACAGACTTGTGATCCAAGCCAATTACATTCCAGCTGACTTACGTCTGACGTTGTGTACTCACTTGATGTGGCTCACTGACTTCAGGGCAGCCTTAAATGTGCTTTGGGCTATTTGCCTAGACAGTTCTTGCTGCAGGTGAACTCAAGCTGAAATAGTGCTTCAGTTTGATCTGGGAGAATTTTTAACTGTGTCATATCAAAGAGGAAGCTCTTCAACTCCCCATCACAATGTCAAATGATCAAAAGGATAACACAGCGATAAAAGAAAAGGGTAACATTTTCACGGCTGCTTAAAATTAGCACAGAAAGGTGGAGAAATTCCAAGGACACATGACAAAAAAGACAGAGAAAGAAACTGTTTTTGTGATATTTATAAAATATCCAACAGGCACACATTCTGAGCAGCTTCAGGGAAGCTGTCTTTTGTGAAAATCAGATTGAAAAACAAAACTAATTTTTCATCAAATAGGACACTGAGAAACAATGAATAGTTCTGATTCAGCTCCAGCCTGGAAAATGCTGCTTAGTACAGACATTTGACCCCAAAGCATTTGAGAACCCTTCTTGGGCACGTGTGGAAACCATGTCTCACTTAAGTCAATGTCATCTTTTCCCCACTGTTTTTAATGGCCTTGGGATAGAGGTTACCATTCCATATGCTAGATTTCATTTTCATTTCATTTCATTTTATTCGATTTATATCCCGCCCTCCCCACCGAGGCGGCTCAGGGCAGGATTGTGTTGGAATCTTATACAAATTTATTCAGCACAGAAGACTATCGAAATTGATTGTGGGATGTGACATGCATACGATGAGATTGCTAAAGTACATGCATGTGATTCCAAGAGACACACATATGCTCAAAGACCTTATCCAGCTATTCTTCTGACTACTGTCCTTCTGATTCTCCATCCATCTGTCCATCCGTCTGCCCATCCATCCATCCATCTGCCCATCCATCCATCCATCCATCCACCCATCCATCCATCTCCCCCTTTATCCATCCACCTATCTCTCTGTCTGCCTCTATTTATCAGTCTAGCTGTTTGACTGTCTGTCCATCCATTCCCCCCACTTCCACATCACACATGCACACTTAAATTAATATAACCATCAGGTGAATGACTTTTTATTCTCTACTCATGCAATGATAATTAATTTTGTCTGGATGGTGTTGAGTGGTGTTCTTGCTGGCTTTTAAACCATGCTGCTTTTACTACTTTACTGTTTCATTTTAAGTAATTGATTAAATATCTATTAAACTATTAGTGTCCTCATTTCCTTTTGGCTTGAGGTGGCTTACTGACCTTAGCTTACTGACTTCTGCCTTAGACTCAAACATAGAGCCTGAAGACTGACAGTGAGAGGGAGCTCACCATCTCCCTAGGCAGCCAATTCCATAG
The DNA here is from genome assembly GCF_032191835.1 of Heteronotia binoei. Taxonomy (NCBI): domain Eukaryota; kingdom Metazoa; phylum Chordata; class Lepidosauria; order Squamata; family Gekkonidae; genus Heteronotia; species Heteronotia binoei. The sequence goes on along the minus strand of NC_083236.1, from coordinate 4,746,175 downwards.
CTGAAATATTCTTACTGTAAAAAACCCCAAAACTAATAGCCAACTGGTACCTTTCTGTCTGTAATTTAAATCCATTATTACGAGTCCTCTCCTCTGCTGCCAACAGGAACATCTCCCTACCCTCCTCTAATGACAGCCTTTCAAAATCTTAAAGACAGCAGTCATGTCCCCCCTCACGTCCTCTTCTCCAGACTGAACATTTCCAAGTCTATCAGGAGATGGTTTTCACCTCACAAAGGTAGGGAAAATATGTTTGGTAACAACATTGCAAACCTAATAAGGAGGGCTTTAAACTAAATCCTACAGGGGAGTGAGACAAAAATTTGAGCCTAGTATGATGCCAATCATAAGGATTATTTTGCTGCAATTTATATACAACCCCACTCCTAAGTTTCTTAGGATCATGGCCATGTTCTATCATAGGGCTCACAATCAGAGCTTCCATCCAGCCATGATCCTAAGGAACTTAGGGGTGGGGTTGTATATAATTGCAGCAAAATAATCCTTATCATGTGAAGGATATGCATAGGTCATTAGGTTATTACTGCAGGACTCTTATTTCATTCAGAAGTTCAATACTGTTGCGCTTCAGGTTTGAATTCAGCCTTGGATCTGACTGTTTATAACCATTCCAAAGTACTGTTTTTGTTTCAAATTGTAATTTCTCCTTTAAGAGTTAACATATTTTGTCAGCAGTTGGTATTTAAGGGTCTGGCTGGGCGTCTCATACTTGAGAACTATTAATGCCTCTTTGGAGTAATTGACTAACTGTATGTATATTCTTTTTGAGCATTGGGTAAGCTGTGTTTCTCTCGGGTGTGGTTTGTACTTTTTGAATTTTTGTAAGCAGTTTATCTCTATGTGTGAATATATATTTTTATTTCCAGATTATGAAGTATTTTGATCAGAGGAAGTTGATATTGAAACATGTAAATTCTACCTGGGAAACGTGTTATCAAATATACTTCTTATTCGTGCTTGAGTCCTCACTACACTGCAGTATTGTTGTTCTGATTGTCTTTCAGCAATAACTTTGTCTCTCCACGGAGAGGTCTGTGTGTCAACACTGCTACACTTTAGCAGCCCTTTCGGTTGGACTCTTTAAGTGACTCTGGGTTTTGTACGATTTGTAATGATTTCAATGTATTTTCATAAATTGTGAGCATGTAAAAATAGGCTTATTGTTTAAATGCATTTATAACTATTACTTAGCCTGAAAGTAAATGTATCTTGGCATTGAGCTTTTGTAAGTGTTTGTAGTTCTTAGTCCTTAGAGACTTCTTGAGAGATTTTACATTTCTTTTGAACACAGTTCTCTCTAGGTTCTCAACCATACTGTGTTTTTCCCATTTGGTTCACAAATCCCCAGGTGTGGCAGGGGATCCTCCAGTTTGGAGGCTCTCCCCCCACTTCAGGGTCATCAGAAAGCGCGGGGGGGGGGGAGAGAAATGTCTGCTGGGCACTCCATTATTCTCTATTGGAGACTGATTCCCATAGAGTATAATGGAGAATTGGTCTGTAGCTATATGGTGCTCTGGAGGGGGCTGTTTTCTGAGGTAGAGGCACCAAATTTGCAGCATAGCATCCAGTGCTGCTCCTCAAAACACCCTCCAAGTTTCAAAAAGATTGGACCAGGGGGTCAAATTCTATGAGCCCTAAAGAAGATGCCCCATGTCATTTAAAAGGTGTATGGTCCCTTTAAATGTGATGGCTAGAACTCCCTTTGGAGTTCAATTAAGCTTGTCACAACCTTGCTCCACCCCAATGTTACCTGGCTCCACCCCCAAAGTCCCCAGATATTTCTTGAATTGGACTTGGCAAACCTAGTGGAACACCATTGCAAATCTCCATCCAGTCAGATACGCCATTAATATCTACTGGGTACAGTTCTCCAACCAATTTCCCATTCAACTAACTATCCTAGAGTCCAGTCTGAAGTCCTCCAGTTTACCTATCTGAATATCATGGGGAATGCTGTCAAAAGCTTTACTAAAATCCAGGCAAACAATTCAATGGAGTTCCCACAATCTGATAATCCTGTCACTCAAACAAAGCATTACCCTCAAATCAGGCGCTGGACCTAGTGTCTTCCATGGCGACACTGGGACTCTCCCAATTTGTTACCACTCCCACACATCAGGCCGGCCATACATTAGACTTGATCTTTGCATCTGGGATTTTGGTGGACGATATCGCTGTAGAAGCAGTACCATGGTCGGATCACCTAGCCCTCAAGGCTCGTGTGGGTGCGCCGCCCTGACCCTGTATGGCTCGCCCGCGGAGCCTGATGGACTCTGAGCGGTTTCAAATGGCTCTGTGGGACCCCTGGCCCCCTAGCGATTCCCTTGATGACCTAGTAGAGGCCTGGCATGACAGGCTATCCAGGGCCATCAACGAAATCGCTCCCCGGCGTCCTCTGCGCCCCCATAATAGGCTGGCTCCATGGTACACCTCGGAGTTACACCAGCTGAAACAGGGACTCAGACGACTAGAGAGGCGGTGGCGGCATACTCGTGACGAGAACATCCTACAGAACATTTATGAAGTCTTATGAGATGGCAGTCAAAGCCGCAAAGAAAGACTACTTTGCGGCTAGGATTGCGTCTGCAAATTCGCGCCCGGCACAATTATTTAAGATAGTTGAGAATTTGACCACTCTGCCTCAAGGCCAAATTGCCACCCTTTGTCCTTGACCATCAAGGAAAGAGGAGAGCCACTGTAAGGCCAACCCCCTAATCCCCACGTTGGCGAGCCGGCGGGCCAGTAGCTGATGGTCGACCGTGTCGAACGCAGCCGACAGATCTAACAGCATCAGCACCGCCATGCTGCCTCGATCCAGATGCCGCTGTAGGTCATCTACCAAGGCAATCAGCACTGTCTCCGTCCCATGGCCATGACACCCAGCTCTATCTACTAATGGACGGCCAACCTGACTGCGCCCCAGAAAACCTGGACCTAGCATTGCATGCCATGGCAGGTTGGCTTAGGCTGAGTGGGCTGAAGTTGAATCCAGCGAAGACGGAGGTCCTTTGCTTGGGTCGCGGTGCCCCGGGAAGGGAAATCCCCTTGCCAGCTCTTGATGGTGTGCTGCTGAAAGCGGCCTACAGGGTCAAGAGCTTGGGGGTTCTTCTGGAGCCTTCATTATCAATGGAGGCGCAGATAGTGGCCACTGCCAAGTCCGCGTTTTTTCATCTCCGGCGGGCAAAGCAGTTGGCCCCCTTCCTGGAGTGCCGGGACCTGGCAACAGTGACTCATGCTACGGTCACCTCGAGACTGGACTACTGCAACACCCTCTACATGGGGCTGCCCTTGTGCCGAACTCGGCGGTTGCAGCTGGTGCAGAACGCGGCGGCTAGGTTGCTATTGGGGCTCCCAAGATGGGAGCACATGCAGCTGGGGCTGCGTGGACTGCACTGGCTGCCAGTGGTGTACTGAGTCCGTTACAAGGTGCTGGTCATTACCTTTAAAGCCCTATATGGCCGAGGACCTGCCTAACTGAGGGACCGTCTCTCCCCATATGAGCCCCAGAGAGCGCTGAGGTCAGCTGGAAAGAACCAGCTGAATATCCCTGGGCCAAGGGAGGCCAGATTGAGACCACCCGGGACCGGGCCTTCTCCATTGCGGCTTCACTGCTGTGGAACCAACTCCCGGAGGAGGTACGGGCCCTGCGATGTATAGACCAATTCTGCAGGGCCTGTAAGACCTACCTCTTCAAAATAGCCTTCGCCTAATACCGAGCTAAGAAAGTGCCGCTGGATATGGTGTTTTTTTTCTGCCATTGAACTTATGAAAGACCTATTATAGCACCATAATGTTAATTTTAATATAATCTGTAAATTGATTTATGATGTTTTTACTGCTATGTATGATTTTATTGTATTGCATTTGTATGTTGTGAGCCGCCCTGAGCCTGCTTGTGCGGGGAGGGCGGGATATAAATAAAAAGTATTATTATTATTTCCCATCTGTGATGGTGCTTGTGGGAACCAACAACATGGGTGTTAACACAATAGGAAGTCCTAAAAGATGATGCTGTTAAAGTGATGCACAGATTATGTCAACAAATTTGGAAAATGCAACAGTGGCCACAGGATTGGAAAAGGTCAGTTTATATTCCAATCCAAAGAAGGGTAATGCCAAGGAATGTTCAAACTATCGCACCATTGCACTCGTTTCACATGCCAGCAAGGTCATGTTAAAGATCCTACAAGCTAGGCTTCAGCAGTATGTCGATCGGGAACTACCCGAAGTTCAAGCTGGGTTTCAGAGAGGTCGAGGAACTAGAGATCAAATTGCCAATATTCGCTGGATTATGGAGAAAGAACAGGAGTATCAGAAAAATGTCTATTCCTGTTTCATTGACTACGCTAAAGTCTTTGATTGTGTGGATCACAACAAACTGTGGCAAGTCCTTAAATAGATGGGAGTACCAGACCACCTCACATGTCTCCTGAGGAACCTGTATAAGGGTCAAGAAGCAACTGTCAGAACGGGATATGGAACAACTGATTGGTTTAAAATAGGAAAAGGAGTTCGATAAGGATGTTAATTGTCACCCTGCTTATTTAATTTTATGCAGAATACATCATGCGGAATACTGGCCTGGATGAAGCAGGAGCCGGAATTAAGATTGCCAGGAAAAACATCAACAACCTCAGCTATGCAGATGACACCACTCTAAAGGCAGAAAGTGAGGAGGACCTAAAGAACCCCTTGTTGATGTCGAGTCACTCCATTTTGTTCCTCTTGCCATATGTATTCAATTGTATAATGCTATGCTGTGCTTTAATGCTATGCTGTGCTTGCTATGCCTTTGATATAACTGTAAAAAAAAAAGATTGGACCAGGGGGCACCCAAAGCCAAACCTAACTTCAAACCAGAGAATCCAAATGCACTACTTCCATCTAGGAACCCTGCAGGCCTGGAACCAATATAAACCCAGTTGCCAATGTCACTGCCACACAAAACACAATCTGCTCAAGGTCTGTTCTGCAGACCTGGCTGCAGAAAACCCAGATGCCAGCTCTCCAGCCCTGCCCCAAACAACGCAGGGAGAGCTGGCCAAGCACAACAAGCATGCTGGCTCTGGGTCTCTCATCCAGATGCCAGCTTCCCTGCCACAGAACATGCAATCTACAGATGCTAGCTCTCCAGCCCTGCCCCAAACAACACGAGGCGAGCTGGCCAAGCGCAACAAGCATGCTGGCTCTGAGACTCTCAGCCAGGTGCCAGCTTCCCTGCCATAGAACACACAATCTGCAGATGCCAGCTCTCCAGCCCTGCCCCAAACAACACGGGGAGAGCTGGCCAAGCACAACAAGCATGCTGGCTCTGGGTCTCTCATCCAGATGCCAGCTTCCCTGCCACAGAACATGCAATCTACAGATGCCAGCTCTCCAGCCCTGCCCCAAACAACACAACTCTCAAACAAGAGAAGCGGTGGATCACACCTAGCTCCACATCATTCTGTATCTGACACAAAGCAAGAAGCATTTAGACTTACCTTGAGTGATGGATGGTTGGCTGGTCCATGCTCTTTTGAGTTACCCAGGGTGCACCACGAGAAGGCAAGCCAGAGTTGCACCCCAAATGAGGAAGGTCACTGGGAGGGCCTCAGATTGTGTGAGAGGAAGGGAACCATTCCTTCTCTCTCAGCTCAGCAGCAACGCACCAGCTATCACTGTCCCATTAGAGGGACCTCAGCATTGGTATCTACTGGCTACCTGTCATCATCACTGGAACCTCCCTCTTTCTTCCTCCTGCCCCTGAAAAAAAAACTTGGGTTATCCTGGCTGGGCCTGTGGGTGCTGTCAATTACAGTTGGGGGCTGCAATGACCCTTTCAGTATTATCAGGCATGTGTGGATGGGGACTGGGGAAATTTGGATTGCTTTGCAGATTTTAGATCAGCATTCACTTTTGGTTTGGGGATGGATGAGGTGTGTGTGTGTGGGGGGTGCACTGCCAATCTATTTGTGAGTCTTTGGACTCTAGTGGGCCTCAAGCCCTTCCAGCAGCCTAACAACCAGGGCATGCACCGCTGGAAGAACATCTGCATGGCCTTGAGTTGGCACTAGAAACGAGGCCAGGTCCTCACAGGCCATGTGGACAACCAGTGAGATGCTCGCTGTGTCAGACGAGAGCATTTCTGTGTGGGTCTTGAAGGGCCCAAGAACCTCCAGAATCTGAGAAATGACCACCCAATTCTCTTGGGTGAGATGGTTCTCATTCCGAAAGACCCTCGTCTCAGAGACAAAGGCATCCAGGGCTGCTCTCTGCTCCACCATGCGCTCCAGCATGGCACAGGTGGAGTTCCAGTGTGTGCTGACGTCACCGATCAGAGTCTGTTTCTCACACAGCAGATACGAGTCCGTATTGCTGCGTGAGAAGTGACCCGTGATGTGCTGACACTTCTGGAGCAGAATTCGAAACTCATGGGTCGCAGCTAGATACCGACGATCCTGGCTTTTTGTCTGGCCCTATGCATCTTTAACCATGAGGTGGAGAAGGTGGGCCATGCAAGGAAGGCATTTTAGGCCCTAACGCTAGACAGCCGTCTTGATGTTGGAGCCACCGTCAGTCACCACGAAGCCCGTGGCGACGTCCCTGCTGCCTACCCAGCCCTCTAACTGCCATGAGAAGATGGCTCTGAGAGTGTCTGCCCTGTGTGGTGTGTCAACTGCTTCGGCATGCAGCAAGGCCCAGCGATAGCCAGCCTAGCAGCCCTGATCCTACCTGCTGCTACTGCCACCAATGTGCAGTCAGGGAGAGACACCCCTCGAACGCATGTTGGAAGCTCCAGATATCTGAGGTGAAATGAACCCCAGCAGCACGGGACAGATGCTCCTTCACCACAGATCTGGTCGCCCTGAAAACAGATGGCACAATGGTCCTGCTAATGGTGGTTCTAGCAGGAACTTTGTACCAGGGCGCCAGGTACTCAAGCAACCCTAGCACTCCAGGATTCTCGACCACTGAAAATGGAAGCCCATTGGCAACCAACCTGACAAGGTTCCAGGCGATCACCCTTCTGACAGACCTGATTCCCCGTCTTGGCGCACAGGTGCCACCCCCACCAAACATCTCAGGCAGAGATGCCTGGCATCCCTGCCCTGTTGTGGAACTCTCCTGGAGAGCTCTGGAGGTAGTCGTGTTGTGACGGACCTCCTGGCTGGTTGATGTTGGCCGCTTGGGCGCCCCAGCCTGCTTCCACCTGGTGGTGCTTCCGCAGGTGGTTCCGCATTGCCCCCAGAGTCAGGTGGGCAGGGTCCCACTGACGACTGATCCGGGCCCTGCACAGCTGGCACTGTGCATAGCGTAGATCCTCTGTAAGTTGTAAGTCAGAAATGCTTCCAGACTTCGGAGGTGTATGGATGCCCAAGCTGACCGGCAGCTTGGATTTCTGGAGCCACCTCCTGTGAGGTGCTTGGGGAAGACACATCGTGTCTCGGGGTGGCAGGAGGGGCTGGTCACCAGCTTCTCCTCCAGCTGCTGGAGAGCCAGTTTGGTGTAGTGGTTAAATGTGCGGACTCTTATCTGGGAGAACCGGGTTTGATTCCCCACTCCTCCACTTGCACCTGCTGGCATGGCCTTGGGTCAGCCATAGCTCTGGCAGAAGTTGTCCTTGAAAGGGCAGCTGCTGTGAGAGCCCTCTCCAGCCCCACCCACCTCACAGGGTGTCTGTTGTGGGGGAGGAAGGTAAGCCGTTCTGAGACTCTTTGGAGTGGAGGGCGGGATATAAATCCAATATCTTCTTCTTCTCCTGCACGACACTCTGCACCCTCCTTGGGGTGATTGTTTTGGACAGAAAACTGTCCCCAAAGCTCATCTCCATGGAGGGCTGCTCTTGCTGCCCCTCCTCCAGCTGCTGAGGCCGAGTGACATCAGCTGGAGGAGAGACTGCCCAAGCTGCAGACCCCTGCTCAGTGCCAGCACCTAATGGCACCTCTGCTGGGGGCGCCCCAGCAGCAGCCTTGATGAAGGGCCCAAGGCGGGCCTTCTTCTTCATCACACTCTGGCCAGAGATTGGAGTGCTGCAAGGCGGCTGTGGAGTGTCCCTACGCACAGGTGGCGGGGGGAGACCTGGGTCCTCCCCCTCCCCTCCACCCCTCTAGTCTTCTCTTTGACCTTGCCCCCAGGGCCCCTCTTCTGCTGCCTGTCACTCATGTCACCCTTGGCCAGTCTCACACAACCTGAACTGAGAGTGGGGTTTTTTACAAACCTAACTCACTATACTGTATCCTGAACCAACAGGTGCCCTGAGTTCTTTTTAAAAACCCTCCCACCAAAACTTGTTTGTTTGTTTTTTTGGTCCCTAACCTGTCCTTCTTTGGGTTGGGGTAGTAGTCTGGTAAAGTTTAGGAGATTAGGTGATCCTGCCTCTACCTGGCTACAGTTTTTAAAAGGCTACCTTGAGATGAAGGCAATCCTTGTTATATCCTCCTAGTTAAACTTCTCCTAACTAGATCCTGGGACAAACCAGATTTCCTTGCAAACTAGAAATCAGGTGTCCCCTATAACTAGAGAGAAGCTGTGGTTTACCCTATGGAAATCTAAAGATACACCGGCTTTCAGTGGCTGAAAGCAAGATGCACTGCAACCCTAGTCTCTTTAAAAGGAAGCCTGATGTGGTCTAGTTGTCAAGCATGGCTAATTCTGATCAATAACTGATGGTTTTAGGACGGGACTAAAAGCAGGCCTGGGTAAGATCCCAGAGAACCAAACGTTGTTAGTTTATTATTCTTTCCTGGCTCCTCTCTTGCTTTATGACTGTTAATTAGAGGGAACAAAGTAATCAGCATCTTTCCATGAATCCTTCTCTGTGAGGATGAGCCATCTGAGCAATGCAAGGCCGAATGCCTGATAACGCCCTGGGAATGTATGTAGTTTTGATATTCTATGTGTGAACGCTACCCTGCTTCCCCTCTCTGTAGGAATCCCTTTGAAGTGTATCTTAAAAGTTGTGTATCAATGTATTGGTTTCATTCTTTTCAAGCCACGGCTTGGGCCAAAGTATCGGTTTCTCAATAAACGTAGTCTTTGTATCAACTTCGACTCGTCATTGAACCCACATGCTTGACACTAGTAGTCACGCTGCCTTTTATGAGAAACCTAATTTTTTAAAAAATTGCCCCTATCTGGCCTAGTTGAATTTTGAAAGAAAATAAAGCCCTAAACTGGATTAGTTTTTTTTTTAAATTTCAAAAAACACAATCCCTAAAAAACACCCTTATTAGTGGGGCAGTCTATTTAGTAGCCCTAGCCAAATCGAAAGCACCCTCAGACTCCAAAAATAACTCTATAAAAACATGAAAGTGACCCACCTCACACAGCCCACACACCAACCCCCTCACACCAACCAGAGGCAATTAAAAAAATCCAAAACATGACAGAAAGAAACTTAACTTTTAACCCTTCCCCTCCCCCCAAAAAAAACAGAACCAGGAAAAGGGACAACAGGACAGGAAGGATGCAAAACCAACAGCAACAGATCCAAACAAATCCAACTAAGAAAAGGTTAACAAACTCAACTGTTAAAAAGACTCAACTTTTACCTATAAAAAACCTCAGGCCAAATCAGTCAACACCACCACCCCCTCCTGCAAAAAAAGAAAAAAAAAAAAAAAACAGAACCACTAAAAGGGACAACAGGACAGGATGCAAAACCAACAACAACAGATCCAAACAAATCACTGAGAAAAGGCCAACAAACTCAAATGTTAAAAACTGAACTTTTTAACAATAAAAATTAGGCCAAACAGCCCCCCCCCCCCACAAGAACCAGAAGAGAAAAGGAACAACAGCAGCACAACACAGCAGCAACAAATCAAACACAGAATCCTTTTAAAACAGTAAACACTGGCTGCGTTGGTGGTGCTGGCAGGAGCAATTTGAATTCTGGCTGATAACCTACCAGCAGAAGATAGATTTCACCTATCAAGGTCTGGCAAGAATGTTTGGCAGAAACCTGGAGAGATTCATCAAGAGGCCTTTAAACTGACACAATGAGGGGAAGAAAACAACCAACATGGATTTAAATGGAGAGAAAACAACAGAGACCCACCTGGCAGAGCCGGGTCTAATGAAGCCAAAGGTGTGAGGCTTCAGATGTCTATGTACCAATGTCAAAAGCTTGGGCAATAAGGAAGAGTTTGAGTTTCTAATGAGGACAGAGAGATATGATCCAGTTGACATTACTGAGGCTTGGTGGAATGACTCTCATGATTGGAATGTAGTAGTGGATGGATATGAGTTGCTAAAAACTCCAAAAAGGTTGAAGAGGAGGCAGAATGATCATTTAGTGGAAGGCAGGGAGCTGTTCCTGTTGGCAGTACAGGAGAGTTTGCAATAATGGGTTTAAATTAAAGGTGGGAAGGTCCTGGCTGGATATTAGGAAAACCTTTTTTACATTAAGAATAGTTCAGTAGTGGAATCACTTACTTAGGTAGGTGGTGAGCTCCCCCTCACTGGCAGTCTTCAAGCACCGGCTGGACAAACACTTGTCAGGGATGCTCTAGGCCAGCGTTTCCCAATGGCAGGGTTGTGACCTGGCACCGGGCCACGCAGGTCTCATTCCTGGGTTGTGAGGCCTCCTGCCGATATCCCCCCTGTGCCTCCCCCCCTCCGTGGCATCGCACCCGCCCAGCACTTCCTCCTCCCTCCCTTCTCCACCCCAGGTCAATTTCAGGCTGTGTAAAGCCCTCTGTCTCCCTCCCCCCCACTGACCACGTCGTCAGCAGGGAAAAAGGCATGCCGAGAGCTGACTCATCGCTCAGGCAGGCCAGCGGCAGATCAAAAGGACAGTATCCGAAAAGGGTGCCATGGCAGCTCCCGCCCCCACACTTCCATCCCATCCAGGAACTGTGGGGCCGGGAGAAGCCGTGGTGCCCTTTTCAGACACTGTCCCTTTGATCTGCCGCTGGCCTGCCTGAGCGATGAGTCAGCTCTCAGCGCGCCTTTTCCCCTGCTGATGAGGTGGTCGGTGGAGGGGGGGATGGAGGGCATTACACAGCCTGAAATTGACCTGAGGTGGGGAAGGGAGAGAGGAGGAGGTATGGGGGCGGCTGCAATGCCACGGGGTGGAGGTGCGGGGGAGGGGAGACAAACTAGGCCTGACTTCCCCCTGGCCAGTGGAGAGCCAGAGTCAGCAGTTTAAAAGGTAAGTTGCTCCCATCCCGTTTTTCTTTTCTTTTCCTTTTTTTCTTCCTTTTGTCCCTCCTTTCTTTCACTCCTTCCCTCCCTTTTCCTTCCTTCCTATTTCCTTTCTCTTTCTTTTTTTTCTCTCTGTCTATTTGTTTCCAACTCTCTCCCCCTCCCTTTCATTCGTTCATTCTTTTTATCAGTCTTTTTTCACTATTTGCTTTATCTCCCACTCCTCTTCCTCTCTCTCTTTCTCTCTACCAGTCAGTCTTTTCCCCTGTCTCCTTCCTTCCTTGCCATTGCTAATCTGAGTAGAGCGGGGAGGGGGGGGAAGAAGCTTGAAGTGTCCTGCTATTTCATGTTTTCCCAGCGCTGCCCTTTCTTTCTTTCTTTCTTTCTTTCTTTCTTTCTTTCTTTCTTTCTTTCTTTCTTCCTTTCTTTCTTTCTTCCTTTCTTCCTTTCTTCCTTTCTTCCTTTCTTCCTTTCTTCCTTTCTTCCTTTCTTCCTTTCTTCCTTTCTTCCTTTCTTCCTTCCTTCCTTCCTTCCTTCCTTCCTTCCTTCCTTCCTTTCTTTCTTTCTTTCTTTCTTTCTTTCTTTCTTTCTTTCTTTCTTTCTTTCTTTCTTTCTTGGCGGGGAGAGAAGCTTGAAGTGTCCTGCCATTTCATGTTTTCCCAGGCTGAGAGCATTTTATATTTTTAGTTTTCTGCTGTGTGATCCTTGTGCTTTTTCTTTATGTTTTATTTTTTAAACTGCATTGCAAAATCCCACTATTCTCCTAAAGTTTTAGGCTTGTTTGTACATTACCTGTCCCCTGGTTCCACCCCAAAGTCTCCTGGCTCCACCCCCAAATTTTAGGGGGCCTTGAAGGAGAAGTGTAAAAATAAGCAGGCCACGGAGGGGGAAAGTTTGGAAAACCCTGCTGTAGGCTGATCCTGCACTGAGCAAGGGTTAGACTTGATGGCCTCTATTGGCCCTTCCAACTTTGTGATTATATAATTCCTGGGTCTTCCTTCCCTTTCAAAGACTGTGAAAACGTTTGCTCTCCTCCAGTCTTGTGGCATATCTCCAATCCTCCAAGAGGTCTTGAAGATGATGGATCAATGCTCTGCAAACTCTCTAGAACGTTCTTTGAGCACTCTCAGGTGCATACCATCTGGTCCAGGGGATTTGTATTCATCCAGTGAAGCCAAGTGCCTCTCAACAACCCATCTGTCCGCATCAACTGGCAGCCCAGATGTTTTGTCTTGACTACTGCCATCTCTAGATTGGCCTGTTCTCTTCTGCAGGATGAAAAACTGAGACAAAATAGGTATTGAGCCTTTCTGCTTACTCTCAGTCCTCTGTCAAAGTTTCTCCATTTTCACCCAACAGTTGGCCTCTCACCTCTTTTACCTTCTGTTTGCTAGTCACATCTCTGAAGAAGCTTTTCTTGTTGTAGCAAGCCTCTCAGCTCACTCTTGAACTTTGGCCTCTCTGACAGCTGATCTACAGTGCTCAGCAACCTGCCTTCTTAGACCTGTTGCTTTTGATGAGGTTTTCATTCAATATGGTCATCTTTCAGTGAACTGGGCTTCTGGAAGTGACCATCATGGTAGACAAAACAGGAAAGGAGTTACCTTAAGAGTGGCAATGGCTCCTGGTGATTAAAAACCCTTCAGCAAAGTCCATTCCGCCCTTTCCCCCATGTCATTTGGCAACCCAGGTGTTGACTGAAAGTACAGCCACTGCCACGTTCCTGGTAATCAGAGATGACACTAGGCTCAGGTGTTATTTCTTCTACAGTTTATTCATACGGACATTTGTCTTGGACAATTTCCAAATGTCTGCTCTGTGTCTGAATGTACAACAGCTTGAATATAAAATGCTGATGCCGTACATCACTTCAGCCATCCACTTCTCACTTTAGCCACTCATTCATTGTCACACCAGACGTTTGCTGGGAGTTCCATGTCTGAAGCTCCCAGCAGTCATAATGGTCCATCAGAAAGTTTAATCAGATTCTTCAAGAACTCGTCCCATCCTCTTAGGAAGGAACTCAATGTGTCTCGTTTATTATTTGTAATTACTTTGTTGATACCCTGGCTGTCTCTCCGATGGGAACCCAAAATGGCATTCTCCTCTTCTCTATTTTATCCCCACAACATGACTGACCCAAGGTATCCAGCATATTTCCATGGAAGAGTGGGGATTTGAACTGGGGTCTCTGAGATCCTAGGCTGACCCTCTAAACACTACACAACAATGGCACTTCTACTATTATCTATCTTGGCACTAAAAGCCCTAACTAGAATCACTGAAGCAGCCATCTTAGGAATCTACTCCTGTTTTTTCCACCCAGACTCCACCAGGCCATTCCTTCATTAACTTTGTACTAACTGTATAATATTTTTGTGTAAACTTAGTAACCACTCGGGTTCCTGACACTGCCTCAGTCTGTCAGGAGATCTTGAGGGTGGTAGCAGGGGAAGGCAGATTTTGGGGAGGATCTGATTTAGTTCCAGAAAGCTTTTGATAAAGTTCCTCATCAAAGGCTCCTTAGAAAGCTTGAGAGTCATGGAGTAAAAGGACAAGTCCTCTTGTGGATCAAAAACTGGCTGAGTAATAGGAAGCAGAGAGTGAGTATAAATGGGCAGTCTTCGCAGTGGAGGACGGTAAGCAGCGGGGTGCCACAGGGCTTGGTACTGGGTCCCATGCTCTTTAACTTGTTCATAAATGATTTAGAGTTGGGAGTGAGCAGTGAAGTGGCCAAGTTTGTGGATGACACTAAATTGTTCAGGGTGGTGAGAACCAGAGAGGATTGTGAGGAACTCCAAAGGGATCTGTTGAGGCTGGGTGAGTGGGCATCAACGTGGCAGATGCGGTTCAATGTGGCCAAGTGCAAAGTAATGTATATTGGGGCCAAGAATCCCAGCTACAAATACAAGTTGATGGGGTGTGAACTGGCAGAGACGGACCAAGAGAGAGATCTTGGGGTTGTGGTAGATAACTCACTGAAAATGTCAGGACAGTGTGCGTTTGCAATAAAAAAGGCCAATGCCATGCTGGGAATTATTAGGAAGGGAATTGAAAACAAATCAGCCAGTATCATAATGCCCCTGTATAAATCGATGGTGCGGTCTCATTTGGAGTACTGTGTGCAGTTCTGGTCGCCACACCTCAAAAAGGATATTATAGCATTGGAGAAAGTCCAGAGAAGGGCAACTAGAATGATTAAAGGGCTGGAGCACTTTCCCTATGAAGAAAGGTTGAAACGCTTGGGACTCTTTAGCTTAGAGAAACGTCGACTGCGGGGTGACATGATAGAGGTTTACAAGATAATGCATGGGATGGAGAAAGTAGAGAAAGAAGTACTTTTCTCCCTTTCTCACAATACAAAAACTCGTGGGCATTCGATGAAATTGCTGAGCAGACAGGTTAAAACGGATAAAAGGAAGTACTTCTTCACCCAAGGGTGATTAACATGTGGAATTCACTGCCACAGGAGGTGGTGGCAGCCACAGTATAGCCACCTTCAAGAGGAGTTTAGATAAAAATATTGAGCAGAGGTCCATCAATGGCTATTAGCCACAGTGTATGTGTGTATATAAAATTTTTGGCCACTGTGTGACACAGAGTGTTGGACTGGATGGGCCGTTGGCCTGATCCAACATGGCTTCTCTTATGTTCTTATGTTCTTATGTTAGTTCTGAAACTGGCGGGGAGGCTAGGGACATGGGATACATCAGCAATGGTGTGGCATTACTTCCAGGAGAAAAAAAAACAGAAGTGTCATCACACATCTCTATATGATATAACTATAGAGTTTTAGGCAATTTCTAGAGAGAACTGACATCACTTTCAGGTTTTCCCCAGAACTAACATCACACCATCAGCCAGATGGCCATTTTTATTTTTTTCCTCCACCTGTTGGAGTGGTGACAGGAAACAAGTGGGGAAAAACTGTAATTATGTTCTATGTTGCCCTCTGCTATCTGTAGTGTTTACCACAGAGATTAACGGGAATTCCTAAAGCATCACTAGTTGGAGTCCATTTTCTTTCCTCTCCTCAATTCCTCTAGGCAGGAAATTGGAGCTGGGATCAGGTAAATAGGAAGACTATACACAAGCAATTAAAAACCCCTAATTTCTCAGGTGCATAGAGGTACATGCACTTGAGAACTGGATTTTTAAAATTTTTTAGGACCTCTGGAGATGAGACTCACAACACATCTCTGATCTGGCCTACCTCTTATGAAGTAACCCTTTAATCATTCTGCATAATTTAAGATGTATTATTATTTCCAAGGCCAAATAAGCAGATTAAAACAAAACAAGTAACCAGCCTCTTCCCTATGATGACAATGATGTTGTGTACAATGATGTGAGTATAATGATGTACTCACAACATGCTTTTCCTGAACCACAAAACCCGGCATACACCTGTTGCTGCTCTTGAGTCTATCCAGAACAGTCACCACTTGGGCAATCTGAGTTGTAACTGGGGTGATTTTACAAACAGCACCAGGTGTAGATCCCAATCCATTGGTGCAGCAATCTGTTCCAGCCTTACTGCATAGGACCTGCATACAAAAACAGTATCTCTATTAAAGTGGATAGATTGGAGAAGAATGGATTTTTTGTGTGTCTAATTTCAAAACAATCAAGGAAAACCTACTGGGGTTTTCAATCTATGGCAAAGAACATGGAGATGTTATCAGCTTTCCTTTCCCTTGTTGCTCCATGCCTTATTAAGGTAAAGTTAATTAGGAAACAATGGGGATCCTGTTCAGGTGGAACCTTGGAAATCTGTTTGCTCCCAACCAGAGGTGTTTCTTTTATGTTTCAACTATTGCAACAATTGCATAGAGACACACCAAAAATGTGCAGCGATAACTTCACAGCTGTTGATTTGAGGAAGAGCAGCTTTTGAATCTGCATGTCGTCAGATTGCATAAGATTAGATATCCTTCTGTATCTCAATTACATTTGACTCGTTAATATGTAATCAAAAGATAATCTTGAAACAAAAAGCAGGTACATCTTTTTTTCCTTGGTCAAAAGGAATCCCAGACTGCGCTGCAGCAGGACCCTGTCAGAAACGACTTCTTTGTTTAACTTCAATATCATATTGCCAGACATTATCATTTATATATTCATGATAAATAGCATCAAAAGATTAGAAACTGAAAGTGTGGGGGGTAAGAGATGAAAATTTCCCTTCTCTCCTAATTCAAATATTGTTCCTATCTCATGCAGATTACTCATATAGTGTAAATCCATACTTCCTCCCACCCACCCCCATTAATCTGTATAAATTAGCACCGTGGCGGCTAATGACATAGTGAAAATGTTTACATATGTGTAAGCATTAATCACTTCCCAAACTCATTATCAAAAGAAATCTCTTACAAGACAGTCACTGTTATTAGTCTTTTGGCAAGATAGCCCAGCTTCATTTAATTAAGGTGTTAAGCAAATGAGAAATGACATCTTTCGTGGGGAATTGATGTTGGGTTAGAAATGGGTCAATGGCAAATTTTGTGTGTACATGTGTGGTGCAAAAACTTGAAAAAGTGCCTGAAGGAATTTTTACAGCTGTCTTAATGTATATGAGTGTATGAGCTAGGAACAAGATTTGAACAATTAAAGGAAATGATCGATCAAGATTCAAAACTTTGAACTCATTTCCTTCAGTGAAGTCTTGACTTCAAAGGGAGATGTTAAAACCACATTTTTTGTGTGATCAGGCAGAGCTGCTCCCTGCTGAACTTGGAGACCCAGTTGCCTGGTGGATGCCAGGCTCCCTAGGCAGAGAAAGAGACTGCAGTTGCTGGTAGGAAAGTGATCAAGTCTTTGAGCTGTCCATTTAGAACAATATGGAGTGCGGTACTGTCATGCTGGGACCATGCTGTGGTTGTCAGTTCTGAGCAATATTACTGGCTTTACATGCTTACTGTGGTATTTTACCTTGTAGTAAGCTGTCTGAAGAACCAAAAGTGTAAGGTGACAGGTGTTGCAAAAGACTTGAGGATTCTGGATGACAAACCTCACCTATGCCTGGCCAAGAACAGGGCATTTGCCCTCTTTTTACTTGAATATCATCATCTATGGCTCCGAATCGTGGGTTTTATACCGTCATCACCTGCGACTCCTTGAGCGCTTTCATCAGCGCTGCCTTCGCACCATCCTCAACATCCACTGGAGTGACTTTGTGACCAACACTGAAGTCCTCAAGCGGGCAGAGGTTACCAGCATCGAGGCACTGCTGTTGAAGACGCAGCTGCGCTGGGCAGGGCATATTTCTAGGATGGAAAACCACCGCCTTCCCAAGATTGCCCTGTATGGCGAACTCTCCACCGGCCATCGAAATAGAGGGGCACCAAAGAAGAGGTACAAGGACTCCTTGAAGAAATCCCTTAGCACCTGTCACATCAACCATCACCAGTGGTCTGACCTAGCCTCAGATCGCAAAGCATGGAGACACACCATCCACCAGGCTGTCTCTTCCTTTGAGAACGCACGCATAGCTGGTCTTGAGGACAAAAGGAGATTGAGGAAGAATCGCACTGCTACAGGACCAACCCTAAATCAGACTTTTCCCTGCAGCCGCTGTGGCCGGACCTGCCTGTCCCACATTGGTCTTGTCAGCCACCAGCGAGCCTGCAGCAAACGTGGACTATTGCACCCTTCTTAAATCTTCGTTCGCGAAGCCAAGCCGAGAGAGAGAGAGATAATCGGGACACTATTTGTCTAAACGCCATCTTTTTAGGGGTTAGGGTCTTGTAACTTTTAATTTTTGATCTATTGTTTTAATCTAATATGGTAACCCACCCCGAGCCCATTCATGGGAAGGGCAGGATAGAAATTGAATCAAATAACTAAATGTTGACTGGGTTACCATCAGTGAGAGAGGTTCAGACTAGCAAGGCTTAGATTAAGAGTATGGGGATGAAATACAAGAATAGCATACACTCCTTCATTTCCATTTTGACTTGAGAAATTCATGTCTTTGCCTGACCTTCCTGCTGGACAGGGCCATCCTGCTCACAGCAAGACAAGATATTGACATAATATTATGATGGGAGGAGACCACTGTTGGTGGTGCATACCATAAACTTCATATTATAAGAGCATTGCAGACTACTGCTGACTCTATGTCAATACTGAGAACTCATTTAATTTAGAGTTGTGTGATACTGAACTGCCTCTCTCAGTATGAACCCACTATGAACATGTTATCTTAGCAGTGTCATCCATTTTGTCAGACGCACACCACCTTGGTAAGGACTTCATTTTCTTCATAACACCAGTTTTATGGAATGTTCTGCCAAAGAAAGTCCAGAAAGTTTCCTCACTTAGCAGTTTCCTGTAAAGCATGTCATTAAGTGGGAAGAGTAAAAATTAATTTGTATTTCATAATCTTAATGCTAGGCAATGAATTTTTTATCAGCATTGTTAAACTGTGAGGTATTAATTGTGTTCTGCAACTGCACTATATTGGTAAGTTTTTAAAAAGTGTTATAACTGCTTTGAATGCTTGATAAGGTGGGTTAAATAAATAAATAAATAAATAAATAAATACATTGATGTGCCTAAAATATAGGAATTATACATTTCAAAATGGCTCCATGTAGTGCTGCTGACCTGGGTGGCCCAGGCTACCCTGATCTCATCAGCAGGGAGGGTCTGCCCTGGGTAGTACTTGGACAGGAAGTCATCCAGGATGGTTACAAAGAAGCCTGCAAACCACCTCTGTTTGTCTCTTTCCTCTATGATTTGATGGTCCTTTAGCCAACCACCCTATGCACTTGAGAAAGCTACCATGGCAGGGAAACATGTTCTCCTAGCCAAGCTCACAAGAATAATTTTCTAGGTGCAAAAACATTTGTTCCACCTTTTGACTCGGGAGAGCATTCAAACATAGTTCCCCACCTATAGTCTGAAGTACAGTCCCCACAGAGTTATGCCTTTCAAATCCCCTAGCTATAGTCATGGAAAGTAAATGCCACCAGCTTCAGATGGTGATCCATGAACACAAATAGAGAGCTGTTGCAATGACAGCATATGTATTGAAATATGTAATCCTGTAAACCAGGAAATTACTGGTTGAAATCTTGTCAGTGTCGTAAACTTATTTCATAGCCTTAGGCAGTTCAGTATTTCATACCCGTTCCAATGAATACACATACAATCTGTGTATCTTGCACACTTGATTTTTCTTTATATGTGCATTGAGTAGTTCTCATATTACATTCAACACATGTACACCTGAACAAATATTTGAAACCCCACATTTATTCCTGGTCTCATTCATAAAGTGAAGATTTTTGGCTTTTTCATACAAACTGATGCATGTATATGCACACACAAGATGCATGTGTATTCACTTTAACAAGTGAACAGCCCCAATTAGTTAGACCATTAATCCACCAAGGTCAGTATGGCCTACTCTAACTGCAGAACCTCTCCAGGGTCTCAGGTGGAGATCTTTCACATTACCTACTGCCTGATACTTTTCGTTTGAGATGCCAAGGATTGAACCAGGAACCTGCTACATTTTAAAGAGACATTTTATTGCTTTGCCATGGACCCATCCCTTAATTTGGAATATTCAATAAACAAGAGAATAAGTTAAAAAAAAACCCAAGTCAATATTATTTGAACTGGAGTGAAGCCTCTGGGTCTCTGATTTTTAACTCGCTTACAGTGGAGACCTCCTATGAGAAGAAAAAAAAATGGAAGAAGCCTAAAGAAGCTGAGATGATGCCATAAAGAGCTGTCTAAAGATTTGAGAAATTAAAAAGATTTAGGAAGTGGAAGGATGAATATAAACAAATCACCAGTGCTTGTAGAGAAAGAGTTAGGAAAGTTAAAGCTCAGTATGAGCTTAGGCTAGCCAAAGATACTAAAAACAACAAAAAAGGGTTCTTTTCTTATGTTCAGAGTAAGAAAAAGAGCAAGGACATGGTAGGCCCATTGCGAGAATAGGAAAGTGAAATTGTAGCAAGTGATGAAGAGAGGGCAGAACTGCTCAATTCCTACTTTTACTCAGTCTTCTCTTCTGAGGGAAACAGTGCTTAACATGGCAAAACCAGAACATATAATTAGGGTATGGAGTTCCAACCTTGGATCAGCAAAGAGGTAGTGTACATAAACACCTAGTTTCTTTAAATGAAAATAAGTCCTCAGGGCCAGTTGAACTGCATCCAAGGGTACTAAAAGAGTTTGTGGATGTAATTTCTGAGACTTTGGCCATTATTTTTGAGAATTCTTGGAGAACAGGAGAGGAGCTGGAAGATTGGAAGTGGGCAAATGTCCCCATCTTCAAGAAGGGGGAAAAGGAGAATCTAGGTAACCGATGAATCAGCTTGGCATCTATACCTGGAAAAGTTTTAAAACAAATCATCAGTCAGTCCTGGAATATTTAGAGAGGATGGCTGTGATTACGAAGAGCCAGCATGGGTTTCTCTGGAACAAATCATTCCAGACTAATGACCTTATCTCTCTTTTTCTTTTTTTTGAGAAAGTTACTATCTTGCTGGATTAGGGGAATACTGTAGACATAGTTTATCTTGATTTCAGTTTTCATAAGGTTCCGCATACTATCCTTGTTGACCAGTTGGTAAAATGTGGTTTGGATCCTGTTACTGTTAGGTGGATCTGTAACTGGTTGACAGATTGCACCCAAAGATCGCTTGTGAATGGTTCCTCATCCTCTTGGAGAGGAGTGACAAGTGGAGTGCCTCAAGGATCTGTCCTCGTTCAACATCTTTATAAATGATTTGGATGAAGGAATAGAGGGAATGCTTATTAAATTTGCAGATGATACTAAATTGGGAGGGATTGCAGATACAGTAGAAGACAGAAACAGGATGAATTTGACAGGTTGGAAAACTGGGCAAAACCGATAAAATGAATTTTAACAGGGATAAATGTAAAGTGCTGCATTTAGGTAGGAAAAATCCAATGCATGGTTATAGGATGGGGGAGACTTGTCTTAGCAGTAGTATGTGTGAAGAGGATCTTAGTGGATCATACACTGAACATGAATCAGCAATGTGATGTGGTGGCTAAAAAAGCTAATGCAATTTTGGGCTGTATCAACAGTGGTATAGTGTCCAGATCATGTGAAGTGAAGTATAACTTTAGTCTGCTCTGGTAAGACCTAACCTGGAGTATTGTGTTCAGTTTTGGGCACCTTGAGTTTTGCTCCTTGAGTCCTCCCTTACAATGGAGGCTCAGGTGGCAGCCACTGTTAGATCTGCCTTTTTCCATCATCGGCAAGCACGGCAGCTGGCCCCTTACCTGGACCGCAGCGACCTAGCGACGGTAATCCATGCTACGGTCACCTCAAGAATAGATCACTGTAATGCTCTCTACATGGGGCTACCCCTGACGCTAACCCGGAGACTACAACTAGTGCAGAACGCTGCGGCACGGCTGTTAATGGGGCTACCACGACGGGAGCACATTCGGCCAGTGCTGAGAGAGCTGCACTGGTTGCCTGTTGTGTTCCGAGTTCGCTTCAAGGTGTTGGTATTAACCTTTAAAGCCCTTTATGGTCAGGGACCTGCCTATCTACGGGACCGCCTTTCCCCATATATCCCCCAGAGAGCACTGCGATCAGGGACAAAAAATCTGCTGTCTGCCCCTGGCCCAAAAGAAGCCAGGCTATGCGCAACAAGATCTAGGGCCTTCTCGGTGGCAGCACCAGAACTCTGGAACACCCTCCCAGAAGCTATAAGGGCCCTGCGGGATCTGTCGGCGTTCCGCAGGGCCTGTAAGACCGAACTGTTTAGACAGGCTTTTCTGGTTGACTGAAAATGGGCTGCCACCAGACATCCTACAGAAGCTGGTGGTCATAGTCAGAACCCAATACCGCCAGACTGGATTGAGATAGCGTAATAGTTTTAAACTGATAAATGTATTATGGTTTTATATGTTTTATGGAATTGATTGTTTTTATGATACTGTAAGCCGCCCTGAGTCCGCTTGTGGAGAGGGCGGGATATAAATGCAAAGTAATAAATAAAAAATAAATAAATAATAAGAATGATATAGACAAGCTGGAACAAGTCCAGAGGAGGGTGAAGAAGATGGTGAGGGGTCTGGAGATCAAGTCCTAAGAAAGGTTGAAGGAGCTGGACATGTTTAGCTCAGAGAGGAGGTGGCTGAGAAGTGATATGATCACCATCTTCAAGTACTTGAATATGTAATCTTTCATTAAAATCTGCCTCTGTTCCTGAGAACTGGAAGGTAGCAAATGTCACTCCCATCTTTAAGAAGGGTTCCAGAGGAGATCCGGGAAATTACAGGCCAGTCAGTCTGACTTCAATACCAGGAAAGTTGGTAGAAACCATTATCAAGGACAGAATGAGTAGGCACATTGATGAACACAAGTTATTGAGGAAGACTCAGCATGGGTTCTGTAAGGGAAGATCTTGTCTCACTAACCTGTTACAGTTCTTTGAGGGGGCGAACAAACATGTGGATAAAGGGGACCCAATAGATGTTGTTTACCTTGACTTACAGAAAGCTTTTGATAAAGTTCCTCATCAAAGGCTCCTTAGTAAGCTCAAGAGCCATGGAGTAAAAGAACAGGTCCTCTTATGGATCAAAAACTGGCTAATTAATAGGAAGCAGAGAGTGAATATAAATGGGCAGTCTTTGCAGCAGAGGATGGTAAGCAGCGGGGTGCTGCAGGGCTCAGTACTGGGTCCCATGCTCTTTAACTTGTTCATTAATGATTTGGAGTTAGGAGTAAGCAATGAAGTGGCTACATTTGCAGATGACACTAAATTGTTCAGGAACAAACCAGAGAGGATTGTGAGGCACTCCAAAGGAATCTGTTGAGGCTGGGTGAGTGGGCGTCAGCGTGGCAGATGAGGTTCAATGTGGCCAAGTGCAAAGTAATGCACATTGGGGCTGAGAATCCCAGCTACAAATACAAGTGGATGGGGTGTGAACTGGCAGAGACTGACCAAGAGAGAGATCTTAGGGTCGTGGTAGATAACTCACTGAAAATGTCAAGACAGTGTGTGATTGCAATAAAAAAAGGCCAACGCATGCTGGGAATTATTAGGAAGGGAATTGAAAACAGATCAGCCAGTATCATAATGCCCGTGTATAAATTGATGGTGCACAATTCTGGTCACCGCACCTCAAAAAGGATATTATAGTATTGGAAAAAGTCCAGAAAAGGGCAACTAGAATGACTAAAAGGTTGGAACACTTCCCCTATGAAGAAAGGTTAAAACACCTGGGGCTCTTTAGCTTGGAGAAACGTCAACTGCGGGGTGACATGATAGAGGTTTACAAGATTATGGATGGAATGTAGAAAGTAGAGAAAGAAGTCCTTTTCTCCCTTTCTCACAATACAAGTACTCGTGGGCATTCAATGAAATTGCTGAGCAGTCAAGTTAAAATGGATAAAAGGAAGTACTTCTCCACCAAAGGGTGGAATTCACTGCCACACGAGGTGGTGGTGGCTGCAAGCATAGCCAGCTTCAAGAGGGGATTGGATAAAAATATGGAGCAGAGGTCCATCAGTGGCTATTAGCTGTTAGAGTGGTTCCTCAGTGGAACAGGCTTCCTCAGGAGGTGGTGGGCTCTCCTTCCTTTGAGGTTTTTAAACAGAGGCTAGATGGCCATCTGACAGCAATGAGGATCCTGTGAATTTAGGGGGAGGTATTTCTGAGTTTCCTGTGTTGTGCAGGTGGTTGGACTAGATGACCCTGGAGGTCCCTTCCAACTCTATGATTCTAAGTGTTCTGTTGTCAGTTTTGTCTTCCAGCATAATTCTCTCAGCTTTAAAACATTTAACTAATAAAGTTAGCTAAATCATTTATGCACGACTATTTTTGTAGTAAAAGCCCAGCAGGAACTCATTTGCATGTTAGACCACACCCCCTGACACCACCATTGTTACACACGGGGCTTTTGTGTCGGAAAAGCCCAGCAGGAGCTCATTTGCATATGTGGCCACATCCCCTGATGCCAAACCAGCTAGAACCGCATTCTTGTGTGCTTCTGCTAAATAAAAAGCCATGCATTCATGGGTGACCTTTCCCCCCTGTGCAGATTGCTTTCAACCAAACTGCTCATCCTTTGAGCATCCTTTTCAGAAATGTGATTATATCCCCTGTCTTTGAGATAAGGAACTAGAGTCGAAGGATGGCTTCTTGTTGAAGGTGATGTGGGCAGGCAGCACTCCCAAGATCACTTTCCTGGGAGTAAGCACTATTTAATAAATCGGACTTACTTATGAGTAAACCTGTTTAGGATTGCTCCCATGGTAGTTGAAGGCTGAGATTTATCTTTCAGCACTTGTGCTCCAGGGTTTAATCTTACCTACCTCTAGTAAAGAGGCCTAGTCCAATTCTCACATTTTCCTGTTTAGGATCAGATTCTTGCCTGATATGAGAGATGGACCAAGGTTAGGGTAGCCGTGAAATAACTTTTAGGCCTGGTCTACACTTGTGAGAGAATGAGGTGGTAGAACTATGAGGAGGGAGGAAGAACTGCACCACTGCTGGTGATAGATTCGTTTTTGCTGCTCCTCCCCACACAAAAACCACAACATAAAAGTGGAAAACTAGCATAGCACAAAGGAAACAACCTTTGCTTGCTATTCTGGCTTTGATTGTAGAGTTCTAGAAGCCTATAAGAAACACTTATGAGTTTCAGTTATATCTTCGTAACAATTGTCTGTATTAGGATCAGCATCAAAATGTTACCTGATTCATTCAAATTGCTAGGGGATCTTTTTTCTGTTTCATGAAATAACCAATTCCAAAGCTATAAGTACTTCTACAGAAAAGATTCAACATTCCTTCTCCAGGTTCATAGATCTTTGGGGGGTTTTGATGATAGCTTGACTGTGTGAAAACCATTCTCTGTGCAATTATACCTGTGAGAATAGGCACATTGCTCATTAATGCACAGTATTATATATCCTAAAATAAATTCAACATGCATTTTAAAGGCTTCCCTTTTCTGTGTTGTTGGTTCACTGATGTAGTATCTAAGAAAATATTGATTTCATTTGTGAATTTCCCTTTGTGAATATTATATTTTCAGCGACATAAGGATTCAAGTAAATAAAACTGTGGAGGGCAGAATTCAAAACCTGGGGAATTCTGCATACTTGTGAATATTCATTCCAGCCGTAATAGGCTAGTAAACACTTTGTCACCTAACAGTAACTTTATCTTCCACAGCATCCTTGCTATGATCTGAGATGTAATGTTATTTCAGTAGTCTTTGACTTGACAGGGCCAGTGTCATGAGTTTTACAATGATTTTTCACAACAGGATCCTGGCCTGCGCTGGCTGGTTCCAAATTCTTTTTGCAGGCATTCTTGCAAAGTTATGTTTTGATCTTTTCATCGTCCTCAGCCAGACTGCACTAGGTTGCTGCCCACCAGTGGCGTATTAAAGGGAATACATGAACAAAGAAGGAAATGCCACGTTTGTTTACTGGATCAGTGGAATTGGAGGAGATATGATAGTCCAAATGTTTGTAAGCATTCAGGTCTAAAATAAATTAATGAGGGAAAGTTGCAGGTCTTGAGTCATGAAAGGATGGATATTTAAATTAATTTTACTTTTTGCTTACAATAACATTTTAAGGTAAAGATGTACAAAGCATAAAAGCATGTGGTTAAGTTCTTGCATGCATTGTTTCTCAGTTACACCATAGGGTACAATCTAAAGGGAGAGGATGCTTAATTTTGACTATATGATACATCCCATGGGACTTTTGAAAACTCTCCTGCCTAACACTACAACCTTAATGTTCATATACAGAGGCATGATCCCTCAAAAGCATAACAGCCTTGATTCCATGATCTCTCCCGTGCTGTGTGTAGAGGTACCATCGTCATGGTGGGGAAAAGGAGGCTTGTTCATGCTTCCTGTATCCCAATAATCTCTGTCCAGAAGTTTGTATTTCTTGGGTTGGATCCAAACTACATTGACGATTTCCATTATTCCCTCTTCGTGAATGAGATCCTCGTCATGTCACTCCATAGGGTCTTCTATCCTCCAGGAGCAGCATTTGGTGGAAATCAGTGGATTTCAGTTGAAGGAAGAGTCAGGGAAGTTTCATTCTGCCTTTGCAAAAATTTTAGCCCAGATCAAACCCCTTCACTTGACCACAGAAGAGAAGGCAGGGTAGTTACAAGAAGGTGTGCACAGATTTCCTTTGCACAGTCCTAAAAATGCTTCCCACTAAATAAAGCATAGTAGACATTTGAGTAGACCGGCTTAAGACTGCTCTCTTGGTGCTTAGGTTTGTATCATATGAGAGGAAGATGAACCAGATTCAGTAATGCCCTATGGCAGGGGTCCCCAATTTTGTTGGACCTGTGGGCACCTCTAGAAAGTTGAGAAAAGTTGGTACCAAGATGGAATGTCTGCCACAGAGCAGGGCCAATTTAAAAAGTCTGAGTGGTTCCACAAAATGTTGAGTAACTCCAAATGAAGTTTCCTCCTGTGTCCAAGCCAGAAGCTTCTAAATGTGGGCTCTCTGCAGACATGCAGGCTGTTATAAAATACCTCCTGCACCAAGAAGGTGAGGGAAGTATGACATCAGTACTTTGCTCTGGAGAAAAGACACTATTTGGTTTAATTTCCAAAGGAGAGAGTATGCAGCCCACCCACCCCCCGTGTGGTCAGAAGGAGATGCTAGCTGCCAAGCCCACAGAGGTAAACCTGTGTCTCTGACCCAGCTGAGGTACATGGGTATGATGCATTAACCCAAAATGAGCTCAGTCCTTTGATTGTTGATCATCTAGTAGGGAAAAACTTAAAACTTCCTGTCCACCCCCCCCATTCCATTCATGAGTCTTTGAATTTTATCTCTGTTGTATATGTGATTGGTGATGTGTCTATTATATGGAGTTCTTGCCTGGCTCCTTCGAGCCCATAGGACTGAGCTTGGGGACTCGGGAACAATGGCAGGAGGATCCAAATCCCGGCTGCCCTGCTCCAGTCATGGGCCCCTGTTGGTTTGAATGGTCCAATAGAATGCTAGGGTGGGAACCTGGAATGTATATATAGTTGACCCGGTTGGCCCAGTAGTTAGTCTTTGAGTGCAGCCCTATATGATGCTGTACTGAATAAAGAGCTATGTTCACTATCACCTTGCCTCATCATTGCGTGGAACCCACCATATTAGGCTGATTAAACAAATGGGCATCAGGAAACTTACTGGTATGTGCCATGGCACCTAGGACTTCCATTTACCATCCCAGCATGGGGAATTGCCTGCCCCAGGCTGTCCACCTTCAAGAAACTGAGGAATGGGGAAAAAAGTCTCCACATAGCTGTTTAGGAATTTCTCATAGTCTCCATGGTGAAGACTAGAGACTCAAGAAGGCATCCTACACCATCACCAGGAAGTGATATCACACCCTACCCAAACTCTACCCTAGTACTATGCATGGGTGTGAAAGCTGACAGGAAGAAAGCTGATTCATTTGAAATGTGATGTCAGAGTAGAGAAATACTGTGGACTGTCAAAAACACAGATCACTGGGCTCTAGACCAAATCAAGCCTGAACTCTCCCTAGAAGCTAAAATGACCATATGGAGGCTATCTATCATACCACAGCAGCCCTCAGTTTGCAAGACCTGACCAAGGCTGTTAATGATAAGATTGTTTGGAGGTCATTAATTCATAGGGTCATCATAAGTCAGAAGCAACCTGATGACATTGAACATACTCACAAATCCATTGAAATCCACTGACTTAGTAACTGTAACTTTATAGAATTGCACTGTAAATCAGTTAAATAGGTGATCAATGTAAAGCCTTTTTAAAAAAGGTTCCTTTTGCTGGTGCTAATGGTTTATGCAGAGATTAAATGAACAAATAAAAATCAGAAGAAACATATTCCAGTATTCTTTGGGAAGTGGCAAGAACAATAGCTACACCATCTGGTTGATTTTCACAACTAATTCACGAAGATGGAAGGATGGAAGGTGGATAGATAGGTAGGAAAGATGATGGAAAGATGGAAAGATGGAAAGATGGAAAGATGGAAAGATGGATGGATGATGGATGGATGGATGGATGGATGGATGGATGGATGGATGGATGGATGGATGACAGACAGACAGACAGATAGACAGATAGATAGATACTTTGTCATTCTTCCTGCCAAAATATTAAGTAATCACTAGAGCTTAAAATACTGTATGCTGCTTTCCCTTCTGACTGTAACTTCATAGTTATCACCAGGGGTCATTTTGTAGAAAAATAGGTGGTGGAGCTCATCTAGGATTGTTATGCAGCTGAACCTTCTATTTAATGGACAAGGAGGTGGAACTCGCAGAAGGAGGAGGAAGAACTTTCAGAAAGGTTCAGGAGCTGTGCTCCTGTGAGCTCCCACTGAATCTGACGCCTGGTTATCACTGTTACATTTTAAGTACAAGACTGGTTCATTGCACTCATAGAAGAAATACTTTTATTTTGCGATCCTTTCTATTGGAAAAAAATATAGATTATGTAAGCAAACAGGACAGAGTATGAGACTGCATTCCTACATGGTTGCACTACAGCAATAATTTGCAACTGGAGTGCAAATTACAGGACGATCTGTTTGTGAATGATTGGTATAGATCAAGGATAGCACAGTACCCAGCCATGCACAAAACGTCATTAGGTATGTCATCTGTCCTGAACATTGCCCCATTCTAAAATATCAGAAAGGATCATAATTCAGACAAAATTATCCTCAACATCTGGAAATTACACCCTTGCTGTCTGGTTTCCCAAAAAGCAAGAGGTGGGAAGGGCTGGGTCACTGAAGGGAGAGAATGGCTCAGGATTCAAATAGCTGAGGTTAAAAATCATACATTTTGCTTCAGTCATAAAATGCAAGTTGCAGTCTTGTACACCCTTAATTTGCACTGGGGCTAGATGTAGAAAGAGAAAGGTTTATCTTGTCAACCTCCACTTGGTTTTACTGTGAGGATGAGATACAGAGAGGCAAATGAATCAATTAAACTTTCAGGCAATAATAAAATAAATACTTAAAGCAGCTGAAGCATGTCAAAAGTTACTGAAATACTGCTCAGCTATACTCATTTTAACATTTTATCTTGAACATAAATACTGAGCAACTGTATGATGCAACTGTACTAATTCAACAGGTACAGTCATCAACAAGGCTTCACAGTCCAACTGGGCTCAACAATTCACAGGAAATTCATTGAGCACCATATCAGGGTATCGTGCCATGATTTAATGCCTGATCTCTTGAGCAGCTCCTGTGAAAAATGTGAATTTATGTGTTACATATTTAACCTGGCCTGACAGGATGTAATAGATCTTATCTGTGTCAGCGTATCTATGATGAGGCCCTCAGAAAGAAATCTATCTCTTGCAGCATCATACCCTGAGCAGCACAAAACATGGTAGGTGATATCCTGGATGGCTTTCTGACTGCGAGCAGCAAAGGCATCAACAGAGAGACTGCATCTCGCTGCCATCCAGGAAAGCAGCATTTGAAGTCCCAGGCTTTTCCAAGAGAACAGAACATGCATCCAGTAAAAAGGCTGCTAAGAGGCCCGTTGTGAGACATCAAGCATTGCAAATAAATCATCATCATATACTTGTGCATCTTTTTTGAAACACTCTGTTCAATCTGCTTTTTTGATGATTCAGAATCAGCAAAATGCTGTATAAGAAGAAGAAGAAGATAGAAGATATTGGATTTATATCCCGCCCTCCACTCCAAAGAGTCTCAGAGCGGCTCACAATCTCCTTTACCTTCCTCCCCCACAACAGTCATCCTGTGAGGTGGGTGGGGCTGGAGAGGGCTCTCACAGCAGCTGCCCTTTCAAGGACAACCTCTGCCAGAGCTATGGCTGACCCAAGGCCATGCTAGCAGGTGCAAGCGGAGGAGTGGGGAATCAAACCCGGTTCTCCCAGATAAGAGTCTGCACACTTAACCACTACACCAAACCAGCTCTCATAGGAATAGTTTTGAACAATTCTGAACTCAAAATCTATAATTCTGGATATTTGGAATAATTCCATCCTGGATGCAGACAGTGATGATGCTGTCCAGCACCCACTCTGACAGGTCATCCCAACCTACCCCTCTTCTCCTTGTGCATATTGTACTTTTTTATTACTTCCAGAAGCCACTTAATGCCCCAAAGAGGCAGGAGATAATTGTTAAAGCAAATGTGTTGTCCTGATACTTCTTGGCCTCTCTGCTTTTATTGCCTGCGTAACTTTGCATTTGGAAATGATGTCTTCTACGATGATACATGATGAACTAGAACTTCATTTAACATCAGGATGATGATGGCTGCAAGACTGAAACGTGCATCCTCCCTCTACTTGGACATGCCTGTTGAATAGGTCAGTAGTGTAAAACTTCAAGGACCAGCCCTTAATGCAGACTCTGCCCACTGAAGATGCATTTTCTTCCGCTGC
This sequence comes from Heteronotia binoei, assembly GCF_032191835.1. Lineage (NCBI taxonomy): Eukaryota > Metazoa > Chordata > Lepidosauria > Squamata > Gekkonidae > Heteronotia > Heteronotia binoei. The sequence goes on along the minus strand of NC_083236.1, from coordinate 4,715,604 downwards.
ATAAGACTGTTGAACTCTGAAGGCTGAGCTCCCACAGCTTTCAGCATTCCACACCCTGCCCTGTCTTAAGTAACTCCTTTTCAAAAGTAGGGTTATTCACTTGACATGGAACTGAAGCTCAGAGGAGTCAGACTTCGGTGTAACAATACACCATAACCTTGATTTCCCCTCACTTTACATTGTATTAAGTACCTGACAGGAGATGCTCGGCTACACCTTGTCCTCCACACATTTCACCTGGATCAGGTATAAAGCTAAGTAGCAACCCATTGTCTAGGAACCATTATCAATTCTAACTTTCCATGTAATCTAGACCTTCTACAAGGACCCAGTTAAGTCTGCAGGCAACTGGATTTTGAAATTCCCTTCCTGTATATTTCTGTTTGACAAACAGAAAATGCAGACGTGTGTGCAAGCTTAGGCGACTTGCAATTTCCTGTGTAAGTGCTATCAGATCTTATTCTGAGACTGGTGCATTAATTATGCAGCATGGTGTAAGCTGCAACAGAGCCAAAACTAACCTAATAAGCTGTACAGGTGGTTGCCTGGGGTGGCAGAATTGTTGGGACTCCAGGCTAATCGGGAAAATCATAGAGGGCAGAAATCCATTCCATTGCGAAGGTTGGGTTCCTTCCCTTAATTAAAACTGCAGGCACAGTTTACTTTTTCACCACAATGGATTCCTTTTAGAGTCTAAATGAGAAGCAATTATCTGCCCGTGGAGAAAACCATTGCCTTTGTACTTGTGTCCTTTTCCATGTGCAAAACTTACTGCAAGGAAGCAAGCTCAGATCGGCAACTCATTCAGAGAAGCAATAAATAGCCTTCCTTGTGTGCTGACACTGATGCTGTACCTCTATCTCATCATATGTACATGATGCATAGACATGGCAGAATCACCCACCACCTAGCAGAAAGTGATTGGAAGCAGCAACTCATGCAAAAACAAAAGGGAACCTCTGATGTAAGCAGGCTCTTGAGCAGACAAGAGCTTTGAACTAAATAACAGTTTCACTGCTCATCCTTCACTAGCAGTGTGGGGAGGGGGGGGGTGAGAATTGCTGCTGCAGTGGAATCCAGTCTCTCCTTCTTGGACCACGTGGTCTGAGGACCGAAGATAATGCCCCCTCCTTGATGCAGCCTTTTTTCTTCCATACTAGTGAGTGGAAGTTTCCCTCTGCTTCATTCTCCTGTGTAAAGTCATGGATGACCTTCCTGTAGGGTTGTCAACCATGGCCTGGGGAATTCCTGGAGACCTGAGGGCAGTGGCTGGGGGAGGTATAGTATTCAGTGGGGATGCCATAGAGTCCCCCACCTAAAGCTGGAATTTCCTCCAGGGAACTGACCTCTGTAGTCTGGAGATCAACTGTAATCATAAGATCAACTGCTGTGAAGTTGTGAGGTATGGCTTCCCCTGTCAACATGGAGCAAGCTCTCTATACTGAGTTCAATTGGCTTTGGTTCCAAATAATCCTAAATTAGCTCATTTTAAAGATTACCCCATTCCAAGCTCCGAACTTTTTCATGTTCTGATAATATCAGAAATATGATGACAGTTGGATAGGGTTGCCAGGTTCAATCTTCTCCCTGGTGGGGGGGGGGCATTCCAGGTGGGGGTGTGGCCACCCCAAAGTGATGACATCACACAGATTGATGCCATCATGGTCCCAATGCAGCTCATGCTCACACCTGCTTTCCCCCAACCATTTAAAGGGACCTTCCCTTTGAGTGGTTGGTGAAAAAAGCAAGGGCTGTCAGCTCCTGCCTTGCAAGAGGCAAAAAATATCTCTCGCAAAGCAAGAGCTGGCAGCCCCCATATGGAAAAAGCAGGTGCCATGCACTCCTGCCTTGCGAGAGGCAAAAATTGCCTCTTGCAAGGGTGGAGCCAGTGACACCCACTCTTTGCCAGCTGGCTGGAGTCGGGGGAGGGCCCTAAAATTCAGGAGAACCTCTGCGGCCACCTGGGGACTGGCATCCCTAGAGCTGGAGGATTTCAGAATTGTCTTGCTACCCTTCCCCTAGCTACTCAGAATATAGCAGCAATGAGTACGGTATGAAGAGGAAGGCTGTTCCTCTGATTTTCAGCACCATAGCTAATTTGATGTCCTGGCCTCAGTGTGGTTAGTGAAATCCACATAATGAGACCAAGCATGAAGAAGGGAAGAGAGAGTTCTGTGTATTCGGAGGAATCACCAGGCATGAAAAACCCGAATTCCCCTAGTTCTGAAATTGGAACAATGCTTAGAATCATGGAATCATAGAGCTGGATGGGACCTCCAGGGTCATCTAGTCCAATGCCCTGCACAATGCAGGAAATCCATGAATATCTCCTCCCCACATATACTCCCCCAAAGCAGCACCTGTAATCTAAGGCTGCATTTGGGATACATGGCAGATGTATAAGGCTTGAAAAGGCAAGTAAGAAATAGAATATGAACTCTTGAAGACTTCAGTCACCATTTTGGTTTGCTCAACAACCTGGCCAAATGGAAAGACATTCAGTTCCCATTATGTCCTAAGGTCTGTCCACAGTTCAAAGAGAGGCCATGTGGCAAAAATACAAACTGCATATTTATAAAGCTGCTGTTGGGGCAACTCCAAAATGTATTTCACAGATTACAGTGTCACCTTGAAAGTCTTTGGTTGCTATTTTGAATTGCTGCAGAGACTGAGACTCCCCATAATTTCAAGATGGAGGATGAAAACTGGGACAAGAACATAGGGGATGATGAAGGAGAGATTATGAATGGGGGAAAAGGAAGCTGGAAGAAGAAGATGCTGTGATTCTTCACAAGTCACCCACTTGTTCTTCCTGAAGTTTTATTTATCAGATTACTGGGAATGGAGCTGTATTAAATCTTCCAGTTACTAAGGTCAAAGTAATATCAGAAAAATATAATTCACAAGACTTTTGCTAGGAATTTCTGTTAGCAAGGCCTTTATTCCCTTGTTATTATGCTCCTCTGACCAAAGGTCTTGAATAAAATCAATACAAATATAAAATAAAATACACATGATGAACATTGAAATACAGCATAGCAAATTAAAACCCATTTCTGCAATGTCTTAAAGAAGCCATGTGCTAAAACTTTGGCGATGGAACATGTTATTTCAGGATTAGAATCTGCCAACAGAAAATAGATAATGAGGGACTCAACAGGCAACTGAGATTTATTCAGGATAGTTCTAATCAGTATCAGTCACAAAATAAATTAGGTGATCTCTGGTCTCTTATTACTCCAGATGCACAGCAGCAGTAGCAGTCAGAATATGGAGTTTTGGTGAAGAGCCCCTTGAGTTCTGCAGCTGGCAGAACATTAGTCCCTTTCTGCATACACAGCTTACTTCTGAAGTTGAGTTGGTTGGGGTTTACTTTGAATGCTGTGCCTGCACTCTTCATGCCCCCCTCTGATTTTTGTTGGAAATTGCAGAGTATATATTCTGCATACTAATGAGAAAACCTGGGTAGAGTTATGGGGTTGGTCTCTTTATTGGTTAGTTTTGCACTGGGCATGTCTTTTGAAATAGGGGATTCTTGCAGCTGAATTTACTGTGGGGGTCACTATTAGTGTTCTCCCTCCCCCCACCCACTCACACAAACTTTATCAGTAGTTTAATACTAACCCAGGGTGGCTGAAGGAAAAAAAATCATTGGCAGGGACTGCTTTAAAAGTTTAGTGAGAGGAGATGCAGACCACTTAGTCAGAGAAGCAGTGGGGAGATTGCTGTGTAGCTGCTTGGTGGAGGAGGTTCATGAGGGGGGAGGGAGAGACATCAGTGCTTTACAGTCTGAGTTTCCCCCTATTGGTATTTGGAAATCAGATGACAAAAGTGGAAGACCAGATGTTGAGATGGACCAGACTTTTTAAAAAACAGGCTGCTGCTGCCCCAGAGCAGGTTCCACAGCATTACTCTTATGTTTGAAATATCTTTTCCCAAAACAAAGTTGCCTCAATTGGGAATCAAACCAACAACCTTGCTGATAATAACACTATATTTTAGCCAACCAAGCTAACTGTAAACAAGTCAGACAAAGGTAATTACTTTCCTAATCTCCTATTTCAAAAGATATGCCTTGTGCAGAACTGACCAACAAGGAGATACCAACAGGCTTGTGAGGAGAGGGAGGAGGAAAAGTCTGAGAAAATGTGTATGCTTTTAAAGGCTTGGAAGCAAACTAAAAGGATAAATCATAACAAAAGGTCTCTGAGACACTCCAGGGAAAAAGCAGACTGAAAGCTGGCTCAGAGCTAAAGGGGGGAAAATAAGCTGCAGAAAGAAAAACAAAATGTGATTGGAATGTGCAGGGGAATGTTGAAAGAGGGGGAAACTTCCAATTGTGATGGATGGTGAAAGTGAAGGAAACAGAGGTGCCGAAAGGGCCCTAACACACACCTATGGGCAGGAGTTGTAAGGGGGTTTATGTAAGGTGGAGAGAGAATCAAAGGGCAAAAAACCCACAGGTGTCATCAGGAGGTCCACTAGTGAGGCCAGGACACTAGAAGCCCACCCACTGCTGCCCCCACCCCCCCATGCACCAAGAATACAGAGCATCACTACCCGAGACAGAGAGCTCCATCTATATCCTGTGGCTAATAGCCACTGATAGAACTCTGCTCGACATGTTTATCCAATCCCTCTTGCAGCCATCTATGCATGTAGCTACCACCACCTCCTGTAGTAGTGAATTCCACATGTTCCTTTTATCCATTCTAACCTGACTGCTCAGCAATTTCATTGAGTGTCCATTAGTACTTGTATTATGAGAAAAGGAGAAAAGTACTTCTTTATGTTCTCTATCCCATGCATAATCTTGTAAACCTCTATCACCCCTTAGTCATTATTTCTCCACGCTAAAGAGCCCCAAGCGTTTTTACCTTTCTTCATAGGGAAAGTGTCCCAACCCTTTAATCATTCTAGTTGCCCTTTTCCGCACTTTTTCCAATGCTATATTATCTTTTTGAGGTGTGGTGATCAGAATTTTGCACATTATTCCAAATGAGGCCACACCATTGATTTATAAAGGGGCATTATGATACTGGCTGATTTGTTTTCAGTGGCCCGTGGTGCAGAGTGTTAAGCTGCAGTACTGCTGTCCTAAGCTCTAATCACAACCTGAGTTTGATCCCCGGCAGAAGCTGGGTTCAGGTAGCTGGCTCCAAGTTGACTCAGCCATCCATCGTTCCAAGGTCGGTAAAAGGAGTACCCAGCTTGCTGGGGGGAATGACTGGGGAAAGCAATGGCAAACCACCGCGTAAAAAAGTCTGCCATGAAAACGTTGTGAAAGCAACGTCACCCCAGAGTTGGAAACAACTGGTGCTTGCAAAGGGGACCTTTCCTTTCCTTTTCCTTAATAATCCCATCATAGCATTGGCCTTTTTTATTGCAGTCACAAATTGTTTTGACATACAAATACAGTGTTTTGTATTCTTGGTGCTCGGGGTGTGTGTGTGTGCACAGCGGTAGGGCTTCTAGTGTCCTCCTGGCCCCACTGGTGGACCTCCTGGTGGCACTTGGGGTTTTTTAGCCACTGAGTGAGACAGAGTGTTGAATTGGATGGCCCATTGACTTGATCCAACATGGCTTCTTTTATGTTCTTATGGTCATTTTCAGTGAGTTATCTACCACATCTCCAAGATTTGGCTCAGAGTGGGTTACATCATAACATACAACATACGATACACATCTCTCTCTTGGTCAGTCTCTGCCAGTTCGGTATATATTTTATCTGAGGTTCTAGGATTGTAGTTCTAAATAGTCTCCAATCTTTCTCAAGGATTTTGACCCTTTTTACCTTTCTTTTCAGTTTTCTCTTCACATGATTCCTCATCTCAGAGAAGTTACCTCTTTTAAAGTTAAAAGTGGTTGTGTTGGTGTTTTTGAACAACTCCCTATTTATACCAATGGTGAAATCAACAACATTATTGTCACTGCGGTGACAACATTATTCCCAAGTGGTACAAACGCTTTTACATCTCTCACCAGGTCCTAGACATTACTTAGGATCATGTCCAGGATCGCCTCTCCCCTGGTAGGTTCTGTGATCATCTGCTACATAACACAGTCACCGAGAGTCCAACACTGTGTCACACAGTGGCCAAAAAAACCAAGTGTCTTCTCAACCTTACTCTCTCTTACCTTCTCAATCCTACTGGACTGTATATCCTCTCTGACAAACAAAGCCACCCCACCTCCAACCCTTCCCTCCCTATCCTTTCAATATAATTTATATCCAGGAATCACTGTGTCTCAATTATTTTCTTCATCTCACCAAGTTTTTGAAATGCTCACAATGTCTATGTTTCCCCCCAACACTAAGCATTCCAATTTTTTTAAAAAAAGATATATACAATCCCCTTTTAATACCCATTGTGTTTATGTGGCTCTCCTTGTGGGAGGTCTACTTACCTTATTGGGAACACAAAAAGACTGAGGGCCTGGCTTCCTTGCCCTGGCTTCCTGGTCCTTCCTGGGCTTCTTACAGAGCCCCTAGGCTTAGTGCCACAGACCAAGAACCCTTTAGCTCTCATCCTTCAGCTCGTACCAAAGGCTTGCACTTCTGGTGAGGTGCAGCTTTACAAATGCAAAAAGGGTGGGGCCAGCAGTCAGCCCCAGACAACAGAGACATTTCCAATCAGCACCAATCACCTGATGCAATCAGCTACACTCAGCTACATCCCAGTCAAAACAGACAAACAGAAACAGCAGTTCCTCTCTCCCCAGCAAGCATACACATCCTCAGACTCTCTCCATCCAGTAGCAATCAGCTAATTCTTCTCAGCAGTTAATAAAAGGATAACATGCACCCCTTCAGTAGCACCCTTTCCCACTCTCAATCAAAGCCCAACTGACTGACTGGAGAATGAATCACAAAAACAAACCACCCAAACCTCCATGGAAAAACCACCGAAACCTCCATGATTCATTTTTGGGTTTGGGAATAGCACAACCAAATAAACCAGTTCAAAATGACCCACAAACTGACCCGGTTCATGTTTGAACTGCAGTTCATGTTTTAGTTCATATCCTCCCTAGTTGTAACTCAGCATTATATGCAGATATTTAAAATGGGTTAGTTGTTTTGTTTCCCTCCATTTATTGACCATCACCTTGGCTTGAGACAAGAGGGTTTTTTTGAGAAGATAATAATTTTAGAATTTTCATATTTGCCATTCAGGGTTTCATAATTGCCAGTCTGAGCAAAGGGCTTACACCTCCGTTCACATAGAGGCTCACAGGAAGGAAAACAGAAACTCAGTCCTGATTTTATACAGTTAGTGGACACATTTCCTAGATTTCCCTTCTCTGATCAGACTGTTTCTTTTTGGCATGGGAGCAAATATATTCAAAAGCTAAAATTGTAAAGGATGCGGGCTTGGATTGGATTAAGAACAGTATTGTTTTTCTTTTTTACTGGGGAGGGCTTCATTCAACCACATTAATTTTCAAAATTCCCTTATCTGAAACAGGGAAATAAATTTTCAGTTGATCTTGAGGAGGAACTCCACCCTTGACTTGTTGCAGAAAGCAAGATGAAGGAGAGAAAAGGATATATGTTTTCTCCAGGGCAGAAAACCATTTTAATCACCCCTGGGCTTTCTAAAGGTTTTTGCTGATAGCAGATCCTACTTTTTATTTTCCAGAGAAGGAAAAAAAAAATAAATGTAAAAGAGCAAATGTTTCCCCCAATAGAAGAAGCAACCTCCTGTATTTGGTTTTTATGTGTGTCTTTCTCATGCTTTCTGCTAAGAAAGAAAAAAGGCAATCAAACAAAACTCAAGATCAATTTTTAAGCCTCGGGGTTCTGTACCTGATGCTTGATTCTCCTGCAGATTGAAAAGTTAACAAATAGCACAAGGCAGAAATGAGTTAACGGATTAATAGCAAGGTATAAGTATTAAGTTACAACTTTGTAGTTCACCTGCTGAACTTGTTCTTTCCCTTTTCTGAACTAATTCAACAGGAACTGTTACCTGTTACTTGAACGAGACATCACTACAGAGCTGGTAGCACAGCTTTTTTGTAGAAAAAGCCCAGCAGGAACATTTGCATGATGGCACAACGTGTTTGCATATGTGGCACTTCAGTTCCAGAGGATAGATTGCATTACATTTTATCTTGTCCTATGTATGCGGAAGTTAGAACAGAATTCCTTGAAAACCTGTTAAAGGGACAAAACTTTTCCTCTGATCTTGATAAGCTGGGGTTTTGTTACTATCTGATACTGACCCGTTTGTTACTTATAGTGTCACTTTTTGCCCTGGCTGCAAAAAAAAGGGAAAAAAGTCAAGACTGCTGTCTCAGTAAATGAATCTTATGACTAACTGGTTTTATTTTAAGTGTTTATAACTTTATTGTATACCAATATTTGTAACTAATTAGGTCTTTTATGGTTGAGTCTAATGATAATTGTATTTGGTGTAGTGGTTAAGTGTGCAGACTCTTATCTGGGAGAACTGGGTTTGATTCCCCACTCCTCCACTTGCACCTGCTGGAATGGCCTTGGGTCAGCCATAGCTCTGGCAGAGGTTGTCCTTGAAAGGGCAGCTGCTGTGAGAGCCCTCTCCAGCCCCACCCACCTCACAGGGTGTCTGTTGTGGGGGAGGAAGGGAAAGGAGATTGTGAGCCGCTCTGAGACTCTGTCCTTGAAAGGGCAGCTGCTGTGAGAGCCCTCTCAGCCCCACCCACCTCACAGGGTGTCTGTTGTGGGGGAGGAAGGTAAAAGAGATTGTGAGCCGCTCTGAGACTCTTCGGAGTGGAGGGCAGGATATAAATCCAATATCATCTTCTTCTTCTTCGTCTTCTTCTTCTTCTTCTTCTTCTTCTTCTTCTTCTTATTATTATTATTATTATTATTATTATTATTATTATTATTACTTGTTTCTGTATCTTATCTTGCAATGGATTTTTGATTGTGTTTTTAGTTTTGTTTGACTTCTTATCATGATGCTCTTAATTTCCCCTTGTGATGGCTTTTGGCTATATGCAATAAATATTTCTGCATTCTGTGTATTAGGCCACATCCCTTGATGCCAAGCCAGCCAGAGCTGCATTCCTACACCAAAGCACCCCACCTGGAGGCTGGCAACCCAATAAACTCCATACTAGTCTATAGGGAGCAAAATTGTATAGTGGCTAGAGTGTCAGATTAGGATCTTGGAGACCAAAGTTCAGATTTCTACTCTGCCATGCACACTTGTTGAGTGATCCTGAGTCAGTCACAAATTCTCAGCCTGATTTACCTCCCAGGATTATTGTCAAGATAAAATGGAGAAAAGGAGAAAATGTAAGTCACTTTGGGTCCCCATTGTAGATATTACACAGAACTCTGATTTTCAGGGTTATGGATTAAGAATACCAAAGCTGAAATCTTACACATTTTCCCTTTCAGACTACATGATGACCACACATGACAAGAGAGGAGGTCCTACAACTGATAGACAAATTAAAAACTAATAAGTCACCAGGTCCGGATGGCATACATCCAAGAGTTCTGAAAGAACTCGAAGTTGAACTTGTGGATCTTCTGACAAAAATTTGTAATCTTTCATTGAAATCTGCCTCTGTTCCTGAGGACTGGAAGGTAGCAAATGTCACCCCCATCTTTAAAAAGGGTTCCAGATGAGACCCAGGAAATTACAGGCCAGTCAGTCTGACTTCAATACCGGGAAAATTGGTAGAAACCATTATCAAGGACAGAATGGGTAGGTACATTGATGAACATGAGTTATTAAGGAAGACTTAGCATGGGTTCTGTAAGGGAAGATCTTGCCTCTCTAATCTGTTACATTTCTTTGAGGGGGTGAACAAACTTGTTACAAAGGAGACCCAATAGATGTTGTTTGCCTTGACTTCCAGAAAGCTTTTGATAAAGTTCCTCATCAAAGGCTCCTAAGTAAGCTCGAGAGTCATGGACAGGTCCTCTTGTGGATCAAAAACTGGCTAATTAATAGTAAGCAAGAGAGTGAGTATAAATGGGCAGTCTTCGCAGTGGAGGACGATAAGCAGTGGGGGCCCGCAGGGCTCAGTACTGGGTCCCATGCTCTTGTAACTTGTTCATAAATGATTTGGAGTTGGGAGTAAGCAGTGAGCCAAGTTTACAGATGACACTAAATTGTTCAGGGTGGTGAGAACCAGAGAGGATTGTGAGGCACTCCAAAGGGATCTGTTGAGGCTGAGTGAGTGGGCGTCAACGTGGCAGATGAGGTTCAATGTGGCCAAGTGCAAAGTAATGCACATTGGGGCCAAAAATCCCAACTACAAATACAAGTGGATGGGGTGTGAACTGGCAGAGACTGACCAAGAGAGAGATCTTGGGGTCATGGTGGATAACTCACTGAAAATGTCAAGACAGTGTGCGATTGCAATAAAAAAGACCAACGCCATGCTGGGAATTATTAGGAAGGGAATTGAAAACAAATCAGCCAGTATCATAATGCCTCTTTATAAATCAATGGTGTGGTCTCATTTGGAATACTGTGTACAATTCTGGTCACCGCACCTCAAAAATGATATTATAGCATTGGAAAAAGTCCAGAAAAGGGCAACTAGAATAACTAAAGGGTTGGAACACTTCCCCTGTGAAGAAAGGTTGAAACGCTTGGGGCTCTTTAGCTTGGAGAAACGTCAACTGCGGGGTAACATGATAGAGGTTTACAAGATTATGCATGGGATGGAGAAAGTAGAGAAAGAAGTACTTTTCTCCCTTTCTCACAATGCAAGAACCCATGGGCATTCGATGAAAGTGCTGAGCAGTCGGGTTAAAACGGAAAAAAAGGAAGTACTTCTTCACCCAAGGGTGATTAACATGTGGAATTCACTGCCACAGGAGGTGGTGGTGTCCACAAGCATAGGCAGCTTCAAGAAGGGGTTAGTTAAAAATATGGAGCAGAGGTCCATCAGTGGCTATTAGCCACAGTGTTTGTGTGTGTGTGTGTATTGTCCACTGTGTGAAACAGAGTGTTGGACTGGATGGGCCATTGGCCTGATCCAACATGGCTTCTCTTATGTTCTTATGTTCACATATGAGAAGGATTACATGCATTAGTCTGGTCTGCTTATACTCATATTCAAAAAAAGGCTGAAGTGTGACAGAATTTTCAGGGAAGCAACAGTGGCATTCATTTGTGTGACTCTCTTTTCCCAAAGACTGGCTGTGGACAGAAGTGCTGATTGTTTTTGAAGACAAATCCAACAGTAGTGTCCCAAAAATGGATTATATTTGTTTCCTTGGCAAAGCTGCCATTTTCCTGGCTACTTTAAACAAGGCAGTGACCTCTACTTAAACACCCTGAAGTAAGGAGAGTAGCCCATGGAAATTATTTATAACCTGACCAGCTCATTCCATTTCAGTCTCTGAAGCCCACAGAGTCTGACTGACAGAGAAATAATGGACAGTGAACTTTTGTGTCAATTAATTGTTAATGAGAGGTTTGATTAGCTAATAAAGTGCCTATTAGGTGAAGTGACTGTCTTGATTTCATATTACCAGAGGTCAATTTTTTAACTGAAGAAAGCACATTGTATATACCAAAGAGCTGTTTAAATTTTAGCAATATCTCTTTCAAGATTGGATCAAGTCAATTCAACACAATTAGGATGTAGAACTGTGGAATGTCCTTAATTATGATCCATCAACAGGTATTTATGAATCAGCACTTGGGATTCTTTTTGATCTGTTTATCACTTATTCCTCACCCAGGTGTCTCCCACACATTGGATGCCTTGTGCAAAGTCCTGCCTGGATTAATAATGGAGCCACACTTGAACAACATATGTGAATTGTCTCAGCCACATGACTACCCAGAAGAGCTGGTCTTTTCCTTGCATCTGCTAAATAGGCTTGCCTTCTGATTTCCCACCCTCCATTGGTCCATGAAGATGGCACCATACATTCTAATGATGTTTCTGGAGTTCCCCCATGCCTACTAGATCTAACATGGCGTCATAGGTGAACTCTAATACAGTGACGTTAAGTATACCCTTGGAGTGGCTTTTTCCAGGAAGAAAATGGTAAGGAAGAAAGGGTTTCAGCACCTCCCTTTTCCTATGCTCTTCTCCTTGGTAAAGCAACCCTAGCAGCAAAACTTGCAACAAACTTTAAAAAAATAAAGAATTTAAAATAAAGATGAAAGAAACTGCAATGTGAGACAAGCCCTCAGAGCTTCAAAATTCTGATTTTGCTCAGAATTCTTATCTGGAGAGAGAGGAAGAAGGGGAACTCCCTCACCTTGGTCTTTTCTTGAATCCTTTCTTTTTTTAGCAGCCCTATTATCCATTCATCTTAAGAATGGGCCTAGAGGAGCACAGTTAAGGAAGGTATCTCATGGTTTTAAAGAATTCATTTAAACTAGTGATCAGTAGTCATCACCACCTGTCGTGGCAATTAGTTTTATGTTAATTACATATCATGGGAAGATGTGCTTCATTTTTCCATCCTAAAACAACTCTCCAACTGGATGACCCCATATTATGCTATCTTCTATCAAATTATTATCAATCATTCTTGAAGCATTTTTATGTATTTATTATTAAAATAGCATACCCAGGGTGGTGAACATCAAAACATTTAAAACATGCAAACAGCTTTTAAAATGAAGAAAATAAATAAATGTAAAAACAACACAACCAGGGGGAGGCGACCCCAGACAATGCAAGTCTCTAACTGCTGGAGGCAGATGGGTGAATCCTCATAGGGAGGGAGTCACACGATTCCAGAACCACAGGGCTTGAGAAGGCCCTTTCTCGGAATGTTATCCACAGGGCTTTTTTTGTAGAAAAAGACCAACAGGAACTCATTACTATATGAGGCCACACCTCTGACATCACCATCATTTGCATACTAGGCCACACCCCCTGATGTCACCAGAAGTGCGGCCATCCAGCCATTCCCACCTCATAGTGTTTCTGGTGATTGATGCTGGAAGTTCTAGAGAGAGAGTAAAGACTCTACAGTCATGCCAGCAGACAAACATCACATGTACCTTAGCTTTAAAGCAGTTTCCAACACAATTGTTAACATTCTACTCTGAAATGTTTGTTTACCTTGTATGTTGTCAAAACCAATAAAAATATTATTTAAAAAACAGTTTACATACTTTTAATAATTTATATTATATTTATTTTAAACAGTATTTCTCTGGATATGCAAGAAAGGGCCACTGACGCAGCCCTTCCTGCCTTATCTCTCATGGATCTGCCTAAATTCTTGGAATCAGCATTGCATAATGTTTGATGTCTGCTAATAGCTGATGCGACATCACCCCGGAATAAGAAATGACTGGTACTTGCACAGGAGACTACCTTTACCATTTTTTAATAGCTCCAACTTAGACTTCATACACTGCCTAAATGATTTTATAGGGAACTGTGGCTGAAACACAGAATATACGAATGTGTCACAACAGTGCTTGAAAGAAAGGAGAGAGAATGCTGACATACGTTGCCAGTGCATAATCTGCAGAGGTCCCTGCCACCAGAGATGGGCAAAAGTAATACAATATGTAACTAAAATATTCAAAGAAACACATCCTCCTGAGGAACAGGTGTTGGTTGCAGTGGCTTAGTAGCCTGAGATTAACTGGACACTCTTGAGTCTAACCTCAGCTTGGAATCTTTGGATGGAGTTAAAGGATAACAGTCTCATCCCCCCCATCTAATACCAGCCAACCATATAGGATTGTTTTTGAGTTTACAGCTATTCACTTGGGTGGGTGGGAAGACAGCAAGGGTTGGGGATACTTGCCCACCACCTCTTTCAAGAGCCCATTGTATTTTTCTCCACAACAGGCCTTTCTCCTAGTCTCATATTAATCTTAATATCAATTTCTTCTTATAACATGTTTTACTCACTTTACAATGTAATCCTGGATTGGGATCTTTCTGATTATCCAGGAATTTTGAATAGGATAAAAGAGTCAGTTGGGCCCATTTAACATCATAATGGGAAATGGAAAAAAAATAAGATTAAATGCATGTTTACCTGTAAACTTTATTTGTAAAACATGTTTGTGCTATTTATAATGATGCTGGAAAACCCTCTGTTGTTGGAGACTGCTTCCATTTGGTGTTTGTTTTGCTCCAAATTAGCAGTTTCCTTATTGACTATAACAGTTAGCATCTCAGCTGGAAATATATTGGAATTTGAGATGCTAAAAAAGATCATGAAACAAGGAATAAAAAGCATATGGAAAGGAGAAGCCCACAAAGTTTGCCTTGCCAGTATAATGGAAGGGATTCTGGCAGGTGGCCATCTGCACCCGCTGAACAGAGGGAGCGGGGATGACATTGATCGATTTAACAGTAGGAAAGTATTAATGATATGCACCTCTGATGGCTGAACCACTTCACACTCATTTGCATTTCCATTCATCATCTCAGCATTTATCATTATGAGGCGAATGCCAGAACTAATTAAAGTCTGGGCTAACAGGGTGACATGGGGGACCAGCCAGTTCCTCTGCAGAAGAAAATATGGGAAGCTTTCCAGCAGGAAGTACACCACCCTTACACCAAACTCAATTAACTTAATTCCTAACTAAACTGTTAGGAGCTCCTTCATTTGAATAATCTAACAGAGGTGGTTTTAAGTTATGGCCCTTTTCCCTCCCTCCACTTTTGTGAATTTTTTTTTAATGTAACCTTTTCTTTTCAGAGAGAATGGAAGGTTTATAAAACATCCTGGAATTGGTTTTTCCCTCTGGCTGAAAACAAGGGACAAAAAGCTATTGAGGCCTAGCATAAAAGAAAGCTTTTAAAGAGCAGCATCGATGACACGATTTTCTCCTGGAGGTATCTCCAAATGAATGTGTGAGCAACTCGTTAAGGATGGTATTCTTCAGGATGAAAGAAATAAAAGAGACATATTCTGCAACAGAGATTCTTTTGTTTCCATTTTGGAAAAGAAGACAGGTGTGTTCCAAATCATACCTCCTGAGCGACAGCCAACCATTCTCCAAGCAGACAGCCAGCCGTGAGGGGGGGCGGGGGGGGGGAGCGTTGGCATCAACCGGCTAAAGAAAAGGTGTCAAACTCATTTGTTAGGAGGGCTGGATCTGACCTAAATGTCGTTTGTCAGGCCAGGCCACATGTGCTGTAAAATGTAATGCCAGGTACCAAAGGTATTGAATTTATAAATGACACAAGCAAAACTGATCAAGCAGTTGATTCCTAGAAGTGAAAGCAATTGATTTACCGGGGAATCCACAAAAGCCTGGATCTCTCAGATTCCAGTTCTCATCCTTCCTGTGTTTCCCACAAAAGTGGTGGAAATGTTTCAGAAACCTCCAGGGGGAGCTTTTTAAGAAAATTAGAATGTAAGAGAAGCCATGTTGGATCAGGCCAATGGCCCATCCAGTCCAACACTCTGTGTCACACAGTGGCCAAAAAACCCAGGTGCCATCAGGAGGTCAATCAGTAGGGCCAGGACACTAGAAGCCCTCCCATTGTTGCCCCCCCCCCCCGCCCAAGCACCAAGAATACAGAGCATCACTGCTCCAGACAAAGAGCTCCATCAATATGCTGTGGCTAATAGCCACTGATGGATCTCTACTCCATATGTTTATCCAATCCCCTTCTGAAGCTGTCTATGCTTGCAGCCACCACCAGCTCCTGTGGCAGTGAATTCCATGCGTTAATCTTTGGATGAAGAAGTACTTCCTTTTATCCATTCTAACCCAACTGCTCAGCAATTTCATTGAATGCCCACAAGTTCTTGTATTGTGAGAAAGGGAGAAAAGTACCTCTTTCTCTACCTTCTCTATTCCATGCATCCTCTTGTAAACCTCTATCATGTCACCCCTCAGTAGACGTTTCTCCAAGTTAAAGAGCCCCAAGCATTTTAACCTTTCTCCATAGGGAAAGTGTTCCAACCCTTTAATCATTCTAGTTGCCCTTTTCTGCACTTTTTCCAGTGCTATAATATCTTCTTGAGGTGTGGTGACCAGAATTGTACACAGTACTCCAAATGAGGCCACACCATCGATTTATACAGGGGCATTATGATACTAGCTGATTTTTGTCCTCCTGTAACCCCTTTTCCATCACAGGCTGAGAACAGCACCAGTGGCTCACAGGGCACATAAGAGCCTTGGACAGACTGGTTTTGAGCTGTGGGCCATATCGTTTCACCCCTGAGCTAAAGTCTTTTCAATGTGGTAACCTCAGGAAGAAAGTCCCACTGAACTCTGTTAGGGTCAAAGAAGACTCCTTGCCAAAATAAAGCAAGCATTTTATATCCAGCTCAATAAATTCTCAGTTCACCACTTCTCTTTTTGTGTTCCACACTATTTTGGGAGAGCTCCCCTTTCTTTTATATTTTCCTTTGTTAAAGAGGTCAAGAACCTCATTGGTGTCTAACAGCAAAAGATGTAACTTTTTTGTTAATAGAATATCACAACTAAGAAAATTCTTATCTAATCTTTTAAAGAGAGAGCTTTCTTCAAAATACTGTAATAACAATGTTTTATTATCTGCTGTCACACATGAATTGTGTATTTCTACAAAAAGCAGTTGACCCTACTTGATATTACGTTGTACGTAACTATTCATAAAATTTGAAAATTATTAATGAATGTATACTTTCCCCTTCTCCTTTTTTCCTCCTGTACCTCCCTTTTTGAAAAAAAAAATAATCACAAGAACCTCATTGGTGTTTTCTTTCTGTTCATGTAGTCATATAATGATGTTGATAAGGATGTGCGCTCAGATATATCTGATCTGAATATATACAGGAGAAATAACTTATCAGTATTTCTGGACATTTTTTGGGTGGGGAGATGTCATGGCTCAGTGGCAGAGCGTCTGCTTGGCATACAGAAGGTCCCATGTTCAGTCCTCAGCACCTCCAGTTAAAAGGACCAGGCAGGAGGTGATACAAGAGACCGTTTTTCTGCCTGAGATCTTGGAGAGTCGCTGACTGTACAGTTCTACTGACTGTGAGAGAGCAATGGTCACATAAAGCAGTTTCATGTGAGGCATATGAGATCCAGATTGATATTTAGGAATCTTGGCAATACCAATAATCAGATCCTGAATATTGCTGGAAATATTTGGGAATATCTAGACTGGTATTTTAAAGCTCCAAATATGGGTATTGCTGTTCTTTTTTCCCTTCTGGAGGTTTGCTGGGCAACAGGAGGGAGCAGAAAGGAGACGGCTCTCATAGGCAAACGGGATCACACTTTGGGGGAGTTTGCTGGGTTGGTTCTGCTGAGATTCCATGGTTCTATTGGGCTTGGTTCTGCTACCTTGGCCGTGGATTCTGTTTGGCTTCTGCAGTTTCACATTAGTTCTGTTGAGCCGGTCTCCCTCCCCTTGCCTCAGGTAGTTTGATTTGGATTCTCTGGCTTGACATCGGAGGTGTGGGTCTGCTGTGATTCTCTGATTTTATGTTGGTTCTGCTTGTATTGGGAATCACTGAGACAGTGTTTGTATGGTCTTGTATGTTTGGCAGTTCTTTGCCCTGGAAAAAACATGGATGTTCCCCCTGTAGGAAATAATGAAAGGTGGCTGGAAGCAACTTGATCAGGAGCCCATTGGATTGGACCCATTGACCCAATGTACTTGAAACTTGGGCATCCTTTAATAGACAGGCAGCACTATGTCCCCTCAAATTTTGGTGTTATGTGCTCAAAAAATAGCCACTCCAGACACTTGGAAATATTCCCCATAGGGAATAACAGTCTCAAATTATTTCAGAATTCTGGCGGGGGAGGAATGAACCTGAATACTGAACTAGCACAGGAGACCTGAATAACATGGGATATTGAAAATACGCCCTCTCTGTTATTGGGAATGAACTCCCCTCTTGCAGAAGTGAGTCCTGCAAAAAAAATTCTGGCCATCTGAAACTATTTTCCCCAAGGCTTCCACCTGCCACAAGCTTCAGGCCATTCAAATGATGTCCCCCTTGATGCTTATCTGGAGCCCACCAACCTTATCCCTTAAGCAACAGGTAAAAGTATTCCCCTCCCCCCATGTTTTAAAGTTGGGGGAGGGGGGAAGGATGAAAGTGATGGGCAAGTTACTTATGTACAGAGGGACCACAACTAAGCTTCCAAGGCAGTCTAGGTTTTCACAGAACACAGACTGAAAACTAGATCTATGCATAATAGTGCACTGCGCACAACCTAGTTTTCTTGAAGATATGCTCTTGAGATTCAGTTAACTATAATCAGGATCCTTAGGTACTTTCAGGAGAATTTATCCCAGTGTTTCCAAAAAACAAAGTTGAATTTGAACTCTTTCTAACCCTAAGGCATTCCAGTTGTTTGTTTCCTTTGAAAACTTTGAGTTGATCTTCTGCTATGTGATCAATTTGCCTTCTCATAATTGACTGGGAAAGCTCAGTTTAGATAGTTCCAAGTTGTTTGTCCATCAGAGATTAAACATCATATCGACACACCTATAAAAAACTCTTTCCTCCTCTTTTGTCCTTTGAAAGTTACAGGACACACCTGATTTCCATTTGGAGTCATTGAATTGCAAACATTGTCAGTCTTGGTGATTGTCTGATCCAATTACTGTCACTTTCAGCTCCACTGTTGATTAGCTTAAACTTACCAGCCTTCATTCCAACTGTGATCTAAAGATGGGTAAGAGACACTGACACCAGGGCAACATTGAAGACAGGGCTAATTTATTTATTTTACCAATCTCATGCTGTTGTGAATATCTGAGAATCGAGCAACCTAGTTAGAGAAAGAATGCAATGGAGGTTTCTCCTGTAGAAGACCCAACAACTTAACTGTGTTAGAAAGGCTAAAATAGTCTGTGTTTCCTCTAAGCTACTGTATTACTGGGGGATCCCTGATGTAGTTCCTATGGGCACTGTGGTGGCTTCTGACACCTTTTCTGGTACCTGCAGATTTCTTTTCTAAAAAGTGGATGGTGCTAGGTGGGGCTTTTGTCCAGCAAGGATTAAGAACATAAGAGAAGCCTTGTTGGATCAGGCCAACGGCCCATCCAGTCCAACACTCTGTGTCGCACAGTGGCAAAAAAATTTATATATACACACACACTGTATATATAGCCACTGATGGACCTGTGTTCCATATTTTTATCTAAACCCCTCTTGAAGGTAGCTATACTTGTGGCCGCCACCACCTCCTGTG
This sequence comes from Heteronotia binoei, assembly GCF_032191835.1. Lineage (NCBI taxonomy): Eukaryota > Metazoa > Chordata > Lepidosauria > Squamata > Gekkonidae > Heteronotia > Heteronotia binoei. The sequence continues at coordinate 4,696,492 of NC_083236.1, read as the reverse complement.
GCAGTGAATTCCACATGTTAATCACCCTTTGGGTGAAGAAGTACTTCCTTTTATCCGTTTTAACCTGTCTGCTCAGCAATTTCATCGAATGCCCACGAGTTCTTGTATTGTGAGAAAGGGAGAAAAGTACTTCTTTCTCTACTTTCTCCATCCCATGCATTATCTTGTAAACCTCTATCATGTCACGCCGCAGTCGACATTTCTCCAAGCTAAAGAGTCCCAAGCGTTTCAACCTTTCTTCATAGGGAAAGTGCTCCAGCCCTTTAATCATTCTAGTTGCCCTTCTCTGGACTTTCTCCAATGCTATAATATCCTTTTTGAGGTGCGGCGACCAGAACTGCACACAGTACTCCAAATGAGACCGCACCATTGATTTATACAGGGGCATTGTGATACTGGTTGATTTGTTTTCAATTCCCTTCCTAATAACTCCCAGCATGGCGTTGGACTTTTTTATTGCAAACGCACACTGTCTTGACATTTTCAGTGAGTTATCTACCACGACCCCAAGATCCCTCTCTTGGTCAGTCTCTGCCAATTCACACCCCATCAACTTGTATTTGTAGCTGGGATTCTTGGCCCCAATGTGCATTACTTTGCACTTGGCCACATTGAACCGCATCTGCCACGTTGACGCCCACTCACCCAGCCTCAACAGATTCCTTTGGAGTTCCTCACAATCCTCTCTGGTTCTCACCACCCTGAACAATTTAGTGTCATCCGCAAACTTGGCCACTTCACTGCTCACTCCCAACTCTAAATCATTTATGAACAAGTTAAAGAGCATGGGACCCAGTACTGAGCCCTGCGGCACCCCACTGCTTACCGTCCTCCACTGCGAAGACTGCCCATTTATACTCACTCTCTGCTTCCTATTACTCAGCCAGTTTTGATCCACAAGAGGACCTGTCCTTTTACTCCATGACTCTCAAGCTTTCTAAGCAGCCTTTGATGAGGAACTTTATCAAAAGCTTTCTGGAAGTCAAGGTAAACAACATCTATCGGGTCTCCTTTGTCCACATGTTTGTTCACCCCCTCAAAGAAATGTAACAGGTTAGTGAGGCAAGATCTTCCCTTGCAGAACCCATGCTGAGTCTTCCTCAATAACCCGTGTTCATCAATGTGCCTACTCATTCTGTCCTTGATAATGGTTTCTACCAACTTTCCCGGTATTGAAGTCAGACTGACTGGCCTGTAATTTCCCGATCTCCTCTGGAACCCTTTTTAAAGATGGGGGTGACATTTGCTACCTTCCAGTCCTCAGGAACGGAGGCAGATTTCAATGAAAGTTTACAGATTTTTGTTAGAAGATCCACAAGTTCAACTTTGAGTTCTTTCAGAACTCTCGGATGTATGCCATCCGGACCTGGTGACTTATTAGTTTTTAATTTGTCTATCAGTTGTAGGACCTCCTCTTTTGTCACCTCAATCTGACTCAGGTCTTTCAACACCCCTTCCAAAATTAGTGGTTCTGGGGTGGGCAAAAAGTTCTCATCTTCCACAGTGAAGACAGAGGAAAAAAATTCATTTAGCTTCTCAGCCATTTCCCTATCCTCCTTCAGTAATCCTTTTACCCCATGGTCATCCAAGGGCCCCACTGCCTCCCTGGCTGGTTTCCTACTTCTAATATATTTGAAGAAATTTTTATTGTTGGTCTTTATGTTTTTTGCAATATGCTCCTCATAGTCCTTTTTTGCCTGCCTGATCACAGTGTTGCATTTGATTTGCCACAGCCTGTGTTCCCTTTTACTAATCTCACTTGGACTGGTTTTCCACCGCTTAAAGGAGTCCTTCTTACCTTTTACGGCTTCTATTACTTTGTTTGTTAACCATGCAGGCCTTTTCTTATGCCTGTTTGTGCCTTTCCTAACTTGTGGTATGTATTTTATCTGAGCTTCTAGGATTATAGTTTTAAATAGCATCCAAGCTTCCCCAAGGGTTTTGACCGTATGTACCTTTCCTTTCAGTTTCCTCCTCACATGCCTCCTCATCTCAGTGTATTTACCCCTTTTAAAGTTAGTGGTTGTGGCGGTCTTTTTGGACAACTCCCTATTTATACAAATGGTGAAATCAATAACATTATGGTCACTGCTCCCAAGTGGCACAATCACTTTTACATCTCTCACCAAGTCTTGGGCATTACTTAGGACCAAATCCAGGATCGCCCCACCCCTGGTAGGTTCTGAGACCATCTGCTCCATAGCACAGTCATTGAGAGCATCAAGAAACTCCATCTCTTTCTCTCGACCAGAAAACATATCGACCCAATCAATCTGCGGGTAGTTAAAATCACCTATTACGACACAGTTTTTATGCTTAGCCGCTATCTTTAAGCCTTCCATCATATTATAATCGCCCTCTCTCTTTTGATTTGGTGGGCGATAACAAACTCCAATAGTTAAATTTTCTTTTGGGCCCTCTATTTCAACCCAAAGCATTTCTAAAAGTGAATCTAATTCTCTGACCTCAGTCTTACTGGACCGTATATCCTCTCTGACATACAGAGCCACCCCACCTCCAACCCTTCCCTCCCTATCCTTCCGATATAGCTTATATCCAGGAATCACCGTGTCCCACTGATTCTCCTCATTCCACCAAGTTTCTGAAATTCCCACAATGTCTATGTTTTCTCCCAACACTAAACATTCCAATTCACCAATTTTACTTCAAACACTTCTAGCATTTGCATACAAACATCTATAATTTCCCAGGCAAGCTAGGCCCGCCACCTTCCTCCTGCTGCCTTGAGACTCTGGCAGACAGTCCATACTGTTTGTCACCTTCACAGTGGACAATTCTGGTCCATTATCCGGTAGAAAAATAGCAGCTAACCCTTCATCTCTTTGAGACGAGTCCTCCCGAACCAGAGACATTTCATATCCTGTCGGCTTTCCCCCAAGATTTAGTTTAAAAACTGCTCTGCCGCCTTTTTGATTTTAAGCGCCAGGAGCCTGGTTCCATCCGGGGACAAGTGGAGACTGTCTCTTTTGAGACGATTCTGACTGGCCACTGGAGAGCAGAAAAAAATGCTTCAGCAGCAGCTGCCACCACAGCACAGGGATCTTCACTGTGTGCCTGAAGATAAGCTTTGTGTAAAAAGGAAAATAAATGAAAAAAGTCATCCTGTTAAGCAGAGCTTCTGCTTTTAAAGTTGAAGAGGTACTATTAGAGCTATGCTTGGCATCATTCCCTGCCCCTGGCATTTTGTGGCTCTGCCTCTGTGGCCCCGTGGTGCAGAGTGGTAAAGCAGCAGTACTGAACTCTCTGCTCACGACCTGAGTTCGATTCCGGCGGAAGCTGGATTCAGGTAGCCGGCCCAAGGTTGACTCAGCTTTCCATCCTTCTGAGGTCAGTAAAATGAGTACCCAGCTTGCTGCGGGGTGGGGGGGAGTGTAAAAGACTGGGGAAGGCAATGGCAAACCACCCCGTAAAAAGTCTGCCGTGAAAATGTTGTGAAAGCAACATCACCCCAGAGTTGGAAAAGACTGGTGCTTGCACAGGGGACCTTTCCTTTCCTTTCCTGCCTCCCCTGGTAGCCATTTTGAATTTGTACCAACCACTCAGTGTAAGAATTTCAAAGGTGCCCACAGGCTCAAAAGGTTGAAAACCCCTTTGCTGTAGCCTTCTACTACTTTTGCCATGAAATTCTAAGTAGTCTGTTCAATAGACTTAGAACAATGTAATTCTGTTTATGATAGCAATGTTGGTTCATCTTGTAAAAGCTGATCTTTGAAGGCTGCAGGGACCTGTCTTCGTTGCTCCCCTGGAGTATTTTTTCCCTCTCCCAGTATTAGCTCCAGGAGATTGGAGACCTATGAGAAAGGTATCTTCAGGTCCCCCTTATGAGAAAGGTTCCCATTAACAGTGATAGACTGGGTCTAAAAATATTGGTTGCCAGGAGAGATAGGTGGTCCACCCACAACTATAAGGCTATCATTTAATTTTTATGTATTTTTTTTGAAAATCTTATTTATTTCTTACAAAAAAAGTTAAAACTTTTGAGAAATATATATATATATATATATTAGTAATTGCAGTGTACATATATTGTACATATCACTGGCAGTATACAGTAGATACTAAATGTAAATCCCGATTGCCTTTTCTCCAGGGGAGCTGATCTCTGCCAGCAGGAGATCAGTTGGAAAAGCAAGAGATCCCCAGGCCCTACCTGGAGGCTGGCAACCCTAAATACAACATAAATTTTAGTTGCATTACAGTAATAATACTGGAACTTCTATTATATTTTCAAGCTACTAAAAGGTCATTAACATTTTTAACATATTGCCTATTGTTTAAGGGGGTCCCTTGCCATTGGGCTAGTTGGCACCCTGGCAAGTCTGCCACTGCCCATTAACAAAAACAAGGCAGGGCGTGCAAACAGAGAAATCATTCAAGTCATATGTCCTTGGGTTCTGTATGCAAAATTAGGATGGTGGTGGTACTGGGCTACAAAGTTACTTGCCAGTCTTATGATTTCCCTATAAATGATTGAATTTGCTACCCTCCTGACCCAGTCATGCTGTCCCACCTTCCTGCAAAATGGAAGCATGTTTCCACTCACAAATGGCCTTTGCTTGCTCACAGCAACTGTTTGCTACATCAATTCTATCAGCCTGCCAATGCCACACTCTATCAAAATTCACGATAGCATATATCTTCATATTAATAACAATGACAGAAATACCTCTTCTGACTTTCCTTTTGTGCTTGTCATTTGCATTTGGTACAATGAAGCAAAATTTCCAGATTTTTTTTTTAAGTGATGGTTTGGATTTAAGAACTTCCTTCTTTCAAGTGGCTATTCTTACTGGAAGAACTTATTTAGTGGAAGGGAAACCATAGGCTCCAATTCAACATATCTTTCAGTAATTAGTAAATGGAATCCTTTATTTCTTCTTATCATCCAACATCATGCCAATTTCTTTCTGTCCATCATATTGGCTATTTCTAGTACTTCTAGTATTTATCATTTCTAGCATTGATTGTTACAAAGCAGATTTCCATTGTCAGGTGAAACAATCATGGCCATCATTAACAATTTCTTTGAATTAAAAAAAAACAGATTAACAATCTCCTTCTAGATTATGGGTCAGACAGGATCTTCTTCTTCTTCTTCTTCTTCTTCTTCTTCTTCTTCTTCTTCTTCTTCTTCTTCTTCTTCTTCTCTCTCTCTCTCTCTCTCTCTCTCTCTCTCGCTCACTCTCGTATAATAGGATTTGAAGCCTGGTGTGTTTTTTATGTATAAGGATGAAACAAATTGTAAAAGGTGTTAATTAATATAGCATTGCATAGAATCAATATTTAATTCATGGCAATTATACTGCATCAGATGATCATTATTTCCCAGCAGATGAACATGAGAAACTTCCCTCAGAGATGCCGGCAACTGTACCCAGCACATTCAGCATGCAAAGCATATGTTTTGTTCTAAAGCTGGTCTTCAGGAAGTATTTAAAAATCATTTCATCCAAGAGAACAATTCAATAACATTAAAAAGGTAATCCCTTGTGCAAGCATCAGTCGTTTCTGACTCTGGGATGACGTTGCTTTCACAAAGTTTTCATGGCAGACTTTTTATGGAGTGGTTTGCCATTGCCTTTCCCAGTCATGTACACTTTCCCCCCAGCAAGCTGGTACTCATTTAACCAACCTCGGAAGGATGGAAGGCTGAGTCAACCTGGAGCCGGCTACCTGAACCCAGCTTCTGCCAGGATCGAACTCAGGTTGTGAGCAGAGCTCAGACTGTATTACTGCAGCTCACCACTCTTCACCACAGGGCTCTTAGTGTATATCTTAATGTAATATTACAATTTAATAATAAGCTGCCTTGAAAAGGACTAAGATGATGTGGCATGCCAAGCTCTTTAATTAATTAATTAACAAAATAAACAGTGGTACAAACAGATTCTTATAAAGAAGGAGGGGTCAATTGGTTTAAAAATTACTTTCCATTCTAAAAAAGCAATGCATCAGTATTCATAACTGTTCAATGTAAATTAGTCTTATAAGGTACCTTATAAGAGAACCGCCTTTTTGTAATGGCTAAGAGCAGTGGACTCTAATCTGGTGAACCAGGTTTGTTTCCCCACTCCTCTACAGGAAATCAGCTGGGTGACCTTGGGTCAGTCACAGTTCTCTCGGAGCTCTCTCAGCCCCACAGACCTCCCAGGATGTCTGTTGTGAGGAGAGGAAAGGAAGGAGATTGTAAGCCACTCTGTGACTTTTTTGGGTAGTGGAAGAAAAAAGGAAAGGTCCCCTGTGCAAGCACCAGTCATTTCTGACTCTGGGGTGTTGTTGCTTTCACAACGTTTTCACGGCAGACCTTTTTTTTACGGGATGGTTTGCCATTGCCTTCCCCTGGGATATAAAAACCAATTCTTCTCCTCCTTTTTTCTCATCCTCCTCTTCAACAAATGTTATCAATATAAAAACGCAATCTATAAAGGTCTTTACACATTGGTCCCCCATGAAAATACATCATATCAACTCTGAATCTTCTCCTAAATACTGGAAACATTGTGGGGAGATTGGCACATATTTACATTGTTGGTGGGGTTGCAAGTATATTCAAAAGGAAATATATAATTTCACAGATTAAAAAAAATTATGGATTTTTCAGTTCCCTTTCTTCCTGGAGCAATCCTTCTCAATTTATGGAATGATCAATCAGTTCCAGTATTTAGAAGAAAACTGATAGCTCAACATCAAAATCAACTGTAGAGGCTAACTGGAAGGTCAACAGCCCTCCTCAGATTGCTTCTTGGCAAAATTGCTCATGGGATTATTTCCTAATGGGGAAATTAACACATAGGGTATTGCAAATGTATTCCCATAATTTTGATTGAATTTATGATGCATTGGCTCCCTGCTTTGGAATATCTGAATTGGCTCGAAATAATTCAGAAAACAATATCAGCCAATTCATACTACAAATTGTTAATTTATTCATGACTGCTATATGCCCAGTTGTTAGATATAGATGCATGTGTTGACTCTGGTACTAACTGTTAAAATGTTTGTTGTTACTTGATGTTGCTTTGCCTGTTGCATACATTTGCAAAAAAAATTAATAAAATTTAATTTTAAAAATAGCAAAAGCTGCAGCCCTTACAAGGACCCTGCAAGATGGGACGGTATTATTATCCCCATAATGCAGAGAGATCCACAGGAGAAATTAGGAGAGGACTTTGGTCATCCTGCTCTTCCCTTCAAAGTCTTTTGCTGCTTCCAGAAGAGAAGGACCAGACAGGTGACTTCTGGACTCACCAGTCAACTGCTTGGCTGGAATGAGGAACATCTCAGGAGGAATCTGTAGCATAGCAGCTATAGCGGCTACAGCCATATCAGCAGGAAAAACACAAAACACAGTTACACCATATTAAAAACCCTGTACAAACAACAGGTGATACAATTCAGGATCATAGTCAGGTATAAGTTAGTAAGTGCCCAAAGATGAAACCAGATAATGGGCATATGGGCAAAAAGCCTCAAAGTAGTATAAAATAAATGGTGCAAAGCAGAGGAAGAGAGGCTGATGTAGTTACACGTCTGCTACTTCAGTCATAGGTCTGGCAAAACATCTCCATTTTACAGGGCCTGTGGCTTTGCAACAAATTCCACAGGGCCCACATCTCACTTGGAAGAGTGTTCCACCAGGCTGGAGCCAGAGTTGAAAAGGTTCTGGCTCGAGATGAGGCTAAGCAGACATCCTTTGGGCCAGGAACCACTAGTGAAGCAGGGCTGAAATAAAAATATATTAAATAAGGTAAATTGAAGGCCATTAATTAGGCAAAAGGGCAAAAAGATTTTTAAAGTGCTTGCTAGGTGTCTCTGAAGATTGCTAGGTGTCTTCAAGATTGCGAAAGTAGGGGAAGAGAAGCGTAAGGCAGCAAAAGAGGAAGTTAATCTTTGACCCACTGGCTCACCGCAAACTGCCGAAAAGAGGAGCTAGAAACTTGCTGGAATAAGCATTGAGTCGTATACCTTGGAAAATCTTGGGATCAGGTCAAAGGGGCAAATGTGTTTTTTATGAAGGATATTGCTGCAAGAGTGTTAGCAACATCAATGCCATGTATGGAAAGACCCTCCCTGTCTCCTCCTTGTTCCTTTAGTAATATGACGCTTGTAATGATGTATAGGATGTGGGGTTGTCCTTTCCTGTAATTGGGCGAGTGTTTACTGGAAATGATTGTCTGTGACTATAAAACTGTAGACCTTCCTGCAATCGGGGCTCCCAGATGTGTTCAGACATGAGTCTGGTCTGGGGCCCGTGTACACATTAAATAAACCGCTGTTTCTTCCTGATTTTGCCTGTGGCCTTGTTTCTGCCTGACCACCAGCAGCTAAGGTTGCTGCTACACTAGCAGATGTTTATCTGTAAAGTATAATGCTCTTTGATAGGTATATAGGGAGAGACAGTCCTGTAGATATGTTGCTCCCAGACTTCACAGGAGTAGATAGATAAAAGTCCAGCCTCCTTCACAATGCAGGAAATCCACAAATACCTCCCCCCACGCACCCAGTAACACCTGCTCCATGCCCAGAAGATATCCCCACTCCCAAAAAAGAACCCTCCAGGATCCCTAGCAAACCTAGACTAGAGAAAAAATGCTGACTGACTCCAAAGTGATGAGCAAAAGTGATAGTCCCTGGGTGTGTAAGAAAGAACTTAGCACTGATGCAACCCTTCCTGCCCTCCCTCTTATGATCTGCCTAAGTTCACAGAGCCAGCATTGCTATCTAGCCTCTTTTTGAAAACCTCCAAGGAAGGAGAGCCCACCACCTCCTGAGGAAGCCTGTTCCACTGAGGAACCACTCTGTCAGGAAGTTCTTCCTAATGTTTAGACAAAAACTCTTGATTTAATTTCAGCCCATTAGTTCTGGTATAACCTTCTGGGGCATACCATCCTCTATATGACAGCCCTTCAAGTATTTGAAGATGGTGATCATATCACCTCTCAATCATCTCCTCTTCCGGCTAAACATACCCATCCTTCAGCCTTTCCTCATTGGCCTTGGTCTCCAGACCCCGCACCATCTTTGCTGCCCTCCTCTGGATACATTTCAGCTTGTCTATATCCTTCTTAAAAGATGGTGTTCAAAACTGAACACGATACTCTACATCAGGTCTAACCAGAGCAGAGTAAAGCGAAACCATCACTTTGCATGGTCTGAATACTATTTCTGTTGATATAGCCAAAAATCACATTTGCCTTTTTAGCTACCACATCACACTGCTGACTCTTGTTCAATAAATGATCCACTAAGACCCTATATTCCTCATTAAAATTAATTTTATTTGTTTTAGCCCTGTATTTCAGCCTGTCAAGATCATTTGGTATCCTGACTCTGTCTTCTCCCAATTTAGTATCATCTGCAAATTTAATAAGCATTCCCTCTATTCCTTCATCCAAATCATTTATAAAGATATTTAACAAAACAGGTCCCAGGACAGATCCTTGAGGCACTCCACTTGTCACTCCTCTCCAAGAAGATGAGGAATCATTCACAAGCACTCTTGAGGTGTGATTTGTCAACCAGTTAAAAAATCCTCCTAACAGGATCCAAAACACATTCTACCAACTTGTCAACAAGAATATTATGTGGAACCTTATCAAAAGCCTTAGTGAAATCAAGATATACTATAGCCACAGCATTCCCCTGATCCAGCAAGATAATAACTTTCTCCAAAATAGAGTTAAGGTTAGTCTGACCTGACTTGTTCTTGAGAAACCTATACTGGCTCTTAATAATCACATAATGCTTTCTAAGTAGTCCATGACTGACTGCTTGATGATTTGTTCTAAGAGTTTTCCAGATCCTCCTTTTCTGCCTTCTTGAAGATGGGGCAGAGTTTGCCCACCTCCAATCTTCTGGCACCTCATTTGTTCTCCAAGAATTGTCAAAAATATCTGGACAGAGGCTAAGAAATTACACCCACAAGTTCTTTTAGTACCCTTTGATGCAATTCATCAGGCCTCAAGGACTCAGTTTCATTTAATGAAATTAAGTGTATATATGCTACTCCGATCCTAGACTGCAACTCCCTTCCATCATCACATGTTCTGTTTTTGCCACATTGAGCACCGTTTCCCTCAGAAGAGAAGACTGAGGAAAAGTAGGAATTGAGCAGTTCTGCCTTCTCTTCATCACCTGGCTATTACAATTTCACTTTTCTGTCCTTGCTCTTTTTCTTACTTTGAACATAAGAAAAGAACCCCTTTTTTGTTTTTTTTAGCATCTCTTGCTAGCCTAAGCCTAATCTCATACTGAGCTCTAGCTTTCCTAACTTTCTCCCTAGAAGCAGAAGAGTTACTCTTCAGTTGTCTGTTCCCATATTAATTCCAAATAACAAAAATATATTTGATGAACTTTTTCTTTGTGGTTTCATCTCAAAATATTTTAGTTACTTTTCTAAACAATCATGAAGCCTGCACACTGAGCAAAGGTATGCTAATGTATTAACATTTGCTCAATCGGGCTGTTTAAGGGGACTCTGTGGAGATGAAATCAAAACTCTTCTGTATAATGGCATTTATTATTCATGATCATACTATAGCAGCACTATAGCTAATAAAAGCATCTTAGACAAAGAAACAACACACCCTTCAGTTGGTTGGGCTGCTGTCAAAATGATTTCCTATTCATTCTTTCTAAGAGGAAGAACTGTTGTCTGACTTCATTCCAAGCCTTCCTTTTATGGAACAAATCTGTATATGTGCAGGTGTGTGCATGTACATGTGTGTAAAACTCTTTCAGTGAATGCTTGATGCTGTGGAAGTGTTGACATCTACATAAGATTACTAGGAACTAGATCTTCTGAACAAATTGGGGTGATGATGCTGAGTAAAAACTGACAAACTTTGAAATGTGATTTTTAGATTCTGTAATGTGTGCCTAAAATGTAAGGAATGTGTTCATATGTGTTATAGCATTGACAGAGCTCTTCTTGCAAGGCTTTTAATTGATCCAGCGGGTCTCCTGAAGTCATCGCTCCCCACAGCACCTTATCAGCACCTTACCATCTAGGAGCTTAAGTTATGTTGGATATGGATATTATTTTGCTAATTCCGTGATTCTGTAATTTTACAGATTTTGTAATTATGATATTGTCTAGTTTGGATGTGGTTTGTTTAATGTTTTTGTAAGGTTTTTTAATGTTGTAAGCTGCCCAGAGCTCACTTACGGGATAGGGTGGGGTATAAACTGGAAAGTAAAATTAAATTAAATTGACAACATTTGGGGGGGATTGTCAGCATTCCCCAGTGAATGCTGGGTTTGCCATAAGTGTATGTTCACATTCATTGCCACATGAGAATGAAACTTCTGTAACACCTTTCATGCAGTCCTGTTATCCTAAACTTGTACTAATTTACACAGATCCTTAAGGCTTTTTTCCTGACTACTATTGCAAAGAAGGTTTGACAATAAACTGTCAGAAGTTCAAGGTAGTAATTTTTACTTTTAAAAAAGGAGTCCTAAAACATACTGTTGTGAATTAGAAATAATTTTCCTATCTTGGAATCTTATTTGCATCTAATCTAAACAGGGCTCCACATCAAAAAGCTGTGAGAAACAAAATCAAAGCCTGTATTGAGGGTACTTTAAGTTTCTTTCAAACAAGGAGAAGGAGATATGTATCAGGGGCTATGCAAGATTTTAATCTAAAGGTAATTCCTATTATTTTATATGGGGTGGCAAAAAGAATTAAGGCAGTCACTTCTTTACTTCCTTAGAAAGCTGCTAAATATACCATGTTGTGTCTCTGTTTGGGTTTGCATACTGAATTTGATCAGTCATCATTGGAAGCTAGGGCATGGAGGCTAGGGCACATTTAATACGTGTTTAGAGTTTTCTGTGTCTGTGGCTGTCTAGCCTTATTGAAAGAGGATTCTTATATGGTTTAGGCTCATGGACAAGAAAATGTTGGCTATGAAGGAATTGGGGCTCCCTGAATTAGGAATTACAATTAAAAATTGGATTACAATAGTCCACTTCTTCATGCTTGATGACTTTGATGAGTTTGTTCCTCACAATATTTTGGAATACTTCTCTCTGATTCTCTTCCATCCTGTATTTATCATATGACCTCACTTGGTCTATTCAGGGCTTTTATTCTTGCAAGAATGAATGTCCGTTCAATGGTGGTTATGAAAGGCTTTTTGCATCTTCCCTACTCTGACAGAATTTGCTCTTGCTTCATGGGCAAAATAGATTAAATCTCTCATACTTTATTGGAATGCCCTCTATATTCTAATCTAACATGCTTTTCTATTCTACCGTGGCTATTAAATTTCAATTATTTTAATCTAAGCAGGGCGGTTTCCTTCCTATTCTCAGACCAAAATCCTTATATAACCCTGGATGTTGCAAAATTTTTAAAATTCCTTTTGTCTTTTGGGAAATAAAGGATTATAAATGAAATTTCAGATTGTTATTATGCTGAAGGCATTGAGTCATAGAGTTTTTATTGGACAAAGGAAAGGAAAAGGATAACACATAAAGCTACAGTTAAGCAAGCTATAAAAAGGCTCAAATGAACAATATTCCCATCCAAGTAGCATTCCAGGAAAATACCAGAGAAGTTCAGTGTTACTAAATGCTGCATCCGTCCTCACTAGACTATTGAAAATTACACACACCAGAACATTTCTCTGTAGGTTTTCTGGTTGTATGTTCATTAAAGGCAAGAGTGATCCTTTTAAAAAGAGAAAAGTCTGATTCATAAACAAAAAAGGAATGGAGAAAAGAAAAAAAAATAAACTTTAAACAACTTTTAAGAAGCTGATTCTTTTTGTGAAAGGGAGTAGGCTTGTGAACAGTGTCAGCCTTCTGCCATATGTTCCAGGAAACCAGGGACTCTTGAAGAAGAAGAAGAGGCTCTTGAATTATTGATCAATGATTAGCAAATGCAATCGAAATTGTAGACTTGATGTTGTGCAGGGATTCATAATTTATGAGTGGACAAAATAGGAGGTAACAGAGGTAGCGGTAGGTGATTTCAGTCCCCATATTGATTACTTAAAACAACAGGAGGTACGTGTAGTGTGACAGATGGAACAAAAACTGACAGCTCGCTGCCTGTCCATCACCACAGACTCAGAGCTAGGGGAATAAAGCGGACTGTAGAAGCAAATACATTTCTATTGTGTGCCTTTGATCATTATGCTGTTCGACTAGACCAAAGGACATATTTGTTTATAATTTATGTATTCTCTGACTATAAAAGATTGATGGCTTCCTATTAGATACTGCTGGATCTAAATATCCAGATTTTTTTGTCCCTGTAACTGCCAGAGGAGTGGCATTGTACAGGTTGTTTGCTAATCCTAGCAGTGGAGTGCAGAGACAGTGGAACTCTGAAAGCACGCATCCTTGGAAGAGATGCTGTATTGGATGGATGTAAAAGTGTTGACTCTAGACTGTGTACAGTAGACCATTTCTTGTTCCATTCCTTGATGGTGTCATGGTCGCTGATCCACCACTGGCTGCTTAATCATTACACCCATGTTGTGAGACAGGCAGGAGCTACAAGCTTTTAAGTTTGAATTGCACCTGCTTCCCCTGGAGTCCCATAAAGGTTGATGGAGTGGTGAAGCTGACAAAGTCAAACTGCAGGCATATTCTGGGCCAATCAATTTGGAAGGAAAGAAGGAAGGAAGGCAGGAAGGGAGGGAGAAGAAGAAGAAGACTGCAGATTTATACCCTGCCCTTCTCTCTGAATCAGAGACTCAGAGCAGCTTACAATCTCCTATATCTTCTCCCCCCACAACAGACACCCTGTGAGGTGGGTGGGGCTGAGAGGGCTCTCATAGCAGCTGCTCTTTCAAGGACAACTCCTGCGATAGCTATGGCTAACCCAAGGCCATTCCAGAAGCTGTAAGTGGAGGAGTGAGGAATCAAACCCGGTTCTCCCAGATAAGAGTCCGCGTACTTAACCACTACACCAAATTGCTCTCAAGGAAGGATCTCAAATTATAGATTATTGTGGGAGTGACTTCCTTCCTTCTGGCTTCAGGAGCAGCCAACAGCTACAAAATACAATTCAAGAAGTAAAACATCTTATCAGCGACATTTAATACATCTACAATCGCAACAGATAACAAACATAACATCATTCTAGATAACAAACATCATTCCAGAAGTGTAATCTATGATTTATTCAGGACGCAAACGAGAGAAAAGAGAGTGAAATCTATTTCAAACACACAGAGAGATATAACAAAAGAAGCAGTCAGCCCAAAGCCTGATGAACAAAGAAGTTTTGAGCTGCTTTATTATATTATCTTATTTTATCATATTTATATGCCACCCTCCCCTAACAGGCTCAGGGCAGCTAGCAACAGTTAAAAACAACATAGAAGTAAAAAGACAAAATATACAATACAAATCATTTCATACAATTTACAATCCCTAAGAATCCAAGAAAGGTGTTGAAATTACTAATCATTGTTTAGCGCTACATTTGTTGATGTCACTGGATGCTACTTGGTGCTCTGCACGTATTGGAGTCGGTTACAGTTGTTGATGCTGTGGAATGGTGGTCGCCTCCTCTTAGACACTGAAAGCCAGTTTAAGCAGTTTGGTCTTGTAGGCCCTGCAGAACTGTGGCAGGTCCTGCAGGGCCCTGATGTTTTCGGGAGGGTGTTTCATAAGGCAGAGGCTGCTACCAAAAAGGCTCTAGCTCTGGCTGCTACCAAAAAGACTCAAGCTTCTTTTGGCCCTGGGATCATGAGGTTTTAAGAGCTTGAACATAGTGGTCTCTGGGGCTCATATGGGGAAAGGCAATCCCGAAAGTAGACAGGTCCCAGGCCATATAGGGTTTTAAAGGTCATGACCAGCATCTTGAAGCGAATCCGGAACACCACAGGCGACCAGTGCATTGTTTCCAGCACAGGTTGAATGTGCTGTCATAAAGGTAGCTCCAGTAGCAACCTGACTGCTGCATTTTGCACCAGTTGCAGCCTCCAACTTTTATTTTGAAGTTTCCCCGACAAGAGGAACTGAACAGGGATGTCCCCTATCCCCCCTGTTATTTGTTCTCTCATTACAGCCTTTGACAATAACCATGAAGACTAATAAAAATATTAGAGACTTAGAAGTAAATCACCAAGTATACACAATTAATATGTTTGCAAATGACATGGCAGTGTTAACCCTGAAGAAGGTCTTTCAGAATTAATGAGAGAAATTTGTGAATATGGTAGAACTGCAGGATTACATATTAATGATAAAAAATCAGGAATATTATATATAACTATTAAACAAAAAATACAATATGAAATCCAAAAGAGTCTTGGTTTCCCTATATTCCATAAATAATTTAAATATCTAACTATTTCAAAGAATTTAAATAAATTTCAACATCTAAATTTCCATCCAGTGATTCAACAAATAAGAAAAGATATTAAAAGGTGGTCCCAGATACATCTGACAATTATGGGTAGAATTAGCACCATAAAAATGGTGGCACTATCAAAATTAAATGATCTTTTTCAAAAATTGCACCAAAAGACTTGGCAAGGTAGAAAAATATTAATTTTATATATCAAGGAAAAAGACGAAGACTTATGAAAGTTATGACACAAAAGAGGTTGGATCAAGGGAGATGAGAATAATCTAGTTTAAGTTATGAGGCAAATCAGCTGAGAGCATTAGTGTCATACCTGGATGAAACTTCTAATAAGCCATGGGTGAGTATGGAAGCAAATGGGAAACATCTGGGATTAACTGAGAAAATTATTTATTTATTTAATTAATTAACTGGAGGGAGAAAAGTAAGAGATATAAAATGGGTACAGAATCCTTTTTCTATACACTACATTAAAAGTTTGTACTAAATGGAATAACAAACTAATTCCAGAGATATCCTTGTTGCTTCCTTTTACACCACACCCCAACTTTTCTTTTTAAGATAAACCAGAAAAGATATGTTAAATGGAAAGAAAGGGGAATTTTCAGAATAAGAGACTTTTATGTAAATAGATCTCCCCTCACTATAATTCAACTCAAAGAAAAGCTGCAAGGAGTTTTAACAAATTAAAACCTTCCTCATCAATTACACTATTTAATTGTAAACCCTATAGTAAGGGTAACTATGACCAGAAGTATAATACATTTTGAATAAATCCTAATGCAACACATTAATAGTGCAAAATATATTCTCATTTAGTCAAAATAGACTCTAATATGTCAAATGGTTTGAAAACAATATGTGGATATTGGGATAAAAATGGAACAAAATATATGGAATAAGTTATGAATGACCAGGGCTCTTTTTCTAGCAGGAGCTGCTCTGCATATTAGGCCACGCCCCCTCGTGTAGCCAATCATCCTGGAGCTTACAGTAGGCTCTTTACTAAGAGCCCTCTAAACTCTTGAAGGATTGGCTACATCAGGGGGGCGTAGCCTAATATGCAGAGGGGCTCCTGCTACAAAAAAAGCTCTGTGGATGACTAACACAAGGAAAACTATATTGATAGTCCTTACCCTAGTACACCTTGCAAGAAGAATTAACACAAATAATACAAAATATTGGATTAACTATAATCATCATGGTGATTATATTCACATGTAGTGGTACAGTTTTGGGAGAAAATATTTTCAGATGTGGGAAATATCACTCATCAAATGATTTATGCCACACCACCATTGGGAGAACTGGAAGTGAGGGGGAGCAAAGCCTTCTTCCACATGCACTTCAAAGACTAGATGCTGCGCCATCTGCAGGGAAGCCAGCAGGGAACAGCCTCAGCGCACTTCTCTGATCACGCTGGTGTGGGGGGGTGAAGTGCAAAGGAATGGAGGGGGCAGGCGGGGGGGGGGCAGGCAGGCAAACTAGACAATAGTTGTGAGCACTGGGAGGGGAGACAGTACTTATGTTGATATCAGTCCATGGGATAACAGCAAAAAGTTGGAAATCTGAAGAATTTTTAACATTACAGTTTTGGTATCTTGAGCTATGCCAAATAGAAAAATGGACATATCAACTTAGAGTGATCAAAGGTTCAAAAACATCAGATTTTTTTGAAACATGGATTGTTTTTATCTTTTATACAAATCAAAGAGGCACTCAACTTTTATGCAAGTCGTTCCTCAAATTAAGAGGGGGGATTAAGTAAAAGTACATAAAGAATAATTCATAAGAAAATAATATTGCTGAAGGCCATCAATATTTTCTTTTTCTCTCTTAGCTGTAGTTTTCCAAAATATGCTGTTTATTAAGCCCTCTGTCAATATTTGATTCAACAGTATTTCTTTGTATTCTATGTATTTTTCTTATTACTTCGTCCTTTATTTATTTTATTTATTTATTTATTTAGGATTTATATCCCGCCCTTCCCACGGGTGGCTCAGGGCGGCTTCCAACAATAGATCCAACATAAAATTAAGCAATATTTAAACATATAAGAGAATAAACATTTAAAACAGATAAAACAGATAAAACCATAAATATTAATAATGTTGGTAATTTAGGTAATTTATGTTGGTAATTTAGGTTATTTTCTATGTCTCATTTGTAGAGTTGTGGTTATTCTTATCCTATCCACTTTTTGTATCTCATTTAAAATTTAAAAAATATTAATTATGTGGATGACTTGAAAATGTATGGAAAGTCATCATCAGAGATTAATTCTTTACTGAATACAATTCAAATTTGGCCTTGACAAGTGTGCATTATTAGCATTGAATAGAGAAAAGATCATTGAACAAGAAGAAATCAACATCGAAACACTGGGCTTTGAAGAACACTACAATATCTTAGAGTTCTGAAAGCTGATGAAATCAAACATACCCTGGTTAAGAAAAATACAACCAAGGAGTATTACCAAAGTGTTAAAAGACACTGTGAACAAAATTAAATGGAGGCAACATGGTAAAGGTTATTAACACATGAGCTGTCCCAGTTCTAAGAAACACAGCTAGCATTGTGGATTGAAAACAAGCAGAATTAGAAGCAATGGATTGAAGAATTCACAATATAAAGATGATGCATCACTCACTAAACCCTAAAAGTGATATTGATCATGTTTACATACAAAGAAAATTAGAAGGAAAATGTTTCCCGAAAGTTAAGCAAGTAGTTGAAGAAGCAAAAAGAGCACTGAATGACTACCCCAAGAAAAACAAAGAAAAGCTTCTAGTTGAACTGTACAAGGCAGATTTATTTAAGGTTACAGAAACCAAAACGATTGCAATCAAAACTCACTTTGACAATTGGAAGGAAATTGCATGGACACTATTTAAAAGACATCGACACTATTTGAAAGACATCGACAATATTTGAAAGACATAGTGAAAATACCTCAAAGCAGCTCCAAAATGGGCACTTGAAGAAAGATGCAGAAGGACACATTCTAGCTGCACAGGAGCAGGCACTTGAAAGGAAAATTATGAAAGCCAAGATTCAGAAGATCAGTGATGATAGCAAACATTGACTTTGCAAGACAAAGGATGAAGTAGCTTACTGCCTGGTACCTACAGAAAAAGCTATGTTGTGCTGGAATCTTCAGATCTGGTTTTGGGCCACATGAATCAGCTCTCCAGTGATGACTTGGATAACATCTTGGCAACAGTAAGACCTACCATGTGTCCTCTTGACCCATGTCCATCCTGGCTAGTTAAAGCATGCAGGGAAGAGGTTCAGGCCCCCTTGGGAGATACTATCAACTTCTCCCTATCTTCAGTGGTATTCCCAAGAGCCAGTGTTATGGCTGCTTCTCAAAAAAACATTGTTGGACCCTGCTGTCCTTGCCAACTACTACCCAGTCTTGAATATTTCATTTCTGGGAAAGGTAGTTGTGAGGGTGGTGACTGAGCAGCTCCAGGCTTTCTTAGATTATGTTTCCATACTGGACCCCTTTCAGTTCAGCTTCTGATTTTATTTTATTTTATTTATTAGATTTATATCCCGCCCTCCTCGCGGGAGCAGGCTCATGGGGTGGAGATTGCACTGGTCACCTCACAGATGACCTCTGGAGGCACTTAGATGAAAGTGGGTTGATGCTGCTGTTGCTCTTAGATCTGACATGGTCAGTTATGATCTGCTGACCCACCAACTTGCCAACAATGGAATACAGAGGAATGCTTTACAATGGCTTTCCTCCTTTCTCCATGGTCTGAGACAAAGAGTGGCATTGGGGAGAAGATGTCCCCATGCTATCTGCTTGAATAAGAGGTGCCACAGGGGTTGATCTCTCTAATGTTATTTAACATCTAAATGTGCCCCCTCACCCAGTTAGTCCATGAGGATGGGTTGTCATCAATATTCAGATCACACTCAGCTCTACCTGTTGGACTGCTGGGTGGACTCCACCCCAGATATTTTGAACAGGGCACTGGGGGGCATGGCTGGATGATTGCAGCAGAGCTGGCTGAAGTTGAATCCAATGAGGATGGCGGTCCTGTACCTGAGTCATCGGAAACTGGGGTCAGGAACCAGGCTCCTGGTCTTCAGTGGGGTGCCATTAGTACTAGCGCTGAGGATAATGAGTCTCTCGGTGATGACGGATTCCTTGCACTCTATGGAGGCCCAGGTCACTTTGATTGCCCAATCAGCCTTTTATCATCTTTGGCTAGTCCAGCAACTGGTTTCCTATCTTACAACTTGGGACTTGGCTACAGTGATCCATGCAACAGTCACTTCCAGGCTGGACTATGCAGGGCTACCCTTGAGCCTGATTCAGAGATTGCAGCTAGCTAATGGTGATACCTCTGCAGGTATGCATTTCAGCCAGTGCTGTGCTAGCTGCACTGGCTGCTGATTGAGTACTGGATCTGGTTCAAGTCTTGACCTTTAAAGCCCTCTGCACGCCTGGGACAAACATACCTGCGGGACCACCTCTCCCCATATGAGCTTTGGAGAGCTTTACACTCTTCTGATCAGCACCTCCTGGTGACCCCTGGCCTGAGGGAAGACGCTTAGGTTGCTTTTTTGGCCCTTGCCCCAACCTGCCAGAACATGCTCCTGCTAGAGATCAGGGCCCTGTGGAATTTACTACAGTTCCAAAGGGCCTCTAAAACAGAGCTGTTCCACCAGGCTTTGGGCTGAGGTGGTGGATGTTCAGATATTCTGGCCTCCCCTGCTCATGGCCCTTTTCCTGTGCCCTGTAGTTTTAGATACTATCTGGAGTTGGGACTCTTCTTGGGTGCTCTTTTGTCTAACATGAGGCATGGTTCCTGTTATTGTCTATCTGGTTAGATACTGTTTTATCAATTATTTTTTTTTTATTGTCTGATGAGTTTTTATGTTGTAAGTTGCCCTGAGCCTACTTGTGGCAAAGGGAGGGGCACTAAACAAAAAAAGAAACAAATAAATAAAAGCAGGATGCCTTACCATCAGCAAAATTCAGGTGGGTAGACCTAACAACATCAACTACATCATCTCAGGAATATTCACTTGCTCATCTTTTAACATGACATATGCCACTAAATGTCAACAGTGCCCTTCAGTTCTCTCCTCACCATCCTCTGTCTTCTATATGACAGCCCTTCAAGTACTTGAAGATCATTATCATATAACCTCTCAGTTGTTTCCCCTCCAAGCCAAACATACCCATCTCCTTCAGCCTTTTCTCATAGGACTCAGTCTCCAGACTCCTCACCATCTTCTTTGCTCTCCTCTGGACAGCTTGTCTATATCCTTCTTAAATTGTGAGGATGTCTAACCAGAGCAGAGTAAAGTGATACCATTATGTTGCGTGATCTGGACACTGTACTTCTGTTAATACAGCCCCAAATCACATTTCCCTTTTTAGCTACCACACCACACTGCCGGCTCATGTTCGGTGTATGGTCTACAAAGACCCCTAGATCCTTTTTGCACATACTATTGCCAAGGAAAGTCTCCCCTATCCTATAATTTTGCATTGATTTTTTTCCTACCCAAATGAAAAACTTTACATTTATCTCCACTGAAATTCATTTTATTTGTTCTAGAACAAATGAAATGAATTTCAACAAGGATAAATGTAAAGTTCTGCATTATATAATGTATCCTGAGGTTTGTGGTAACATCTATCTTAGTGCCGGGTAGTTCAATTGAATTATTTTTTTTTTCCCCACTCTGAACAGCAGGACTGCTGATGGGTCATATGGTACATAGTATACATATAAATGACTACAGAACATGCTGAAATACTGCATAAATTGTGTAAAACATTTGCAACATGAGCAAGGAAACCAAATAATCAACTAGAATATAAACACATAGAAACAGAAATGAAATCAGCAGCGTTCATTCACCCCTTGGGCAGACAAGTTGGTGCAAGAATACCAGGAAGTAAACAATCAGAATGATCTATCAATGCATGTTGTTAGATACAAAACACTAATACATATCAACTCAAATATGAACTGTCAGACATTTAATATTGAAATCAAGAGTGGGTTGCATTCTGTAGACCTATCCCACCAGTGGAAATGCTTTTATTCAGCAGAATGTGCGACCCTGAAGCTAGCAGCTCACATCTGGTATCAGCAGAAAGCGCCTCTGCTAGTGGAACAAATCTGCAGGATCCAAACCCATCACATCAAAAACAAACATTATTTGATGTCAGATACTGCTATTAAATATTTAGTGAATACTTCTCACTCACAAACTGACAGCAATTTAAATGAGGGGGGGGGGGGCAAATGCTTTTCAGTGTCTAACCCTAGGCTCAATTAAACAACCTTTTCCCCACTGACAGCGTCCCCATTTCTCTTGGTATGGAAGCTGAATAATTTGCTTAAGAACTAACCAAATTTGTCTCTGCAGTAATGCTTCTGTTTTCAGGTTGGAAACAATAGATTCTCCCCCATCAAGAGCAGTGCCTCCCCCCCCCCCCCCCGCAAGCCCCTCCTTCCCACAAGGCTAATCCTAGCTGAACAGAAGGGCAAGTGGAGAAATCTCTTAATAATCCTCATCCTAAATCCTTCAGCCAGTGGCAGTCACCTTGTAATGTTTATTCCCCACCCAATAATCTCCCCTTTCCTCTGGAAAAAAAAATAGAATTACAACCCAATTGCCTCCTTTTATCTGATGAATACGAAGTAGTGATATTGGGTTAGTGGGCCTTTTGGAAAGATATATCGGACTTTAATAAAATTTGATCAATGCATTTAAGTCAAATTGAATTATATGTAAGTGGATAGGGTTGACATATGTTTCAATATCTGCAAGTGATACATTATTCTCCAGTGAGCATAAAATTTAATGAAATATAAATACCCATTAATCCTCATGTTTCAGCCAATCAGTCAACAGCACTCCTGCCTGCTGTTAGCAGAAGCAGGCCCAGAAAGTCATCTGTTTTATCTAAGCAGGAGATCCAAACTGGAAAGACATCAGAAGCCAGGGGAAGAAGAGGAAAAATAGAACTGGCAAGAAGGGGGGGAAATAATGGGTGATTTTATTTGCTATTACAAGCCCTCCACAACCAAACAATACAATGGTCGTTTTCTTTGCTAATAAGGTTCCAGAAAGCGAGCTAAAGATGATTCCTTTTTAAAATGAAATCTTATTAAAAAGAGGACCACATTTTTATAATATTTAGGGCCGATCCATTGGCCTGGTGTATCATCCTTGTCCCACAACATGTGTTGTGTTCTCTGTGGGGAGTTTCTTTCCTGCCATATATCCATTCCCCCACTTAAGGCTCTCCTGTGATCAGAGAGGGTTTTGAATGCCTAATCTCCCATGTAATGTAGTGATGGTATCCACTCCTTTTTAAATACATTTTTACCACTTGATGATCACACATCAGAAGTTGTTGTGCATCAGCCCAGTAAAAAAAGGAAATCAATGCAAAGATGAAAAAGAACAGGACTTAGGGCTGCAGATTCAGGAATAAGGTTTATTTTTAAAGTTACATTGATTTGTTCAAAGGCAGCACTTTCTAAAATTTGCCTGAAGCTAAACATGGACATGGCTTGTAAAGGTATTCATTTTTTTAAAAAAGATATATTGTTTTTAAAAACTGCCACCTACATAGTATGTCAAGTTGGATTATTATCACAAGGTTTATCCTTAATAGCTCTTAATAAATGCTAGTGGAAAATACAAAGCTCTGAGAATGCCCACTAACAAAGCAATCCTGAATGGATATATTCAGAATCCTACTCAGATCTATTCAATGGGGCTTACTTCCAGAAAGTAGAATTGCCCTGTAACAGAAAGATCCAGTGTGTAGCTCCTCCACTTGTTCTTCCACCGGTGGAACTTCTGCTGTTCAAATGTTTTTCCTAATGGTCAACAATAAATAGCCCTCTTGTAAAATTTAGACCCACTAGATCTAGACTTGCCCTCTGGAGCAGCAGAGAACAAGTCTTTGCACACTGCCATGGAACCGGCCTTCAAGTACTTTAAGAGCACAATCTTGTCTCCTTAGAATCCTCTTCAAACTAAAGATGCCCAGTTTCTTCATTGTTTCCTCCAAATACTTGTTCTGCAGACCCCTGGTCATCTTCTTTGCCCCCCTCCGAACACAGGTTCTCACAAGCAAGGAGGGGCTGCCCTCAAGACCAGTCAGTGTTCCATCAGAACTCCCCTTCTTTTCCATCAGCCTGTAAAGGATTGGTTTCACAGATCTCACATTCTCATGTTGTCTTCTGAACATATATTTAGGTGCTTTGGACTGCATATAAAGCATTTAAGATGAATGACATCTGTCCTTGAACTGATCAAAATCTCTCTCCTTTCCCTAACACATGGCTGGCTTTGAAACAGCAATTAACTAATAGAAATTCTTGTGCCATGTCACTGTCAAGCACAATCATCTTAAAAGCTGTCTAAGGGTTTCTATTTAGCTTTGAAGATGATCCTGAATTGCAGTCCCACAGATTTCATGCTAGTAAATGCAATGTTACTCCCTGGTGTTAGTAATGTTTCCTGTGGAACATTTTGGCTTCTGTGAAATCTGATAGATGTTTTCAGTGTCAAATAGAAACCAAATTTCATTTTCAGGTTATTGATACACAGTCTTACTTGTTGAGCATAGCTTTGTGGTTCATGGAAGGCTACTGGAAGCTACAGAAATGTGCAATATCTGTCCATTCTTTGATTATGGAATATGTTTCTTAAGAATAGACCCATTCTTTTTGTTCAGCTTAATGGATTTCAATTAATAATGCCTTTTCATTTGAAATGGTTATTACACTGTAACTTAGCCAAATTATTTTACTGTGTGTTATTTTAATTAGGGTTTTTTTAAGTTACTGTTTACCCAAAGGGTCTCATAGCCACTTACAACATGTAATAACATCATAACAGATAAATTAAAAATCAACAAAATCAGATAATACGTATAAAGAATTGATATATAACCCCATGCTACACCACTATCAAACTAGTCCAAAACATCTGGTTAGCCTCCAAAGGTGAACCTGAACAATTCAGCTTTGCAAGCCCTGCAGGGCATGGGTGTCACTAGATTCCACAGAGCAGGGGCCATAACTAAGAAAGCCCTTCCCCTGGTAACAGCTAACCAAATCATCCTGGGGACAAGCACCTGCAAAAAGCTCAGAGAGGTTTACTGAAGGGAATGAGGGGGGTTGTAATGGGAGAAGTCCCATAGGTATGAGAAGAAGATGAAGAAGATATTGGATTTATATCCCGCCCTCCACTCCGAAGAGTCTCAGAGCGGCTCACAATCTCCTTTACCTTCCTCCCCCACAACAGTCACCCTGTGAGGTGGGTGGGGCTGGAGAGGGCTCTCACAGCAGCTGCCCTTTCAAGGACAACCTCTGCCAGAGCTATGGCTGACCCAAGGCCATGCTAGTAGATGCAAGTGGAGGAGTGGGGAATCAAACCCGGTTCTCCCAGATAAGAGTCCGCACACTTAACCACTACACCAAACCAGCTCTCCTGAGGGCCCCAGACCATAAAGGGGCTTAGAAAGTTAACCCTAACACCTTGAATTGGATCCAAAACCTAACTGGTCACCAGAGTAGCTGCTGCAAAATTGGAGTAATATAGTCTGACCATGATGTTCTGGTCAGCAGCCTGGCAGCGTCATTCTGAACCACTTGCAATTTCCAAAGCGTTTTCAAGGGTGAAGCATGAATCATTGTGGCAGGGTCTGACCCATACGAAAAGGGAGCCGGTTGGCAAGCCCTGCATAGGCTGACTGTGCTACCATAGAAACTTGTTTCTTCAGTAATAGCATGGAGTCCAACCGTACTCCAAATCTTTTTGCAGAGTCTACAGCTGTCAGCTGGACACTATTGCCACAACTGATCTCCAGGTGACACGGATCAGTTCCCCTGAAGAAAATGGCCATTATGATTTTATACCCCACTAAAGCCTTTCCCCAAACTCCAACAGGGCCATAACCAAGATTTTGAGGTCAGGGGAGCTTTTTAAAAAGTCAGGAAGCACTCATGGCTGCCTCCCACCTTCCCTTCCTCTTGGCAGAGCAGGAGGGGAGAGAGAGGTGGGGCCTCCCCAGGCCAGGCTTTCATGCTTCTGCAGGCAGCTTTGAAGCTAGCTGCAAGAGCACAAAGACGTGTCATGGGCAAGAGGCAGGCAATGGCAAGCCATCTCTGAATGCCTCTTGAAAACCCCATGCAGTCACCATAATTCAGCTGCAGATTGATGGCACCTTCCAGCACTGCCACTGGCCATGAAGGAGGAGCAAGATCATTTGGGCCAGGGTGCTTTCCAGGTGAAACATTAATTTGCTTTTCAGGAAAACATGGGTCAGAGCTAGCTTTAGAGAAATTGAAAAAACTGAGGAACTAACAAATTAGATGAACTTAGTAGCACTGCGGGAAAGTAATAGCTAATTGTGCCTACGCTTAGAACAGTGCAACTTCAGAAAAGTAGGAGGAATCTGGGAAGGGGGAATATTCAAGTAGCTTCAACAGCTAACATGGAAGTTCAGCAGCTTCAACAGTTAGCATTAAAATTCAGCATGCTGAACAGCCCTATAAAGGTTTCAGTTGGTTGTCTTTCCCAGACAAATAACCTCCATCTTGGATGGATTCACCTTTAGCCAGCTTTCCCTTAACTACTCAGCTACAGCATCTAGGGACTGGGATAGTCCCAAGACCCCTGTCACTGGCTGCTTATCCAGTGGGAGGAACAGCTGCATGTTATATCAGCATATTGATGGCAACCAACTCCAAACCTCCTGATGGTCTCAGCAAGAAAGTGCATCTCCCTCCCTCCCACACACACACACACACACACACACACAGCAGCCAAAATAGTTTGCAATCCCACACTTCTGTGATCTTACTGGGGCAATTTACTCACAGAGTTGTTCAATGTAACCATCTGTTTTACTGTGCAAATGACGTCTGAAAGGAATGTACAATAAACCCTCTGTTTGTTGTGCTGATTTCCCTTTCCTCCTAGCAGTTCACTGGGAGCAGCCATGTTGTTCTGCCAACTCGTCCCGCTCCTGTTCTGCTTGGCTCCTACAGATTTAAAGGCACACACATCTTCTAAAAAGCAAGCATTCCCAAGCTTCTTCTAGCCTTCTGAAGTGGAAAGGCACATGGTGGCTGTTGGGGTGGGGCTTCCTTCTGCTGGCCAGCTGACTGGGGGTGGGAAGGAGCCTGCAATACTGGGGGATCCCCCACTTGGGGTTCCTTACCAGGTTCTGCTGATATTACTCTTCTGTGTCACTGGAAGTATTACCAGTTTTTTTAAAAAAGCAATGACCTCTGAAGACTAACTATATCTGAAGTACTCCAGAGTGAATGAATCTCATCTGCTAAGATACAGAGATCTACACTTGGGGTCCCATGAACTTAGTAGCATGACTGGTAGACTAGTATTCTATTTTTGATAGCCATGATCATCCACAAAGTGATGGTTTGCCTTACAGCTGCCAAATACAGGTTGTGGAGTTCCTGGAGGCTGGGGAGGGTAGCCTAAAGAGGGCAGAGATTTTAGAGGGAGGGTCCTCAAGGGAGTATAATGCCATAGGGCGTTTTCGCACTTACCTTTTACTGGCGCGACCATCCTCCTCACGCCGGCGGATCTGCAGGGATTTCGCACCAGAAGCGCCGGCGCAGCCAAAAGAGCCGGCAACTTCCGTCGCGGAGCCAGCTCAAACGTTTTCCTGCTTCTTGGCGGTTTCCGTTTGAGCTGGCTCCGCGACGGAAGTTGCCGGCTCTTTTGGCTGCGCCGGCGCTTCTGGTGCGAAATCCCTGCAGATCCGCCGGCGTGAGGAGGATGGTCGCGCCAGTAAAAGGTAAGTGCGAAAACGCCCATAGAGTTCACCCTTCACAGCAGCAGTTTTCTCCATGGGAACAGATGTTTTTCTTCTGGAGGTCAGATGTGATTCCAGTTGTGATTCCAGGTCCAACCTGGAAGTTAGTAACTGGAAATAAACACAACATCACAGTGGAATAATAATGAATGAAATTCGCACTAAAGATTTGTTATGCTCTTACAAAAATTATAAAAGTTTATTATAGTTTCAAATCCATACAATTTGTGACAAACACAATACTGACAACATTCATTCAATTTCCAAAATCCACTTCCTACTGGTTCTCCATTTTTCCTTGATCCCACCATGTCTGCGGGGCTTTTAAAGTGCTGGTGCAATTGCTGGTTTTCTACTCAGTATGAATATCAAATCTTCACACAATTTACAATGTTGTACCAGTAATGTATGGCTGTGAGAGCTGGACCATAAGGAAGACTGAGCACAGAAGAATAGATGCTTTTGAGATGTGGTGCTGGAGAAGACTCTTGAAAATCCCTTGGACTGCAAGAAGATCAAATCAGTCAGTCCTAAGGAAAATCAACCCAGACTGTTCAATGGAAGGCCAGATGCTGAAGCTGAAGCTCAAATCCTTTGGCCACCAAATGAGAAGGGAGCACTCCCTGGAGAAGACCCTGATGCTGGGAAAGACAGAAGGCAAAAGAAGAAGGGGACAGCAAAAGAGGAGATGACTGATGTAACAAACACGAATTTGAGCAGACTTCGGAGGATGGTGGAAGACAGGAGGGCCTGGCGTGACTTGGTCCAGGGGGTCACAGAGAGTCGGACTCGACTGTGCGACTGAACAACAACAACAAAAACAGTTTCAGCTTCAGATAATTCTTCAGGATAATTAAGTTTTCTAATGGGAAACCTCCCAATATTCCAACAAAGTATTTTCAGAACTTATGTGTGGATCCTGGTGAGCCTCTGACAGGAATGCCAGTCTTTGAACCTGTTTCTTGTGGATCACTTTATCAAGGAGGCAGACCACAGTCACCACCATTAAACAGACTTCATTTTTCCAGCACTATTCACGGAGAACAAACTGCAATGAATCAATGTCATAGTGCCTTTAAAAAAAAAACAAAAAAACCCCCACGTCTTCTGGGTGGGGGAAGAGAGGCCATGCTTTGACAATGATGATAATCCAAATTGTAAAGTGGGCTGGAGGTGCATTGCACTCAACAGGACAAAAAAAAGAGAGAGAGACTGAAACATCACATGCCTGGGAAAAGCCAACTCAAAATCAGCTCCAGGAAAATATTGGGATAACAGCAGGTCTTTTTTTGAGCATAAGAACATAACATAAGAGAAGCTATGTTGGATCAGGCCAGTGGCCCATCCAGTCCAACACTCTGTGTCACACAGTGGCCAAAAACACACACACACTGTGGCTAATAGCCACTGATGGACCTCTGCTCCATATTTTTATCTAACCCCCTCTAGAAGCTGGCTATGCTTGTAGCTGCTACCACCTCCTGTGGCAGTGAATTCCACATGTTAATCACCCTTTGGGTGAAGAAGTACTTCCTTTTATCCGTTCTAATCCGACTGCTCAGCAATTTCATCGAATACCCACGAGTTCTTGTATTGTGAGAAAGGGAGAAAAGTATTTCTTTCTCTACTTTCTCTATCCCATGCATAATCTTGTAAACCTCTATCATATCACCCCGCAGTCGACATTTCTCCAAGCTAAAGAGCCACAAGTGTTTTAACCTTTCTTCATTGGAAAAGTGTTCCAACCCTTTAATCATTCTAGTTGCCCTTTTCTGGACTTTTTCCAATGCTATAATATCCTTTTTGAGGTGCGGTGACCAAAATTGCACACAGTATTCCAAATGAGACTGCACCATCGATTTATACAGGGGCATTATGGGTTCCTGGCCTGCCACAAGCAGGCCTGGGTAAGATCACACTGAACCAAATGCTGCTAGTTTATTATCCTTTCCTGGCCTCTCTTTGTTTTATGACTGGTAATTACTGAGAGCAAAGCAATCAGCACCTTCCCATGAATCCTCTTGAGGGAGGAAGCGCCATCTGGGTGATACAAGCCCAAATGTCTGATAACGCCCTGGGAATGTATGTAGTTTTGTGGCTTATGTGTGAATGCTCCCCTGCTTCCCCTCCCCGTAGGAATCTCTTTGAAGTGTACCTTAAAACTTATGTATCAATGTATTGGTTTCATTCTTCTCAAGCCAAGGCTTGAGCCAAAGTAACGGTCTATCAATAAACGTAGTCTTTGTAGCAACTTTGACTCGTCATTGAATCTGTCTGCTTGACACATTATGATACTGGCTGATTTGTTTTCAATTCCCTTCATAATAATTCCCAGCATGGTGTTGGCCTTTTTTATTGCAATTGCACACTGTCTTGACATTTTCAGTGAGTTATCTACCACGACCACAAGATCTCTCTCTTGGTCAGTCTCTGCCAGTTCACACCCCATCAACTTGTATTTGTAGCTGAGATTTTTGGCCCCAATGTGCATTACTTTGCACTTGGCCACATTGAACCGCATCTGCCATGTTGACGGCCACTCACCCAGCCTCAACAGGTCCCTTTGAAGTTCCTCACAATCCTCTCTCGTTCTCACCACCCCAAACAATTTAGTGTCATCCGCAAACTTGGCCACTTCACTGCTTACTCTCAACTCCAAATCATTTATGAACAAGTTAAAGAGCATGGGACCCAGTACTGAGCCCTGCGGCACTCCACTGCTTACCGTCCTCCACTGCGAAGACTGCCCATTTATACTCACTCTCTGCTTCCTATTAATTAGCCAGTTTTTGATCCACAAGAGGACCTGTCCTTTTACTCCATGACTCTCGAGCTTACTAAGGAGCCTTTGATGAGGAACTTTATCAAAAGCTTTCTGGACGTCAAGGTAAACAATATCTATCGAGTCTCCTTTGTCCACATGTTTGTTCACCCCCTCAAAGAAATGTAACAGGTTAGTGAGGCAAGATCGTCTCTTACAGAAACCATGCTGAGTCTTTCTCAATAACTCGTGATCATCAGTGAGCAGGAACACACAGGAACGCAGTTCCAGCTGGCTTGGCATCAGGGGGTGTGACCTAATATGCAAACAAGTTCCTGCTGGGCTTTTTCTACCAAAAAAAGGTCCTGGGTAACAGTAATTTCAAAAGAACTGGAACAAAAAAAGGTATGCAACAGGACCAAAGTGAAAACTAAAGGCAAAAAAAAAAATGTGCAGAAATCGGGGGATAAACAAGCAGGATAGGGCCAGAGCAGAGGTCTCGTATGTCTCCTATTCAGCTGTGTGAAATGCTGCCAGTGTCTTGATATTGCAGTATTTGACTTCACAGAAAGTAACACCCTGAACCAACTACATCTGCTGAAGCCAACCGTCCCCCCCCCCAAGAAAAAATCAGCTCCCCGCTTGCAGAATGTGAGCTGAACTGGTAAATGTTTGAACATCATTAACACACACACACACAACCCCCTAAAAGCAGTCCTTGTAATACATACACACATTTTCAAACTCTTATCTTCAGTGCCTGTGACATACACAAAGCTATGGGAGCCAATGATTAGCAGGGTCACCTTGATTACAGACTCCTGTACCCGTTCCAAACTTCCCAGCAAAGATGCCAAGCAAGGGAACGAAAAACAAAAACAAAAACTAACATTGATGAAGTTGCCTTCTTGTTTTCTTGTTTCACAAGTAATTAAAGCATATAAAAGAGAAAGCTCTTGCTTTTATGACTGCTGACACCTTTTCATTTTAGTGACAACCAAACGTTGCTATTATAAGAGGCTCTCAATTAGCTCTGCATTTGTGCCAGCTTGACCTGCTTTGCTCTCTAGGTGTTGAGAGCTGCTCTGCGCAAATTTCCTTGTGAATTGAAGGCC
The DNA here is from genome assembly GCF_032191835.1 of Heteronotia binoei. Lineage (NCBI taxonomy): Eukaryota > Metazoa > Chordata > Lepidosauria > Squamata > Gekkonidae > Heteronotia > Heteronotia binoei. The sequence continues at coordinate 4,665,413 of NC_083236.1, read as the reverse complement.
AACATAATCAAGACCTTTTTGATTTATGCCAGTGAATATAAAATGGTAATTCTGTAGCACATGACTTGCAAGGGGAAACCACTTTAACAAGCCATTGAAAGCATTGATTGGGACTCTCTTGAACATTCTAAGTTGACTGAAACACAGATAGAAGTCACGCAATCTCTTCTCCCTTTAAATAACCTCAGTTCAATTCTTCTTGGAAAGAAGTTTCAGCACCTGTACTGTAGAGCTTTCCAGAGCTGTTTCCTTCACAAGAAAAGGAGCACATCATTTTAAACTTGCACGTGCTGGAATGGCCTTGGGTTAGCCATAGCTATCGCAGGAGCTGTTCTTGACAGGGCAACTGCTATGAGAGCCCTCTCAGCCCCACGCCCCACAGTGTGTCTGTTGTGGGGGGAGAAGATATAGGAGATTGTAAACCGCTCCGAGTCTCTGATTCAGAGAGAAGGGCGGGATATAAATCTGCAATTCTCCTTCTTCTTAAACCGTTAGGCAGTTGTCCTGTGTCCAACAGAACCAGGCATTGGTTCTTGACTCTTGAAATGCAATAGGGCTGCCCATTAATTTATATAATAATTTAAGAATTTTACAGAGATGTGCCTAAGTAGTAGAAGAAAAGGAAATTGGGTTTATACCCCACCCTTCACTACCCAAAGGAGTCTCAGAGCAGCTTACAATCTCCTTTCCCTTCCCACAACAGACATCCTGTGAGGTAGGTGGGGCTGAGAGAGCTCTGACAGAAACTGCTCTTGAGAAAAAGAGCTCTGAGAGAACTTGTGACTGGCCCAAGGTCACCCAGCAGCTGCATGTGTAGAAGTGGGGAATCACACCCAGTTCTCTCAGATTGGAGTCCGCACTCTTAACCACTACACCAAACTGGCTAGAAATGTGAGAATTTTTCCAAGCTTGTATTGGAAAAGGCCAAACAATTTACAAGCAATACTGGAGAATCCTCGAGAAAAAAAGTAATAATTCTTTGAGAGCTCTTTTGCATCTCTACAATGAATGAAATCAGTTCTTCCCTGACTCCTGAATGGTCAAGGACAGGAAATTATTTATTTAATTTTATGCCACTGCTTTCCATCTGACACCTCAAAACAGTTTACAACAATGAACAATTACATCAATTAAAATAGGTGCAATAATCATATCAGCTAAAATAAAAACAAACAGAATATAATAAATATCCAATAATCAAGAATCATAAAAAAAAAAATAGTAAAAGGTAGTCGCCAGTGAGGATTCTCCAATCATTTCCAACTCTGGGGTGATGTCGTATCACGGCATTTTAATAGCTGACTTTTTACGGGGTGATTTGCCGTTGCCTTCCCCAGTCATCTAAACTACCCCCAGCAATAATAATAATAATAATACAAATACATAAAACCAATCTAATCCCCTCTCTTATACTGCAAGATCCCCTACAAGTTATGTCATAAGCCAATTAAATTTTACAATAAGGAGATGTTATGAGCCAAAAGTATGCTGGCATAATTTTGCCTTACTGAGTCTCTAAAATGTCATTGAGTCCTGTTGTGTAGATCTCTTCTGACAGTGCATTCAAGAGGGAGGGAGCCATGATTGTAAAAGCCCTCCCCCTGATGGAAGAAAGTTGTGCTGCCCTGAGACCACCAGTAAACCCAAGATGAACGAAGGGGAAGGGAAAAGTACTGCAGCACCCCTAAGACTGCACAAAAATGCACCTGTACAAAGTAACTTCAATAATAGCAAGTAGGCAGCCGTGTTGGTTTGAAGTAGTAGAACAAAATAGGAGTCAATTGCACCTTTAAGACCAACTTAGTTTTATTCAGAACGTAAGCTTTCATGTGCTCTCTAAGCACACTTCATCAGACGAGGAATCTGGCACACTGAGCAGAGCCATACGTAGCTGGTAGGCAGTGGCCCAGAATGCAAAATGATACAGATTTAAGAACTAGGCTTCCCAACCCTCCCGCCCTGGCGGGGGACCCCAGGATTTCCACCCTCTTCCTCCGCTCCCCCAAAAAACGGAAGCAGGGGGAGGGGGTGGAAACGGCGCCGGGGAGCATGGCCAGCCGCCGCATCCCGGAGCCGGCGAGGCTGCCGCGCTGCTGCTGCCCCCTCCCCTCCCACCGCAGCTGCTCCTCCGAGATGAGCCCAGGCTGAGCCCATCTCAGAGGAGCAGCCAAGAGGCGGCAGCAGCGCAGGGGAGGGCAAGGCAGGCCAGGAGCATGGCAAGCCGCGAATCCGGGCCCTTCTAGGACCCGGACTCGTGGCTTGCCATGCCCCTGGCCCGCCTCCACCCCCCCCTCCGCTTCCACCCCAGAGGCGGAGTGGGCGAGCGGAGAAGAGGCCACCGCGCCGCTGCCGCCTCTTCTCCGCTCGCCGTGGCTGCTCCTCCGAGATGGGCTCAGGCTGAGCCCATCTCGAAGGAGCAACCACGGCGAGCAGAGAAGAGGCGTCAGCTGCGCAGGGGCGGCTCGCCGTTTCCCCCCTCCCCCTAGCTTCACCCCATTGTCTCCTGGCTCCACCCCCAAAGTCCCCAGATATTTTTGGGGTTTGACTTGGGAACCCTATTAAGAACCAATGACTCAGATCAAAGGTTTGCTCAATTTGTTAATTTCACTATTCTGTCATCGTACCATCTTACATTCTAAATCACTGCCTACCAGATAATCTTACTTGACTGTCATTGGTTCTTAAATCTGTACCATTTTGCATTCTGGGCCACTGCCTACCAGCTACGTATGGCTCCGCTCACTGCGCCGGATTCCTCGTCTGATGAAGTGTGCTTAGAGAGCATATGAAAGCTTATGTTCTGAATAAAACTAAGTTGGTCTTAAAGGTCCAATCAACTCCTATTTTGTTCAATAATAACAGACACAGCACAATCCTAAGGGGAGGGAGGGATCAGTTCAGGGAGCCAACTGACCCTTATGCTGCTGTAAATCACAGTTCTGCCAGTGTGAAAGACATTTATGGTAGGGCAGGGCACTGCAACTGAGTGCCAGCACAGATGCGGAATTAACCCCTTCCATTCGAGGAGGCAAGGCCACATTTAGGTAGCCTCAGATTCAGTGGGAGCTCACAGGAGCACAGCTCCTGAACCTTTCTGAGAATTGCACCTCCTCCTTCTGAGAGTTCCACCTCCTTGTCCATTGAATAGTAGGTGCAGCTGCATAACAATCCCTGGATGAGCGCCACCACCTATTTTTCTACAAAATGACCACTGCACCCACTCTCTCCTGTGCCAGCCTCACCTCACAGTACTCAATCATGTCCCCCCTGCTCTACAAATGCTTCTGGCAGGTCACCCCACAACTCATGAGGTCAAGTGCGCATCATGGGATGCTGTCTGACAGCTCCCTCCCATGCAGACTTACAGTGAGTGCTGACACACAAGCACTTAGCGCCACTGGGCAAGCACTTGGTGGGAGCATACCACCAGGTGCACTGGGACCACTGTCTGAGATGGGCACTGAAGAAAGTCATGCTGTCATCACCCCATGGGGCCAGGGTGTGTTGTTGGCGAGGGGCTTTCTTGATATCTACTGCCGCCAAAGCACTGAGGCAAGACTCACAGCACTCTCCCTTTGGATTGGGAGCCACACGGGTTTGCTTCACATGGCTGTGTCTCCCTTCTGAGCAGATCTGGTCAATTCCAGGGGGGTCTTTAACTCTGGGGGCCTGGAAGGGCAGCTTAGATCCCAACAACCTCTGGTTAATTTGGGTATGCAAATCAGGGGCCTGAGCAATTTAATTTTAATTTAATTTAATTTTAATTTAATTTTAATTTCCATTGATTTATACCCTGTCCTTTCTGAATCAGAGTCTCAGAATGGTTTACAATCTTGTTTATCTTCTTTCCCCACAACAGACACCCTGTGAGGTGGGTGGGGCTGAGAGAGCTCTCATGGAAGCTGCTCTTTCCAGGACAACTCCTGCGAGAGCTATGGCTGACCCAAGGCCATTTCAGCCGTGGAAGAGTGGGGAGTCAAACCTGGTTCTTCCAGATAAGAGTCCGCACACTTAACCATTACACCAATCTGGCTCTCAAGGAGCAAAAAGAAGCCATGCAAAATGGCCATTGTAGAGGACCATCTGCCAAATGGATCAGTGCCACGGCATTCTATGCATTCAGCTGCCAGCAGACAGCAATTATGAGAATGGTGACATGATGAAGAACACCAGAGCTGCGAGGGCAGGGCAGGGCATCCTGGGGCACAAGGCCCTCTGAGCTAGGAATGCCCACCCATTGTGAAGTGGATGCGTGAAGACTGCACCGTGGAGGGATCAACCATTTTTGGACCACAGTAGCCAGACCCAGTTTTTGCAGATGCCCTTTACCAATCTCAATAAGCCCCTGTGTGGATGACAGGTGACACATGCTGCTCATTGACTGTGGGGATTCCTAGCTCTGAAACCACTGTTGCTTCTTCCCTTTTCCAGAGGCAGGCCCATTGTAAAAACCTTGGGGAGAAAGCACTTGGCTGCAGCAGTTTTGGTTCTAGTGGACCAAGGCAGTGTGGCCCCCATCTCTGAATCTTCACTAGGCCACATGACCACATAGGATACTGTGGCAGCTGGCACAGAAATCCATATCTCATTAGGTCTGCCTAATCACAGACTTGCATTTAATCTGCCACAGCTTGTGTTCCCTTTTATTAACCTCATTGAGACTAGCTTTCCACTGCTTACCTTTTACAGCTTCCATTACCTTGTTTGTTAACCATGCAGGCCTTTTTCTATACATATTTGTACCTTTCCTAATCTGTGCTATGTATCTTTATCTGAGCTTCCAGGATTGTAGTTTTAAATAGTTACCATACAAATGTTGAACTCAATAACACTATGCTCACTGTCCCCTAATGGTAAAATCACCTTTACATCTCTCACCGGGTCTTGGGCATTACTTAGGGGCAAGTTCAGGATCGCATCTCCCCTGGTAAGTTATGTGACCATCTGCTTCATAGCACAGTCACTGAGGATATCTAGAAACTCAATCTCTTTCTCCTGACTTGAACACATATTGACCCAATCAATGTGTGGGTAGTTAAAATCACCTATTACAATGCAGTTATTTCATCTAGCTGCTATCTTTAATTCTTCCATCCTTTTATAATCCTCTATCTGGTGGGCAATACAAAACTCCCAGAGTTAAGTTTCCTTTTGGGCCCACTATTTCAACCCATAGCATTCCTGGAAGTGAATCTAATTATCTTACCTTCTCAATATTACTGGACTGTATACCCTCTCTGACATACAGAGCCACCCCACCTCCAACACTCCCACCCCCCCCGTCCTTCCAATATAATTTATATCCCAGAATCACCATGTCCCACTGATTTTCCTCATCCCAACAAGCTTCTGAAATGCCTACAATGTCTATATTTCCCCCCAACACTAACAGCACAATCCTAAGGGCGGGGGGGAGGCAAATGTGCTTTGGAAGCAAACTAACCACTACGTTGATGTAAGTGCTAGTTTCCCCATTCTAAGTCCCTCCATGCCCCCTCCCCCCCTACTCAGCCAGCTGTTCCTGCCCTCCTCTCAGAGTGGAGCCTTGGGCCCTGCAAGACTTTCCAACTTCCACTTGGGATGCTGTTCCACTTGGTTCCAGCACAATAAAACCTTAGATGTGCACCTACTTTGCCTCTCCTGCTTGGTTTCTGCTTTGCTCCTCTCTGCCACTCTGTCAGTGGGCTCCCTGAGGGAATGTCTCAGAAGGTAGGCTTGCTTGTTTCTCAGAGAGGGGAAGAACTATGAGCCACCTTGCCGTCGCGAGGCTGGACAGGGCAGGGGGGTCTTTGCCCCATGCATCCCATGGGCGGGAGGGTGGCCTTGGGCCAGGTGTCACACCTCAGCCTAGCCGGCCCAACAGCCTGCCCAAGCCCATGGGGATGATGTGCTCATGGCACAACCTACAAGGAGGGGGGGGGGGTGTCAGGGTACCCTAGAGGGTCTCAGAGGCCATCTCGGGAGAGCCCTGGCAGGGGGCAGACTTGTCATCTTCACCGGGAGAATGCCCATATCCCATGCTGGCATGCAGGGAAAGCAGATGACTTTGACCAACTGCCTGTGATTGGCCCAGTTCTCTGTCAGGGGGCAGTATGGGAAAGGTAGGGTTGCCAAGTCCAATTTGAGAAATATCTGGGGACTTCGGGGGTGGAGCCAGGAGACTTTGGAGGTGGAGCCAGGAGACATTGGGGGTAGAGCCAGGAGCAAGGGTGTGACAAGCATAATTGAACTCCAAGAGAGTTCTGGCCATCACATTTAAAGGGACAGCACACCATTTTAAATGCCTTCCTTCCATAGGAAATAATGAAGGATAGGGGCACCTTCTTTTGGGGCTCATAGAATTGAACCCCCTGGTCCAATTGTTTTGAAACTTGGGGGGTATTTTGGGGAGAGGTACTAGATGCTATATGGAAAATTTGGTGCCTCTACCTCAAAAAACAGCCTCCCCAGAGCCCCCAATACCTCCAGATCAATTCACCATTATACCCTATGAGAATCGATCTCCACATAGGGAATAATGAAGTGCCCAGCAGACATTTCCCTTCCCCCCCACCCCCATTTCTGGCAACTCTGAAGCGAGGGATTGGCATCTCTACTCCCGAGTTGCAGTCAACTTCTTCAAAGTAACACAGACACACCATCCCAAAAGGAAGCCTTTCCAATTGGAGACTGAAGCCTCTGGAGGTGGAAAGTCACATGGTGTCTGTGGGGGCGGAGCTTCCCCCCAGCCAGCTGACTGGGGGCGGGAAGGAGCCTGGGAAAGTGGGAGAACCCCCGCTGGGACCTGGGGATTGGTAAGCCTAGGGAAAGATGATCAGTGGGGCTGCCCTTCCCCACCCCTGAATGTCATGTGCCATGGCGCCTGCACCAAGACTGGCCAATCCTCCCCTCCTGCTGCCTCTGACTTGGCCATGTGCTGGGAATCCGCACTCCAGCGGAGTTGCCATGGCGTCGGTCTAACATGTGGCGAGCTATGATTCTTCTCTTCCCCACCCACTCCCAAGTGAACTTAGCCCTTAGAAAGTGGATGAGCGGCACCTCAAATATGCCACGGTCAACTGCCATGGAAGTTAGGATTGGCCTGTAAGAATTCCAATTTCCCAAATTTGCCTTGGTCACTTTTAGCATTTGTATATAAACATCTATATTTTCCCAGGTATGTTAGGTTCGCAACATTCCTCCTGCCGCCTTGAATCCTTGCCAGGCAGCTTTTCTCCAAGATTCAGTTTTAAAACTGCTCTGCCACCTTTTTTATTTTAAGCACAAGCAGCCTGGTTCCTTCTCAGGACAAGTGGAGACCATCTCTACTGTACAGCTCCTGCTTGTTCCATAAGGCATCCCAGTGCCTAACAAACTTGAACCCTTCCTTCCTACACCATCATCTCATCCATGCGTTAAGACTCCTAATTTGTGCCTGTCTCTCTGGCCCTGCATGTGGAACAGGCTACCTTGGAGGTCCTGGCCTTGAGTCTGCTGCCTAGCAGCCTAAATTTTTCTACCAGGACCTCACAGCCTAGCAGCCTAATTTTTTCTTCCAGGACCTCACAGCTGCATTCCCCCACATTGTTGGTGCACACTCTGTTACCATGCAGGTTTGGCAGTGGGCCTGGATGCAGGCTGTGCAGTCTGGCGCATCATCGTTGGAATATAGCGTTCGCAAATATAGCAGCAGGGGGTCCTCATGGTCACCTGTGGAAGGAGAATTCCTTAATTTGTGTTTTTCATAGGTCTCAGTTGCATGTTATATATTTTGGCCCATTCACAGTCTGTATTGTCTTTGTGCACTTTCCTCACATGGTGGGAATCTTGTAATGATTACATTCCCAATATCACATTATCCATCAGTATGCAAAACAGCATGGGCATATGCACTATGTCATTTTGCTTGATGAAGGTCTTTAAATATGTGGAAGAGCCACAATGAACTGACCACCATTACATCTTGAAATTGGGACAGAAATGTCCCATAACCTTAATACCTTGGCACCATGCAAGTGCCTTTTGCTCTGGAGCATGTCAAAGAACTTGCATGGCACACTAAGGGATGGCTGCATACATGGATGAGACGTAAGCACCCTTTCTTTGCAAAGCTCTTCCATATTGTTTGCTCCTTCTCCCAAGGACTGATACTGGTAGGATTCAGAGACAGAGTTCTCTTGAGCCCAGAGGGACTCCCTACATACAGTTTCTGTGAGTGACTGTCAGTCAGTCAATACCTTTCTTGGCATAAATTAAGTCAAACAAAGCCAACATTAAAATATACAGTGTACAAAAAAATCTTATATTCCTTGATTCTTATAGCAATAAGAAGCCTCAATACTGAGAGGATGACATGGAAATACTGATCCAATAAAAGAAGGGAAACCAGGCTCACTTCTGAGAGGCTATGCTTGTTATGCAAAATAGGGCTTATTAGAACATCCGCTATTTGGATGTAAAATTCACATTGAAGCAAAATATGAGCAATTGATTCCGGTTCCCTACTACTGCATGGGCAGATTCTTTTATGGGAAGGCAAAGCCACAAATTTTCCATAGAGAACCACTGATGGGGAGACATTAAATCATGCAAGCATAAAAGCACAGCATAACTGTGGGGCTGTAAACGGTGTAAAATAGGCAGCTGAAAGCCCCTGTCTCGATGTCATAGTGAACTATGGAGGGGAACAAGTTTTACCTGCAAGAGACCAGAGGGCTTGTTTCTCAATGTTGAGGAGCCTGTTTCAGGGATCTAAATACCTGAACATAAGAACATAAGAGAAGCCATGTTAGATCAGGCCAATGGCCCATCCAGTCCAACATTCTGTGTCACACAGCGGCCAAATATATATATATATATATATACATACACACACACACACACATACACACTGTGGCTAATAGCCACTGATGGACCTCTGCTCCATATTTTTATCTAACCCCCTCTTGAAGGTGGCCATGCTTGTGGCCGCCACCACCTCCTGTGGCAGTGAATTCCACATGTTAATCACCCTTTGGGTGAAGAAGTACTTCCTTTTATCCGTTTTAACCTGTCTGCTCAGCAATTTCATCGAATGCCCACGAGTTCTCGTATTGTGAGAAAGGGAGAAAAGTACTTCTTTCTCTACTTTCTCCATCCCATGCATTATCTTGTAAACCTCTATCATGTCACCCCTCAGTCGACGTTTCTCCAAGCTAAAGAGCCCTAAGCGTTTCAACCTTTCTTCATAAGGAAGGTGTTCCAGCCCTTTAATCATTCTAGTTGCCCTTTTCTGAACTTTCTCCAATGCTATAATATCCTTTTTGAGGTGCGGCGACCAGAACTGCACACAGTACTCCAAATGAGACCGCACCATCGATTTATACAGGGGCATTATGATACTGGCTGATTTGTTTTCAATTCCCTTCCTAATAATTCCCAGCATGGCGTTGGCCTTTTTTATTGCAAACGCACACTGCCATGACATTTTCAGTGAATTATCTACCACGACCCCAAGATCTCTCTCTTGGTCAGTCTCTGCCAGTTCACACCCCATCAACTTGTATTTGTAGCTGGGATTCTTGGCCCCAATGTGCATTACTTTGCACTTGGCCACATTGAACCGCATCTGCCACGTTGACGCCCACTCACCCAGCCTCAACAGATCCCTTTGGAGTTCCTCACAATCCTCTCTGGTTCTCACCACCCTGAACAATTTAGTGTCATCCGCAAATTTGGCCACTTCACTGCTCACTCCCAACTCTAAATCATTTATGAACAAGTTAAAGAGCATGGGACCCAGTACCGAGCCCTGCGGCACCCCACTGCTTACCGTCCTCCACTGCGAAGACTGCCCATTTATACTCACTCTCTGCTTCCTATTACTCAGCCAGTTTTTGATCCACAAGAGGACCTGTCCTTTTACTCCATGACTCTCAAGCTTTCTAAGGAGCCTTTGATGAGGAACTTTATCAAAAGCTTTCTGGAAGTCAAGGTAAACAACATCTATCGGGTCTCCTTTGTCCACAAGTTTGTTTACCCCCTCAAAGAAATGTAACAGGTTAGTGAGGCAAGATCTTCCCTTACAGAACCCATGCTGAGTCTTCCTCAATAACCTGTGTTCATCAATGTGCCTACTCATTCTGTCCTTGATAATGGTTTCTACCAACTTTCCCGGTATTGAAGTCAGACTGACTGGCCTGTAATTTCCTGGATCTCCTCTGGAACCCTTTTTAAAGATGGGGGTGACATTTGCTACCTTCCAGTCCTCAGGAACAGAGGCAGATTTCAATGAAAGATTACAGATTTTTGTTAGAAGATCCACAAGTTCAACTTTGAGTTCTTTCAGAACTCTCGGATGTATGCCATCCGGACCTGGTGACTTATTAGTTTTTAATTTGTCTATCAGTTGTAGGACCTCCTCTTTTGTCACCTCAATCTGACTCAGGTCTTTCAACACCCCTTCCAATATTAGTGGTTCTGGGGCGGGCAAACACTTCTCATCTTCCACGGTGAAGACGGAGGCAAAAAATGCATTCAGCTTCTCAGCCATTTCCCCATCCTCCTTCAGTAATCCTTTTACCCCATGGTCATCCAAGGGCCCCACTGCTTCCCTGGCTGGTTTCCTACTTCTAATATATTTGAAGAAATTTTTATTGTTGGTCTTTATGTTTTTTGCAATATGCTCCTCATAGTCCCTTTTTGCCTGCCTGATCACAGTCTTGCATTTGTTCATTTGAAGTTCATCTAACATAAAAAGAGAGTCCAGAGGCATACCAATTGACTATATTTTCCTCCAGATTAAATTGAATCAGTTAGATGAAAATGAATCTGACAGCATCAGGGAGACAGAACTACCAAGCCCTGCCCTGTAATGGGGGCAGAACCAAAATTTCAGTGTTGAGAGCCAAACTCTAGTCATCAGAAGACCCTGCACTGTCTCCAGGCACATGGCCTCATAACCTACACAGTTTGGGACCCCAAAGATGAGTGACTGAATTTAGTCTACAATTTAAAAAAAAAAATTGTAATTTTATTTTTTCTTTAAGTTATCCCCTAATGAACACTGCCTCAGCTCAAAATGCATTGGGATTTGGCACTGTCTGCCGAAGAAGTTTTCATAGTCACATCATATTTCTTGTTTTTAATCATCTGGGATTCTATTTTTGCCACATCTTGTATTTTTAGCTTTGGCAAATTGTGCATGCATGCAGATACATGACAATATGTGTGAACTATTGGGAAGTACTGAACCATGACCACAAGCATAAATCTAAAATAACTATTACAGGTTTGGTTAGCACTTTAATAATGCAAATCACATATTGTACTGTAAATTGAGTTTTAAAGGGTAAGCTGCAATGCTGTTAATTACACACCAAATATATTTAAAAGGTATAATTGCTGAGCCATAACGACTGTACAACAGGAATAGATTGACTATGCACTCGCCAACATCCAAGAAAGGGTTTCAAACAATCAATGGTTTAATTAACATGTAATATATATCTTTTGCAATTTTTTTTTCCAATTTAAATTTTATTGAATTTTTAAAACTTAACTGACAGAACAAACATAGGGGGTTTCATCTCAAGCATTACAAACAATTTGTGTGTGAGATCAACATATGTAGCCATAAACCAACATTCAAACAAAAGTTACAAAGGAAGTTACATATTAGTATATTGATGACTCCATCTTTATCAAATTTACATTTTAGGTTTCCTGAATAGTTAATGAAATGCTAATAATCCTTAGTCTAATATGATCGGCCCCTTCCCAGCCATGCCGGCATCGTGGGCTAGAGGCTGGGGGCCGCTGTTGCCCTCCTGGAAGGAGGGAAGGCTGGCCCCGCCTCATGCGGCAGCGGGGAAGGCGCGTCGGGCATGTAGTTGAGGCTATAAAGGCCCCAGCCCCACCCGGCTTGTTGCACTTGCTTTTTGGCTCTCGGCCCGCCTGCCCACCCCTTCGGCAGTACAGGTTATCACCGGTCGCCTTATTAGGCGCCAGGTAGGAATTTTTTCATTTTCACAGAATTAGCCCATGTGAATTTGTTTTTCACCTACCTTGTACTGCTTGATAGCGTTAGGAGGTTTGGGGAGGAGTTTATCAGTCTGGTTGCTGGGCAGGATGAGGCATGGGCCACAGTGTTTGTTCAGGGGAGCACCTATGGCCCTGTACTAGCAGGTGCAGGTGGTCTGTATGAACTGCAGACGGGCCGTACGGCTCAATGCTGGGAGTACAGATCACGGCAAAGCCTCACCGGGGCAGATCTTTCCAGTGGGATTGATGCTGGCCTAGGTGGAGGTGGAGTTTGGGCGGCCGCTCAGCACCAGCCAGAATATTGGGCTCGTGCTGGGGGCAGGGTGGCTCGCCCTCTAAGGACAAGGCAGGGTCCTGCGTTTGACCCCAGGGCTTGTCCTTTTAGGCCTATACCCTTGCCATTATAGTTGATTAAGTTATATTTAATAAAGCGGCCCGGTTTATCCAACATATTGTGTCAGCCTCTTCATTCCGACTGGGTGGGGAGGGGCAACATTGTTTAAAATACTGATGAGGGATAGAATAAACACATTTATGTAATTCTGATTCAACTAATTCAACTAAAACAGACTGGCCAAACCATTAATCAAAAGCCATAGCATCTCTCTATGTTATTTATCAAAAATAGGTTTCAGGTATATACCAAAGGCTATATATAGCATTTCTTGCTACTGTAATGTAAACATCCTCAATTTGTTAGTATGAAAAAAAAAAAAGAAATGAAATGGACCATACACCTGAAGCAGAGACCCCAGACTGAACACACTACTATGGACACAGGTAAGGCTTATGGTCTAATATTTCCCAAAATAAGAATAGATGACAGATTCCTTTTTGTTTCCTTATAGAATGTAATCTACACACAGAGACATAAAAAGGGAGTCCAGAGGCATACCAGTTTCGTTCTCATCAGACAACTATACCTTATTCCCTCCTGACATTCTAATAATCTTTTAGCTGTATAGTGGGAAGCATTTATTATGTATTTTATTTGTATTTATAGTAACTATCAGTTTTCTGAACTGAATGCTTTTACAAATGCTGCTACTCACTCTGAGCCTGTTTTGGGGGGAGAGTGGGTTATAAATGTAATAAATAATAATGAGGAGGAGGGGTGTGTTTTCACACAGCCTTAGGGGAGTTGTAGTTCCCCCTTTGGAGAGATGCCATCTAATGAGCTGACCCATGACTCTCACTTACTAGGCACATGGAAGAGTGGCCACAAGGCAGCAGGAAATGAAACTCCACCAGATCTACTGAGCAGCTCCAAAATGGTTTGGCACATTGTTCAAGTCAAACAGCAATGTGGAGATCTAGGGCTTAACTCACAAACTATCACAACTGTGAAAGCAATCTGCCAAACATGCTTGCTGTGATGTTCTTAGAATCCCTAGTAATGAGTGATTCACACTACAGAAATGTGTCATTTGGTTGTGGTTTATTGGATGGTGTTTCATCTGCTTTTGTCACACAGTCATCCTCTTTAAGGATATATGCCATTGTAATTTACAATGATTCATGTAATTGTTTGTAACAATGGCTGCTCGCATGCAGAATTTGTAATCTGGTAAGAAATATAGGAGGAGTAATCACAGAAAATTATTAAATGGAGAAGTGCAGGAGGCCTGGTGAAAAAAAGGGACCTGAGGAAATTTGGAAAGAAGCACAGACATGCCTTACATTTTGTGGTCAAAAGAAAGATGGAATTTGTTTCAATGTTTGCACTCATTAGCTATCATTTTTAAATATATATCACTGGAAATTTTCTGCTTTGTCAGGGAACACAGCAGGAAAGCACACCAACTATTAAGCCACAAGTCATACTTACGTTGAAAAAATGTTTAGGCACTTGAGAAAGCCCTTTGGGGAGAAAAGCTCTTAGGTGACTAACTGCATATTTTAAGATGGAATGTGACTTCAGTCCTGCTCAAAATAATGCTGACATCAGGTTTGTGTGAACTGTAGTCTCCCTGGAACCAATTTGTACATGTACTGCTTTGTACAAGAATTTCTTACAATTAAGAGAATGTCAGGTTCCTTTTAGTCTCACACAATAGTTTCCAAGGAGTCTCCATTTTACTTGTTTCCCATTCTCTATTTTTTTGTGACTAATGAAGAAGTTTATATCATCAACTAACTGAGAAATTTCAACTTTTTCAAGATGTTAGCAGAGCCCCCACCCAGCTTCATGACGAATTAAACTAATCCTAGCTGTGCTTTAGTCTGAGGTTAAAATACCAGACTTGCAGATTCAAGGATGTTCAACAATAAGCTGAAGAACAAGGTTTCATGTGAGACAGGGTTTCTTAGCACTGACCTCAGTCTGAACCTCACATGAAATTGTGGTTATCGCCCTTGAAGTGCATCGTGTGTGTGTGTGTCAGAACTTGAAGAACTTCAAACGAGGCCCAGGACTTCGTTACAAAGTATAGGCGTTTATTGAGAACTACATTCACGAAGGCACAGAATAACTCTGATAACGGGTTTAGCATTGGTTACAATTTTATACGGTTGTTACAGAAACAATAAAGTTGGTTCTCACACTTCCAGAGACATTGGTCTGTTCCCAGAGTCTGTTATCAGTAAAGGGAGGAAGGAGTCCTGCTACGATGTCCTAGGCGGTTGCCTTCAAAGGACACCTGCAGGCGATTCCCAGGGGCTATCTGTCATTCCTCCAGTGGTTACAGTTTGTTTGAAATGCAAAGCACTTTGGTTAGAGGCCTAGCTATGAATGCATAGGGTTAGTATTAACACACAGGATGGAGTCAGTTAGGCTAACATTACTAAGCTTAGCAAGCATGAAAAGTACAAGTTCTGACATACTGCCCCCCCTAAGCTCTCGCTCGGGGCTTGTGCGGGTACAGTAGGTGGAATCTCTTGAGCAATTGCGGAGCTGACACGTCACTGGCTTTGACCCACTCATCGCAGCTTGGGGGAAAGTACTTCCATCTGATCAGGTAGTACAATACCCCACGCTGGACTCTGGAGTCCAGGATTTCCTGCACCTCATGGTGGCTCTGGCCCTTCACTTGAATAGGAGGTGGCTCGGGAGAGCGAGGGTGCCAAGACGTAGCTCCAGGATCTTTGCGAAGAAGACTGCAATGAAAAACAGGGTGGATTTTACTAAACAGTTTGGGCAGCTCCAGTTCCACCGTCACCTCATTGATTACTCGTTTGATTTTGAACGGGCCTAGGTATTTATATGCTAGTTTGCGGCACGCTTGTGGTAATGGGAGATTTTTGGTCGAGAGGAATACCTTCTCCCCTTCTCTGAAGGCCCATTGGGGGGAGTGTTTTCGATCAAATTGTTTTTTGTACTCCTCTTTTGCATTCTCCAGGTTGTTCTGTATCACCTCCCACCCCTTGCGGATCCCTTCCCACCATTGTTGGCACGAAGTTGGTTCAGGTGCCCCGGCTGGCATGGCTAACAGCGGGAAGGGCTTGCCCTCATACCCATTGACTATCTGAAAAGGGGAGGACTTGGTGGAGCTATGGAGACTGTTATTGTTCCCATACTCGGTGAAGGGTAGGAGCTCTACCCAATTGGTCTGCTGGTAGTTGACATAGCAGCTAAGGTATTGCTCCAGCAGCCCGTTCACCCTCTCTGTCTGTCCATCCGTCTGTGGGTGGTAAGCGGAGCTGAGCCCCTGTTCCATGCCCGTGATTTTACAGAACTCCCGCCAGAAGTTGGCAACGAACTGTGGCCCGCAGTCGCTAATTACCTTATCGGGGAACGAGTGGAGGCGGACCACGTGGTGGAAGAATAGATGGGCCAATTTCTTAGCGGTGGGTAGCTTTTTGCATGGAATGAAGTCGGCCTGCTTGGAGAAGGTGTGTACCACCACTAGGATTACTCTCTTCCCCTGGGAGGGTGGCAGTTCCACTATAAAGTCCATTGACACTACCGCTTAAGGTCTCGTCGCGGTGGGTAGTGGGTGCAAGAGCCCAGGTGGTTTCCACCCCCCTCCGTTTGGCCATTATACAAGTTGGGCATGAGCTCACAAACTCCGACACATCTCTCTTCATTTGTGGCCACCAGAACTGCCTAGTTAATAAGTGCAGAGTTTTCACATAGCCAAAATGCCCCGCTAGGCGGCAGGGGTGGCATTGCGTGAGGACTTCCCCTCTTAGGCTTTTCGGCACATAGATCTTTCTGTTATGAAACCAGAGTCCCCCCTCCCCTCTCTCTAGGCCCTCGGGCCTTTCCCCTCCTTCTGCTTCCGACTCCTTTACAAATCGTTCTTTCTCTTTGGGCTCTGGGGACCCGGTCGTTTTTCCGGATCGGGTGGTGACTCCACCCGCTACCTGGGAGGGGGGAATGAGTGAGTCCACCACTTCCTCTCTCTGGCTGTCGTGCTGGGGCATGCGGGAGAGTGCGTCAGCCAGAAAGTTCTTGGTACCGGGGATGTGTTTCAATACCAAGTCAAATTTGGCGAAAAACCCCGCCCATCGAATTTGCTTGGCGGTGAGTTTGCGCCGGCCTGTTAGCGCTTCGAGGTTCTTATGATCCGTCAATATTTCGAATGGGACTCGGGCCCCCTCCAGCCACGACCGCCAAGTTTTTAGGGCGAACGTGACCGCGAACGCCTCCTTATCCCACACTGACCAGTTTCGCTGCTCGTTTGAGAATTTGCGTGAGATGTACGCGCAGGGCCTTAACCCACCCTCCTCGTCTTTCTGCATTAATATGGCTCCTACAGTGACGTCGGAGGCGTCGCATTGCACCACGAACGGCTTAAGTTCATTGGGGTGGTGGTGTTGCTAGGCGCGGCTTCTCCGGGCAGTTAGCGGCCAGGTGCCCCGGGTCGCCGCATCTGAAGCATCTCCTCCCGCCGGCGGGTCCGGCGGGGCCTGGGGCCAGCGGTGGCTTCTTCCCCTCGTACTTGGCGGTGGTGGGGCCCGGTTTTCCACCTTTCTTCCCCAGTTGTTGCTGGTGGCGCATCCCCATCTCCGGCGCATCTCCGGCGCATCTCCGGCCAGTTGGATCCAGCCCACGAGGGTGTCGGGCTTCCCCTGGTGATAGCACCTGTCGAGGATGTTGGTGTTCAGGCTGTTCTTGAACGCCGAGTATCTCATTACCTCGCTCCAGCCCCTCACTACCGCACAGTGCGCCATGAATTCGGTGGCGTACTCTCAGATGGAGCGGTTCTCCTGCTCGATCCTCTGGAGTGCTTCTATGGCCTTCTCCTCTCTCAGGGGGTTGCCGTACTGCCGTAACATCACTTGGAGAAAGTCCGCCACCGTTGCCAGCTCGGGCTTCCTCCCGGCATACAGCCCCACGTACCATTTTCTCGCGGCCCCTTTCAGCTTGGATGCGATGTGATCCACGCGGCTGGCTTCCGACGGGAAGCTCGCTCCCCAGTGGGTCATGAAGTTGTTGCATTGGATTGTGAAGTACTCCACTTCCTCCGCATCCCCGTCGAAGGTGATCTGGAGCTCTCGGCTCCTCGCTCCCTCCCTGGCCCCTGGGGCGGCCGGGGCAACGGGGCCCGCTGGCGCTGGGCCCAGCGGTGGCCCCGCTGGCAGTGCCGGCAGCGGTCCTGCGGGCGGCGCCAGTAGCGGTCCTGCAGGCGGCGCCGGGGCTGGTGGTGCCGGGGGTCCCACCGGCACTGCTGGCCCCGCGGGGGCCCCCCTCCATCCCCGGGGGAGCCGCGGGTTGGCCTGGTACCCCATCGCCGGGTGCCGCCAGCACTCCTCCATCGGCCGGCGTGGCCGGTGGGACCGGTCCGCCGCCTGGCGGCCCGGCCGGCACCCCTGGACCGGCACCCTGTAATGCTCGGATCTGGTCCTGGATCACGTCCATCTGCCGGTGCATCTCTCTGGCAAGTTGTATGCGGGTCTTGTGGACCTCATCGTGGATCTCTCTCACCCACTGGAATAGTTCGTTGCGCAGTGCCTGGGCCGGGTCGTCCCCCCGGGGAATCGGGCCCTCTTCCCCCTCGAGTTCCAGGCCGGCGCCCCCAGCGCCGGTCACCAACGCTTTGTATCTTTTGTCTGCGGCATCCATGAGCGTGGTGGACGTCCGCGGACTCCAGCTCCGCGGAGTGAAGACGAGGGTGGAAAAGTGCGCTGGGTCTTTTACCTTGCGCCTCACCGCCGTCACCCCCGGCTCTATCGGTCGCTCTTTCGGTGGGGTGCTGGGCTCTCCGTTATCTGGAGCCTTTGCTGCCATCCAGCTAAGTTGCCAGTTCGGATAAGCTCCAAAAATAGGATCAGAGTTATAATGTCAGAACTTGAAGAACTTCAAACGAGGCCCAGGACTTCGTTACAAAGTATAGGCGTTTATTGAGAACTACATTCACGAAGGCACAGAATAACTCTGATAACGGGTTTAGCATTGGTTACAATTTTATACGGTTGTTACAGAAACAATAAAGTTGGTTCTCACACTTCCAGAGACATTGGTCTGTTCCCAGAGTCTGTTATCAGTAAAGGGAGGAAGGAGTCCTGCTGCGATGTCCTAGGCGGTTGCCTTCAAAGGACACCTGCAGGCGATTCCCAGGGGCTATCTGTCATTCCTCCAGTGGTTACAGTTTGTTTGAAATGCAAAGCACTTTGGTTAGAGGCCTAGCTATGAATGCATAGGGTTAGTATTAACACACAAGATGGAGTCAGTTAGGCTAACATTACTAAGCTTAGCAAGCATGAAAAGTACAAGTTCTGACAGTGTGTCCATGCACATTGAGATATTCTACCACAATGAGCACCTACAAGATAAAAAAAAAATCCTGGTTATGGGACAGTGGGTCCCATTGTCTCCCAGAAAGTAACCAAGACTTCATTTGGGGCACACTGAGACCCAGAGCCCACTGAGCCAGGGGTCTCAAGCTGAAAACCACCCTGTTTTCCTGGTTACAACTTACACTAGAGGTGCAACTAGGATATACCAATGGCATACCAATGAAGTCCATTGACTTCAACTGGGAATGTCATGAGATTTCTTGTCAGGCAATGAACAATGCCTTATACTGAGTTGGACCACTGGTTTATCAAGGTCAGTATTATTCTATGCTGACTGGCAGTGACTCTGCAGGATCTCAGGCAGAAATATTCCACTTCATCAACAGCCTGTTCCTTTTAAGTGGAAATGCTAGGAATTGAACCTGGGACCTGCTACATGGACAGCAAATGGCCTGTCACAAGCCATGGCCTCTCCTCAGCTATTTTGGGACTGGGAACCCAGAAAGAATCTTTGTGTTCATATTGTGGGGACTCGTGACAGCCTGGTTGACATGGAGATAGTTCACCTGGCGGCCTTAGGCAGGCTGCTATTCCTCCCCACCCCCACCCCCACCCCCTCCACAGTTTCCAATATAGACACCATCGTGCTTTGCCTTATAGGGCTGCATGTGAAGATAATGTGTGTGCTTTGAAAACTTGAAATGTATGATAAAAACCTCAAACCATTATTTAACAATAATTCTCAATGTGTATCTCAGTTTGATGAGACATCCCCCTCCTCCATCTACAGCTGTGATCCAGGCCTGCCCTGCTTGCTAAAGGTGAGTGTTGAGGCTGAGGTTGATTGCTCAGGCTTCCTTTACAGACGTGGTTGCCAGCTAGCCCCAAGTGTTCAGAGTCCACACTGTTCTAAAGAAACCATAGATACCAGAATGCTTGCCGGCTATCATCTGGTCTCTTATCTCCTATTTAGAGGGAAGATAATTGGAAAGGACTGAGAAATGCAGCTGGGTTTCTGCTTTCCTATGGGGTGAAGACCGAGCTTGTCAGGGTGATGAATGATCTGCTGATAGTATTATATCATGGACAGCTGGTCACTTTGGACCCTCTGGCACCATTTGATATGATGGACTACAGGTTACTGCTTTGGTAGCCAAGGGACACTAAAGTTGTGGTGGGAGCTGCCAGTTGGCAATCTGAGCCATAGTGGCAAGACTGAAGTCACTTGGTAGTGAAGGACAATTGAGCAAATCTCTTGACATTCAATATCCTTCAAGGTCTTCTTTTATCCCCTGTGCTGTTTATTGTTATATGATACCGCCTAAAGCTGCCATAGCTTCCACAGAACTGGAGGTTATTTCAGAGAGACATATGAAGAGCCCGGCTGGATCAGACCAATACTCCTACTAGTCCAGCCTCCTGTCTCACACAGTGGCCAACCAATTCCTCTGGAGGGTCATCAACAGGGCAGAGAGGCCTGTTGCCTCTGAATGTGGAGGTTTCCCTCATCCAGCCACTGATAAGACTTGTTTATTTATTTACATTTCTGTCCCACCCTCCTGCCAGCAGGCCCAGGGCAGGTAACAGCGCAATCAGACATTAAGAACCAGTTACAACCAGGGCTTTTTTTGTAGCAGGAACTCTTTTGCATATTGGGCCACACCCCTCTGATGTAGCCAGTCCTCCAAGAGCTTCCAGTAGGCCCGAAATAAGAGTCCCATAAGGTCTTGGAGGATTGGCTGGATGAAGGTGTGGTCTAATATGCAAAGGAGTTCCTGCTACAAAAAAAGCCCTGGCTACATCAATTCTGAAAAAGAACTAATTTAAAACAAATAGGTAAACAGTTGACCAATTAAATAATTTGACAATTAAAAGCATTTAAGATAGCAAAATTTCACAATATAAGGTACTAAACTGAGCAAAAGATGGAGACAACTGGTATCTGTGTTCCATATAAAGGGGCAGTTGGATGGGCCATATTTGGCAGGGGAGGCCAGAAGTTCAAATGTCCACTGCCTCAACTAAAAGCCTCAAAACAAAGCAACAAAGCGACTGTGTAGCCAAACAAATCACTTAGTTTCTCAAGCAAGTTTACTTGAATAACTTTCTATACAAAAGTATCCTATGCAGTTCAAAGTGCCAAAAGGCACCACATAAATAGTCTCAAAGTCCAAAGAATCTTATAAAAAACACTAAGGTGTGGTCAAACCAAGACTGTTCCAAAACTGAAAGAAGCGGCGGAAACGTGTTCAGAGGATGACTGTGACACGGCGTACCATAGCACTTCTTCTCTTCTCTGCTGAACTGTAACAAGCTCTGCAGAGCCATGATCACCAACGGGAGCAAGTTCCACCAGGTCAGTAGATGTGCTGCTGCATTTTGCATCAGCTGGAGTTTCCAGGTCAGGTTCAAGGGCAAGCCTGCATAAAGTAATTGCAGTAATCTAACCTGGAGGTGACCATTGCATGGGTAACTGTGGTGAGATCCTGGGCAGAAGGGTAAGGAATCAGTTGCCTAAGCTGATGATGATGATGATGATGATGATCAGTTGCCTAATCTGCTGCTGATAAAGCAGACCTGGCAACTAAGGTGACCTGGACCCCCATAAAATGCAAGGCATCCATCCTGAGGCTTCTAACACTTGTTGCTGGTGCCAAAGGTGCCTCACCAAGCACCAGGAGTCTAATTCCTATACAAACCCCACCCAAGCTCAGGCACAGGACCTTCATCTTCAATGGATGAAGTTTTAGCTGGCTCTATTTGAGCCATCCAGCCATGGCCTTCAGAGCCTGGTCAAGATTTTCAGGGGTGGAATCAGAGTAACCATCCATCATCAGATACAGCTGGGTGCCCTCAGCGTATTGATGGCAACTGTGAGGAAAATACCCCTATTTCAAGAACATCGCAGTCACCTGCTGGGTTGCCAGGGTGGCTGGAGACTCAACTCACACACATCTGCCAGGAGAACGTGGGTTTTGTCTACGAAACTGGAAGGGACTTATGAGTACTAACAGCCACAACATTAAAACAGCACTCCGCATTTCTGGAGGAATGCTAGCCAGGAGAATGGATGGTTTCCAGTTGCTTCGTGTGAACTTCATCTCTATCGTTGGAGCAGAAGAAGTTGCGCAGTCAGGAGCTATCCAGGCAAGCGGTTTTCAGCCTTGACCACAGAATCCACTTTGAGAGGCTAACACCACAAGCAACCATCTTCCTGCAGTGCCAGACTCCATTACATCGAAGCGGGAGGCTCACATACTCAACAGATGTCACCCATCCATGAGGCCATCAAGCTTATCTTAGGCGTGGATCCTGTCAGACCGCCTAAGCCTTTGTCTAGCGGAACTCAAGACAAAGACTGGTGCCAAGAGAAGACTGAAGAAGAGGAAGACCATCTTCAGCGAGCCAAGTTCCTTTGTGTAAACCAGGTGTTACCTTAGGTAGCAATTTGGCCATCTATTGTCATTTTTTTAGATAAGTTTGGTAAACTCAAGCACACCTCTACCCAGTAATTTCCCCCATTCTTTCTCTTAACAGTCATCCTGGAGCTTCCCCACCCTGGCTCATTGTTACCTGGAAGTCCAATCATGTAACCAGGGCCCAAGCTTGTTCATTGGTCATTTATGGGCACCCAATTAGGTGCCACCAATTAACTTGCTATTGGCTACTGCAGAAGTCCAGCCCTTACGGTCACTGCAGAGCCTCCCCTTTTTTCCACCCCTGTACCTCCCATCTCCTAAGGGCTCAAGGTAGTCCTTATAACCTGTGACCCAGCTCCTCACAGGTATGCATCTAGCAGTACCCCAGTTCCGCTGTCTAGATCCATCCCTGATCATTTGAGGGTCCTATTTCCCCATTCCTCGCTTGTCGCCATTGGAGCCTTCCTTGAAGACTACGATTGGTAATTATCACCCTGTTTGTCTATCCATGTGTTGTCTCTCTCTCTCTCTCTTTTTCTTAGGACTATATGTATGATTCATGAGCACATTGCCTTGTATGTGAGTTCTATATTTTTCTACAATAAATTTCAATTGTTTTACTTAGAGTCCTTGGTAAATTTAAGCAATAATTTCTGGATGTGTATCCTGTATACATAGGTAAAAAGATCCTGATTAAGCCAGGTGCCCACCTGACAATTCCCTATCCTCATTTTGAGGGCATTTTGGCTTACACAACCCAACCCATACCTCTGTACCAACTGGGTGAGGGGCCACATGTAGATGTTTAACAACATTGGTGAGAGGATTGCCCCTTGCAGCACTCCACATTCCAGTGGGTACTGCTGAGAGACTGACTCACCAAGTGCCATGAATCCTCCATGGATCTCTCCAATCCCCTTTGGAAGCTGCTTATTCCTGTGGCCATCACTACCTCCACTGGCCACAAATTCCACTATTTGCATAAAGTAGTATTTCCTTGTAAGAACATGATTCAGAGAGCAGCTGTGTTGATCTGCAGTAGAGTAGTTAGGTCTCAGTCCAGGAGCACCTTAGAGCCCAAGAAGAGTTTCGGGGGATGAGATTTCCGGAATCAAAAAAGCTCCCTTCATCAGTCATGAGTAGGAATTGAGATCCGTGTCTTCTTATCCCAGTCAGAAAGTGGGAGGAGTGTTGTAAAGAATGCCTGTAAACCATATGCAAAGCAACAGTGCTTATTTTAATCAGCTTGATTAGAGCAGCAAAATATATGCTTTGGGGCAGAAAATTAGCATTTATAGTTAGATAAGAGCCAGCTTAGTGTAATGGTTAGGTGCACAGGCTGTAATATGGGAGAACTGGGTTTGATTCCTCACTCTTCAACTTGAAACTGCTGTTGTGACCAGGGAGTGGAATTCTAGCAGGAGCTCCTTTGTATATTAGGCCATATAAACCCTGATGGAGCCAATCCTCCAAGAGTTTACAAGGCTCTTTTCTGCAAGCTCTTGGAGGATTGGCTACATCAGGGGTGTGTATATGCAAAGGAGCTCCTGCTAGAATTCCACCCCTGGTTGTGACCTTGGATCAGTCACAAATTCTTTCAGAGCTGTTTCTCAAGAGCAGTTCTCAAAAGAGTTCTCTCCACCCCCCTCACAGGGTGTCTGTTGTGGGGAGGGGAAGGAAAAGGAGATCATAAGTGCTCTGAGACTCCAAGTGAAGGGCGGGGTATAAATCCAATCTCCCTTTCCATCTCCTCCTTTTTTTGTTTCATCTTCTTCTTTGTTCCTATTCAGTCCTGGGGGGGGGGTCCATTGTTTTGAATTTGTGAATGAACTCGAGTTCAGCAATTTGCCCTTGAAGTTTCTTTGTTAGAGGATTTCCATTCCTAGGTTGGAAATGGAATGACCTGGAAGATTAAAATGTTCATTCACTGGCTTTTGAGAGTTGCAGTTTTTCCATCTGTTCTTTTGTGTAAGGACTAAGTTGCTTGTCTGATGTACAGAGTGGAAGGGCATTGCTGACATTTGATGACATATATAATATTGGAAGATAAATAAGTGAATAAACATGAGTGCGAGTTTTGGCCAAGTTCAATCATGAGCAGGCCTCATTTTGGGCAGGAGCTCACCAGAGTGGAGCGCCAGAACTTCTAAATTTTATTGTGTTCTTTCTATCTTATCCCCCCCACCACCATAATTGCTTCCGGGCTCCATTGTTCAAACTCCCTGTGAAAATTTTGGTGAACTCTAGGATTTGACAAACTTTCTAATTTTTCCCCCCACAAAAAAGGGAAAATAACCAAAACATATAACACAGACAGATGGAAATCATCATGCCACTGTAGCCACATAGGAGAAAGTAATTCAAAAAGTATAATGGGAGTTAGGTTTTATTATGACTTATTATTCAATAAGCATTTTAAAGTAGATGCTGAGCTACTATACTTTAGTACACCTTCCGATGATGTCAGGGGGTGTGTGGCATATGCAAATGAGTTGTGCTAATGAGCTTTAGTACCTCTTTTTCTACAAAATTACCCCAATCATGAAGTTCCTTATGTTGATTCACAAGAATCTTTTAATGATGAGGCTTGAAGCGAACATTAATGGCATGTATTTGCATGACCAGGTCTTGCCAGGCTGAAATGAATTGAAAATTATCAGGCAATTATAGGTTACAGAGTAGCGGTTCCCCTTTTTCCTATGCCCACCAAAAATCTCTTGAATTAATATAAAGTCCATTCTCAGGCCTCAGTGTTACCTCCCGTCAAGTTCACATTCCATGTTCTCTTCCCTTTTCAGTTGGTCCATATCAGCGTTGCCAGGGAGACCAGATTGGAACTGTCTCCCCATGCACCTGCAGGCCTGAAACACCCCACCACACATAGAATACTAAATGCCTAAAGAAAATCAATGGGTTTTAGTACTCATGATTAAATTTACACTATGTAGTGAATAAATCATGAAGCCTAGTATACTGTGAACTAATAGCAAACCATTAATGAGCAAGGATAACAATATCAGCAATGCAATCAGCAGTGAGACACCAAAGTCATAACTATCAGGGACTTGTTCCTGACACGGAGATGGCATGGCTGGTGTTGTTAGGTCCAGTTATTGTGTTGTCAGAGTGAATACTGCAGATATTCCATGGTGCTGATTATGGATGAGCAACTGGATAAAAAATGTCACATGTGAAATGGATTGTTATACACAAAGTCTTGTGATCCAAAGGATGGAAGAAGAGACTATAATATATGAACAGTTCCAGGGTGGGGAGAGACTGCATTTGAGGCTGTCTCCTGGTTGAGCAGCATCTGATAACTTTTGCTGGTGGATAACCAGCACAAGTGAGTGTGAGTGTGTGTATGTTTGTTGTTCTGTAATCCAGAGGTGTCAAACTCATTTGTTACAAGGGCCGGATCTGACATAAATGGCACTCTGTTGGGCCAGGCCATGTATGCCATAAAACTTAATGCCAGATACCAGAGATATAAACTGTGTAAAGGACAGCAGCTGGTTAGTTTTGAGCTGATGTATTCTCACCACAAGGCTCCACAGGCTGGGAGAGAGGTGCAGAGGTAAACCCGCACAGGCGAACTGGAGATCCCATGGGGCAGTGCTGGGCAGATGCTCCTGTGCTGCTTGACTGCTGCAGACAAGGTTGTTCCACTGTGCTGAAGCCACCATATTGGCTCTGCCCAGTCCTCCCCAGCAGTCTCCTATTCCCTCCCTTGCACCACTTACTTTGGGCTACATAAGGGCCCTGGCTGGGCTGGCTCCAGCCTCTGGGCCTTATGGTTAACAACCTGGCTGCAATAAAGAAAGCTGTAGCTTTGGTTTGAAGACCCCTGGTGTTGTGTCTCTTCCCTGGTACCTGTGGACTCAAAGCAAACCCTCCATAAATTGCCAGAGGAAGACAGGTGGCATTTTATCACCTCTCCCTGTCTCCAGGCTTGCATTGAATTTATTTCTAACAACACCCCCTTTTGATGTACATGTACTTTGCCAATCCCTGGCCCCACAACATGTGTCAACTTACCATTTGGATGTCTGAGAAGGCTTTTCTGATTTCTTGATCCACAGTGCTTTACAATATAGAAGCACACTAAAGATTTAAAAAAACAAAACAAAAACATTACTTGGATCCTTTGAATGCTGCCAGAAAACAATTCTGCCTCAAAGGGATTATATCCCAGACCATGGGATCAACGATAAAATTACTTTCTGACAGCTAATTTTGCTGATAGTGATTAAAACCTATACTTACGATGACATGTTTAAGCAAGATGCCATCAAAACAAACATTTGCCTGCACACTTCCTTTCACATGAAAGCTGCCAAATCAAACTACCTTAAATCACATAAGTTCAGTCTTGGCAAAAATTATATAAATGTTACTAAGTGTCTACCTTTTTATATAAATCATAGCTTACAGGCTTTAAAATGACAGTTAATTAACCTAAAGCATTAAAGAGAAGAAATTCTTTCTTCTGAGCAATTCATCAACAAAAACTACAATGTTTGGGCTTGCTGGGAATGATACTAGCAGGGAACAAGAACTCCTAGCCAGCTCAGTGGAATCCCGTTGACTTTAGTGGTGAACCTGGGGGTTGGGTCAAGAGGCATCTCCCCTGGAGAAGAGTTGAGACACTTCCCATGGCTATTACAAGATGAGAGACAATGTTAATCTATAACTTTTCCAAAGTGTATTAACAATATATATTTAAAATGTACTTATCACACTTATTTTTACACTTATTTTGCAGCTTTGCAAAGAAGTTTACCACTAGAATTTGAACTGACCCAAAAATGGGGAAAAGAGACAAAGGGAGACAGGCAATAGGATGTTAATTTCCAATGCCCTTTTTGTATCCATTTCTTTTTCCCTTTCTTTCCCTCTCCCTAGGTTTCCATGTCTAGTCCCTTCACCTGTTTGCACACACAGAAATAAGCTTTCATATATGGATTAAGAATGTAAGAATTTTGACATCTGCTGGATCAGACCAGGGATCTATCCAATCCATGATCATGCCCCACACAGTTGGCATCCACTTACTTTGGAGAGCTAAGAACAGGGCATAGTGACTGAGGCCTTCTCCTGAACTTGTCTCTGAATGTGGAGGTTCCCCTTAATCATCAAGGCTAGAAGGGACTTATGGACTTTCTGGATTGGAGTCTACAAGTGTAAAAGGATGCTATTTGAGGAAAAAGTACGTATTTCCATCCCTCACCACTTGGATATGCGCATATTAGGAATAGATAATCAGCATTACTAGCTCAGAGAGCATCTGTTTGAGGAATGGGAAGGGCTGATTCTAATCACTCTTTCCCTTCAGCAGTCGAGCATCAAAGATGACAATATTGGCCATCAGATTGGTGATGGAACACTTACAGAGAGGTGTGTGTACACAGCCAATTTAGCCATGCAAAAGGATTACCAGATAGTAGGCCCGGATTTGGTCCACTAAGCCTGCCAATGGCTTGTTTTTTCTTGATGCTGTGGTTTAAATGATCACAAAAAGCTCCACAAAGCAGGTGTATTTGGGAGTGGGGTAGTAATGATAGTCCTGACCACTGTTCCTCCACACACACACACACACACACACACACACACAGAGCTCCTTCAGTCAATCCCAGCTTCTTTCCACCACCATCATTGGGGTACCTATGCAATGGGAATACATGTCTGAAGCCATAACTAAGGGAGACACCCTGGGGCACTATGTGGGAGTGAAAGAGCTGGCAAAGGAGGGGTTAACTGATACTCTTCCTAACTGCCCTTTCTCAGCCTCCTATTGTTCCTTTCATTGTTGGTTTGCAGAAAAGAAGCCCAGTCTATGGAGTTGAGATGAGAGCTAGTGACATAACATGCAGTTCTGAGGAATAGAGTGAAATAGAGATTGATGAATGGAAATCTGATCCCCCAAAAATGCATCTTGATTCCACTCCTTGTTTCCACCAAGTTCCTGCTTCCTTACTTTCCCCCCAACCCTACCTCTCTACCTCTGTTCCTTCCACCTGTTTATATTAACACACACACATTTTTCTAATGTGAACCCCACCCCAAGGCAGTCAAACTTTTCTTTTAACATTAGAAATTGATGACATTCACTGAAGCCCTCTTATATTTGCCGGTGGGAGACAGTGCATTTTTCAGAACGATACAATCAGTGTTCATGTATATTTAGACTCTATCACACAAAGGTTTTGTTATAGCTTTGTTGAAACTGTGGAGGACATTTCTGTTGGTGTTTCCCAAAGATATTAATGAGTGACATTCCTATAAAAATAGGGCATTAGGACTTCCCAGATGCTTGGTGTCTTAAGTACATTCTTGATCATAAAGAGATAGATCTCTGTTCCCAGATCTATGACATGGAGGAAAATGCTGCCTATTGAGCAGCGGAGGGGTTTTTTCTCTATCTAATTACTGGGCAGATCCAATCTTGCCTAGATAACTAGATCTTTTGGTGTTGCTGTAGACAGGATGCATCATAAACCTGTATTTTTGGCTTGCTGGCAGATTTATGTAAAATGCAATTATTTCTAGTCAAACGCTTGTGAGTATAAAGAGGGCAGCGTAACATTTCTGCTAAATTGTAAATCATCATTGGCCTTGAGTCTGCATGGATGTGGAACGGCATCCCCATATTCCACCCATTCTTGCCATCTCTGCAACAACAGCAACAGCACTTACATATTTTGTGCTTTGGGTGAGAGGTGGAACCAGTTCATTGTTAGTCTTGGATATCATGCCTGCTCAGTCAGGACCAGAGGCTTCCCTAATGCAAGACCACTGGTCCATATCTTGACACTGTGCTCAAGCAAGCTTGAAGCCTTCCCCCAGCCGAAGCAGCTTTCTTGGACCCTCTTGTGTCAATAACAAAGGCTAAAAGAAGGCTTCACAGAGAGCTGAGCAGAGTGAGAAGCTACAATCCAATATATTATTTAGTTTTAAAAACTACCCACCTTGTGAAAACAAAGCCTTCAATGAAGGTCACAATCAAATAAATCCACAACTTATCATCCAATGGCAAATACATGAACAGTAGGAAAATAAAATAAATCAGCAAATATCATAACTCCAAATGAGAGCAAACTGAACTTACAAAAATACAGTTTAAAAACATCCAAGTGGGCAGCCGTGTTGGTCTGAAGCAGTTGAACAAAGCGGGAGTCAAGTTTCACCCTTAAGACCAACCAATTTTTCTTTAGAATGTAAGCTTTCGGGTGCTCTTAAGCACACTTCATCAGACAAGGAATCCAGCACAGTGAGCAAAGCCATACGGAGCTGAGCAGAGCCATACATAGCTGGCAGGCAGTGACCCAGAATGCAACATGGTACAGATTTAAGAACCAATGACAGTGAAGTAAAATTATCTGGTAGGCAGTGGTTTAGAATGTAAAATGGTATAGTGAAGGAATAGTAAAATTAAATTGAGCAAACCTTTGATCTGAGTAGCATGATCATGAGAAAACAACAAAACAGTAGTATGTCAAAATGTGTGATTGTCTGTCAATGACAATGGGAGATGGGTTCAATATATGTGTCAAGATCGACTGATTCTGACTAAAGACTGGGGTACCTTGGCCTAAGCATCAGGCTTGGTTAAAATCATAATGGATCCACTGCTGCTAATGTTCTACCCTTAGCTACTTCCCTTCCCCCCTTTTCTTATTTTGATTTGCAACTGGTGTGAAGGAAATAGTCGGTGCCTTCTCAGGGCCTGAGGTGGGAGGAAGCCTTGTATGATAATACAAGGACAAACGGCTAGCTATCGCCTGAGAAAGTATCTTGTAGTTATGTGTGAATGTTTCCTCCTGAACCCCCCCCCCCCCCGGTAGGAATGCTTTTGAAGTGTGTCTTAAAACCCATGTATCACTGTATTGGTTTCATTCTTAGCAAGCTAGAGGCTTGCACCAGAGTATCGGTTATCAATAAATGTAGTCTACCTCCCTTTGTTACAACATCTAGGTTAATGCAGGAGCAGGGATTGAAGATGATACAGAAATGGTATTATACACCCATTAAGATGTATTATATTTCTAAATCAGGGAGTAAAAATTGTTGGAGGAAATGTGGAGAAATTGGAACTTACAGTCACATGTGGTGGGATTGTCCCTTAGTGAAAAAATTCTGGGTTCAGGTTGGCATAGAGATGACAAAGATTATGGGAAGAAAAATGAGTATATCTAAAGCAATGGCAATTATTAATTTGGATGGTGTGGGATTAGGAACAAAAGAGGATAGTAAATGGATTAATTTGATGTTAGTAGCAGCAAGACAAGTGATAGCAAGGAATTGGAAAGAAGCTGAGGAACTGACAATTAATCACTGGAGGGATAAAATGAATAATATAATAATATTGGAGTATTTAACGATGAAGATACGAAGAATGAATGGATTAAAGGTTAGGGAACAAGAGGAGGGCTGGTTTAGAAAGATGGTGAGGTATCTGGAAAAGTTTAAACAATTTAAGACGATTGGTTGGTTAATAAGGAAATGAATGGATAAGAAGTTTAAATAGAGGGATGGAGTTGTATTTGGATGAAATGTTAATAATTATAAATATATGGAATATTATAATGTATTTATGGCCTGGGACTCTCACAGAGGTGTAGTGGTGTTGGAATATATAACAATAAAATTATTTTAAAAAATCAATAAATGTAGTCTTAGTATCAACTTTAACTCATTCTTGAATCCGTCAACTTGACAATATGTAATGGGATAAGCAACCAAAGTCCCTGTTTGAGCTAAAAGAGAAATACATTGGATAGTGATGTTCTTGTCCACCTAATTTACTTTTTAACATGTAAACATAATTCTAGTTTGCCATAGGAAAAAGGAATACAATAAAATATAGTGAAAATGGGTAAAGCATATGTAATGAGATATACAGCCAATATCCCTATTTTGAGTATGCCAGTACAAATAATTACTCTGATACACTATTCTAAAAGAGAAACACATTGGAATACTGTGGATGTATAGCTATACTCACTGAGAGTGGGTTTAGCATCTGTAATGAGATAAAAAAAACCAATATCCCTGTTCAGTCCTGGGGAGGTGTTTGTTCCAAGTTTCATAATAATTTGTAATTCAGCAATTTCTCTCTCCATTCTGTTCTTGAAGTTACTTTGCAGTAAAACAGCTACCTTGAGGTCACCCACTGAATGCTTTGGAAGGTTAAAGTGTTCGCCCACAGATTTCTCATGGCAGAGGTATGCCTCCAGAGCCAAATGCCCTTGAGAACAAAACATCCTGTCCTGTGCCTGGCATCAAGCAGTCCATAACTGGAGGAACACAGCATAGCTTCCCAGGGAAGACATATCATAACTTGGGTGCCCCTTTTCCAAACAAAGAAACGAAACAAATGAGATTCTGCCTCCTTCCTGTATGTGGGTATAGCCAGCTGGACGTGGCTAAAGCTTTCTTGGTTTTTTGTTCTTAGCCCAAGACTTGCAGCTTGGTGATTGAGGCAGCCAGGCCAGTGAATAAGGACCCACCTGAGATGGTAGTTCTGTTGGCTGTCTTACTTGGTTACATCATATCCTTTCCTTTGGTTTGTTTGGGAAATTTCTGTAAGTTTTTTGGCGAGCGAAGCAGCATAGAAATGCCTTTCTCCCTCAGCAGACTCCCTGCTTTTGCACAAGGAAGCCACCTTTGCTGCTATCCCCACTTTTCCTTCCAGGAGTTCAGAGCAGTCCTCACTTCAACGACGCTGTGAGGTAGGTTGGGCTTCAGAAGGTCTCCTTCATGGTGGATCCTCTGGATCCTAGTCCAACACTTTTTACTATTAACACTACACTGACTGTTGAATAAAATCATGTTTCAGGGTTTACTGTGTTTGTGTCTTTAGTATGTTCATTTTGTACACAAGGGATGCCCAAATGTTGCTAAACATGATATCTATTTATGTGTGTGGGTGTCCATCCAGGCACATTTCTAAAAAGTCAAAATGTGTTTCATTGTTGCTTTAGAAGGCAGAGATGGAAACACAGGAGGTGGTGGAAAAGCTGAATGCTCAGCCACATCCCCAAGCAAAAAAAAAAATTGTCTTGGCACTTGTGAACAGCAGTAGGCAGCACAACTGGATCTAAACATTCCTCAATAATTGATGATTAACCTGTTAAAGTTTAATGATTAGTTGATAAGTAATGATCTGGCTGCCATGTCACTTGATAAAAATGCAGCAACGTGTTTACTGCAAACACTCCTTGGCTTTCTCCTTTCTCCATTTTTTAAACTTATACTGATAGTGAGTTATAGAAGAGAAAGAGTTTGGTCAAAAGGGCATGGCTTCCTTTTGGTATATACCTCTTCTAGCAATACACAAGTCCTCATCAGCAGGGAGAGTGTGAGCTTCAGAAGAACGCACACCATGAACACACAGTTCCTTTACCTTGATTCAACTATAATCAAATCTCTCCTGAATACACAGTGGCACAAAACAGATTGTTGGAGCAGCAACTATCCAAATGCTGTGCACTTAGCACATGCTTGAGTAGCACGTTTTCAATTTTCTGCATTGGAATTTATATCACCACATCCTGATTTCCAGTTGTATTGGTCTTAACATACAGGAGAGTTTTCCAAATCACATCTCTGCAAACAGAAAGGGAAAGACACTTCACAGTTAATGGAAGGGAATGGTCTTCTGCACTTTAAGATCTTATCATTGCAAAATCAACATAAGGAGCCATTAAGGTTTTGGGGTGCAAAAGCAGGCTTGCTGTTTGCCTTCCCACAGCAGTTAAACCTCAGCCCTTGGCCATGTTCTGAAAAAACCCTGTAGCAACACAGCCAGCCACCAGATACCTTTGTGCCAGCACCCTCGTAATTATGACTCAAGACAACTCTCATTAACAGGTGGTTATTTTGACAGGTGCAGATTCAGAAGGTTCAGGAGTGCATAGAACAGATCCTGTCCAAGCTAGAGACACCAATCTTGCTGGGGATCTCCAGCTGACTCTCTTCTACCTGCCGTCCATGTTTGGCGAGGATTGGATTTACAGGGTCAGAATTACAACCCCCAAAAAGTGGCCAAAGGAAAGTGCTTTCTGGAGAAATGATCACCGTCTTTGGGAGGGGAGGTTTCATAACTCAGAAACTGTCAATCCAGTCCTCACCAAACTTGGAGGCAGGTAGAGGAGAGTCAATTGGAGATTCCCTGCCAGTCTGATGCTGGGAGGGCATTCTACTGCAGCACAAACCAAACTAGTTCGTGAGGGGGCTAAAAGTTCATGACAGTTTGTGGGCCATGAACTGAACCAAATTGCATTTTCCTGGTTCATGCCCATCCCTAAATAGGACTGCCCTAGCAAAAGACTGTGCTAAAAATGTGCTATTTGGGGGGAGAGACCATATGTTATTGTTGTTTTCCAATTACAGCTTCATTATATAGTTTCTGTAGAGCTCTCTGTGTCCAAACAGGTTAATTGGAATGGAAACAAAGTGAAGTTGAACACAAATTTTATTTCTTTTCTTTTTTTTAGGCAACCTCCCCCCCCCCCGGTAGCATGGGTTACACTCCAACCTTCATGCAACTAGTCATTTCCAATAGTCATCATGACCCTGCCCCCCAAATAATCTGACCAGCACCTGTAGTCTAAAGACAGCCAGCTGGGGCACTTGCTAGCTTGCAGGAGCCCTGAGGAGGCAGCCTGTGCTTTGCTTTCTAGGTTGCTTGGATCTGGAAGAGCAGACCTCAAGACAAACAAAGACCTGCAGCCTCTCCAAGCCACAAAGCTGTGATTTCACATATTCAGCCAGGTGGCAGCCTTGCTAATAAGCAAGATGGGAATGGAGGGACGGAGGGAGGGGGGGTCAGCCAATCCAAAAGATAAATATCAAAAGAAAGGAACACAGCAAAATGTCTTCCCAGAAAGTCACAGCACACATTTAAGCTTCTCAAAAAGCTGGGGTCTCCTCCTCCTCCTCTTCTTCTTCCCCAAAAACTTCAGGGAGTCTAGCATCCATCCCTTCTCTTCTTTTCTCTTCTCTTCTGTAGGTCAACTTCTCTTCCCCCTCCTACACTCTGAACTTTGGGAGCGCTAAACCCTTTGATCGGTCAGTCTCTGAACCATAGTTTCTATATTGCTGAGAGGTAGAATGGAACCAAGGAATGCAACGGACAGGTTAGGTTC
This sequence comes from Heteronotia binoei, assembly GCF_032191835.1. Lineage (NCBI taxonomy): Eukaryota > Metazoa > Chordata > Lepidosauria > Squamata > Gekkonidae > Heteronotia > Heteronotia binoei. The sequence continues at coordinate 4,631,164 of NC_083236.1, read as the reverse complement.
TGCCTCTCCCTTAGGGTGACCTATGGGAGCCCATGGAATATTTGTGAGCAGGCCCAGGGCATTTTTTGTAGCAAAAGCCCAGCAGGAACTCATTTGCATATTAAGCCACACCCCTTGACACCAAGCCAGCCGGAACTGCCTTCCTGTGTGTTCCTGCTCAAAAAAAGCCCTGAGCAGGACAGATGAAAACAGCCATTCATTCAGCTGGGAGTGGGACTAGTTGGGTAAAGCATGTGGCAGAAGAGCAGCTTAACTCTGACTGGGACAAGGTCAACTCGTAACAAAGAATCCCAAATGCCTGAATAGGGAAATAGTTCAAGAGTTCAATTGAAAAGAAACTTTGAACCCCCGACCTGATTCACTCCAATTACATGTTCATCCATAAAAGTAACTCCTTGTTTATTTAATCCTGTGGACTAGATGTATACGGTCTCAGGGAAAGTAACACACAAACACTGACAAGCGAAACTCTTGGCCTCTGTGTGTGTGTGTGTGGGGGGGGGGTAACAGAATGTGAAGGAAACAGTGTTTGAATCCCCAACCCCAATACTCTGTGCAGGGTCTGAAAGGGGGCTGGGCCCTCCTGTCTGGTGCTGCCTCCGTGAGTGAGAGTGAAATGGTCGTGGTTGCCCAGATGCTCTAAAAGAGGCCAGAGAGGTGGTGAACAGGAACGCACAGGAACAAAAAAAAAAAGCTCTGTGTGAAACTAGGGTTATGTCAGGGGTGTGGCCTAATATGCAAATGAGTTTCTGCTGGGCTTTTTCTACAAAAAAAAGCCCTTGTGGGGAACAATAACTACCTGACCTCCCTGTAATCCTGAACCTTTGTGAAAGAAAGTAGACGGGTAGGAGGGACTCAGAGTGAGGGAGAAAGGTTGTCACAAGGAGTAAGAAAGGATTCCAGAGAATAATGGAAATCACTTTATCATACAACAGACTGTCAAATGTATACTCAGTTTTGTCAGACCAGATGGCATTTTCATAAAGTAAATAGGGCTGTATTAGGATTAGTGAAGAAAATGCTTCTACTAAAGGGCTGGGGGCTGTACTTGTAATATATATTATGTGTTGCTATATGTGCTTGTCTTGCTCACGCTGCAGTGTATTTCTACTTATGTAATACCATTTCTCACATTGCTTAAAAGGTGCTGCTTCATACCGATCTATGCCATCTTTCAGATGTCCACAGTTCTAGTCCTATTATATTGTTTAGTAGATCTCTCACCATTCCGTTGATTGCACTTATTTACACACCGCAATTCTTGTTGAATCTCAGTGAGAAAGGCAGACTGTAGATAAACAAAGGATTTATTCCAATTTAGCAGATTTGTGTTGGCGGTTTATCATATTTATATAAACCTAACAAGGCTTATCATATTTATATATTTGGAAGTTCTCTGCTAGTTAGAGATTTTGGTCTAGCATTATTAAGGCGATTTATAACTTGACAGTATATTTGTTATCATCTAATCCTAAAGAAGAAGGAGGAGGATGGATGGATGGATTTATACCCTGCCCTCCATTCTGAATCTCAGAGCAGCTCACAGTCTCCTTTACCTTCCTTCTGCACATGATATTGTTCTGTTCCCTAGATGTGAGAGCAGTAGAGTTAGATTTGGAGATGATGTTTATTTGCTCACAACAGCTGTGTTTTCAACAGTGGCAAGATGGGGGAGGGGAGTGGAATTAAATCCAACAATGAAAACAGTGGTATCTGAGATAGCACTATCTGGTGGTATTTCAGGGCTCCCCCCACCCCAATAGCTTCCTTCCACATTTAGTGTGGCACAAACCCATGATGAGATTGGGAATGAAGATTCCTGGGCAACATTTTTGAATTATGCATATATTTGAATGTGTCTTATGTAATTATTGTTTTTCTTTGTTTTTATACTAATGTATTTTAAAGCACATTTTAATGTTTTTGATTGTTCACATTGGGGACCTCTAAACTGTGAGTAAAGGTGGAATTAAAATGTTTTAAATAAATAATAAATCCCAGGCTTTGAGATGAAAGAAGGCCTTCTTCATGATGTGCAATAAGTGTCTGACAAAAGGAAGGAGTTGTTCAGCCCCACCCTCTCTAGAATTCCAGCGTATGTTTGCAGCTCTGGCAAATAAAAGAAGAATTTAGTCCCTGAAAGAATTCAGCCCCAATTTTTACTACCCTTTGCAGCAAACAAACAAAAAAGCAAAGCCCCCTGAATAAATGTTGTTTAGCAATCCCCCCACCACACCCAGCAGCAAAGCTCTTTTTGAAAGTACCTATACCCTCTCTGTCCAAAACCACAATGGCAACAAAGGGCACATGTGCTCACCCTACACTTATTTAGAGCTGAGTCCTATTGTGATGAAAGGGAACTCTGTTATTGGCAGATAGCAGTGCCCTTCCCTAGTTGTCCCAATTTCCCCTCCTGTCTAACCATATGTACAGGTTACAGTGAACACATGCACATCTTGCAAATATCTGTAAGACACAGCCTATACTTCTGCATTTCACAAATGAAACCAGGAACAGTTCCTGGATAAATGTGGGATTTAAAAGGTACTTTCAGCTGTATATGTGCAGAATTAATCAACATATCTATAAAGAAAAATCAAGTGCATATTATACATGGGTTGTACGTGCATTCACTTCAGCAGGATTTAAGGCATGCTTGCTGGCAATGTGGACTTGGACACCCCCCCCCCCCAAAATAATTTTTTATTGGTTTTAAAGAAGACATAAAGGCTTGCACTTGTGTAACTTGTGTAGTGGTTGACTCCTATCTCTGGAGTAGCCTCCTGGAAGAGATCAGAGAACTTCTGCCCTCCCCGATATTTTATGTCTGGTTGCGCAGGCATCTGTCTGTCTGTAGAAAAGCTCATTCCTAAGAACTTGCTCTTACTATTGCAGATATTTGGGGGCTTTCTTTTAGGCAGTGTTTTTGCCTAAAAGTATCAGGTTTGGTATATCTCAAGTTGTGTAGATCTGAATTAAATGCAACTATCTCCTGTGCTCACCTCAATGTTGAAAACTTAGTTCTAGTATAATTTTTTTTTTTACCAGCAGAAGAAATTAGGCTGAATTTCTTCACCAAAGGCCAGCTGCTCTCCTGCCATTAATAGCTTAAATGCCATATTTCTTTTTCCTCTGACAAATATAATGGCAGGATCAGCAGGCCAAGGGAAAGGGCAATTTTAGTAGCTCAGCAGTGTTCTAAAAATTTGCATTGCCCATGACATCTTATTTTGGAAGGAGCACCAGGAAGACTGAGTATGAAGAACAAGAGTTTTAAATAATGGAAAGTCCTCTTAAGTGAAATGTATTGAGAAACTACAAAATGTTGTAACAATAATAAGAACTCTTCAATACATTCCAATCTACCTAGCGAGTATGTATGCGGTGCTGAATCATTTATGTCTACCTCCAGCAAACTGATACATTTTGAACACGTTTAATTGAAATCACTCCTGGAGTGAGTCTGAAGAAAAGATCAAATGGAATGGTCTCATAGGGCAGCAGACTCCAGGCTTTCAACGCCTGTCCACTCTGCACACAGAGCAGACTCCACTCGCTAAAAGTTCCCCGCAAGTTATTGGGATGGTTGTTGAGTGCAGACACTGGCCACCCTGCCCAAGTTAAAGAAGGCCGATCCCTTGACGGGAGATCTCTTAGGAATTCCATGTCAGCCTCCATGAGGGCAGATAAATCAAGACATAAATGGGATTACTAATAATAGCAATTCATTTGACCACATAATGAAATTTTACAGCTGGGCACGTTGGAACATTCTGTTTCACTTAATGCTGATTCATGCAGGTCTCTCTGATGATATTTTTGTTCAGTGGAAGCTGAAGACTTTACAATGCAATGCATGAGCTTTCAATGAGAATATTGGAGGGGATACAGATGCAACATTTCAAGAGTGCTGGAGACATTTGGAAAGAACCCTCAAGGTATCCAATCCAAGTTTATATTTTCCCCTGATCTCTGAAAAGAAACCTTTTGACAAGTTTGTAGTGTGGTTTTAATTAAAGTGGGGGAAACTGTGGAGGGTGCCTATTGGCTAGTATCCATGCCTTCCATTTTGTCTCTGGCAAGTAACAGCTAGACAGTCTAGAGAGTCTGCAGACACTAAGGCATTAGTGATCTTTAGTGGACAATTCTAGAATTCCTCTAACTAATAGATACTTCATTCACACACTTATTTTAATTCTATGCAAGCTAAGCTCTCACTTGAAGCTAATGTAGTAATTAATAAGTGATAAAAAGATAGGCTCTTCACAAGGCAAACACTATCAGAAACTAAAAGTACAGTCAGGTCACCAAGCTACCCTGTATCACTCATAGGTCTCCCAAATTCCTAATCTGACGTTCTAACCACCATTTTGTTGGGATAAACTGGTATATTTAGGCCAGTTCCCATTAGTTAGCAGAGTGCTTAAATAAAGCTACAAACACAGGAGCATTGCTTAACAAGATTACTCAGATTACAGAGCTACACGGAGCCACATTGCAAGTCTAAAGGAGAAATACTCCTCTCTTTATTTGAGAAGTACACTTTAGATAGGAAAGAGTAGAGACAAGATAGATTACTAATTTACTAGCTGAGGATGGAAGCAGATAACAAGAGGGCCATATGCCTCATAGTGCCAAAAGTGTATGGCATGTTGTTCCTCATGGTGTATGCAGGGAGAAGAGCATGGTGTGTGAGAGAGAGCAGAAGGACGGAAGTTCCCTGAAAACACAATCTACACTTCAAAGAGATAGCAGCAAAAGAATAGACATGTAGGAGAGAAGGGGAAGTATGTCTAGCTATATAGTCTGTTGCCACAACATCTAGGGGGCCAAGACAAAGGACAGTGCCAACACATTCTTGGGTTTAAGAACAATTTTTTTGTTGTTGTTCAGTCTCACAGTCGAGTCCGACTCTTTGTGACCCCATGGACAAAGTAACATTAGCCCCTCCTGTCTTCCACCATCCTCCGAAGTCTGCTCAAATTCGTGTTTGTTACATCAGTAACACTGTCCCCTTCTTCTTTTGCCTTCTGTCTTTCCCAGCATCAGGATCTTCTCCAGGGAACGCTCCCTTCTTATTTGGTGGCCAAGGTGTTTGAGCTTCAGCTTCAACATCTGACCTTCCAGGAAACAGTCTGGGTTGGTTTCCCTTAGGACGGACTGATTTGATCCTCTTGCAGTCCAAGGGACTCTCAAGAGTCTTCTCCAGCACTACAAGATCAAGTTAAAATCAAGTTATGATTCCCCAAAGGCAGACCTTTCCTCCCACCTTTTAGTTAACTTCATATATCTCATCATGAGAGGGGGTTCAAAAAGACAAATTATTCTAACAACATTTATGGTATAGGCTGGGGTGGGGGGTGAAATGAGAGTGCTGTAGTGGTTAGAGTTTTGGACTAGGACCTAGGTTTGAATCTGCACTCTGGAAGCTCATTGAGTGACCTTGGACCAATCACCCACTCTCAACCTAACCTACTTCATAGTGTTGTGATGCAAAATGCTTTAGGCCTCTCTGTGGGGAAAGACAGGATATAGTTTAAATAAATAAATACATCTATGAGATTTTTGCCCATGGCTGACAGTCAGGTAGTCATTGGGTCACCTACCTGTAATCTTTAAGTAATGTTTATCTCAGTCTGGCCAGATGAGGCAAGATCTAATTTTATCTTTTAAATAAAAAAATATATAAACTTATTTCTGGTTCTTCTGCAACATCTTCCATGTTATTATCCAATCATTTTTCATTCTGTCATTATCATCTCATATCTCATCTTGTCTCAGTTATTAACTTACCTTATTTGAATAATCCGTTTATTCATTTGTAATCTGTCATACTTTGTGCAATCTCCTGTGTCATCTGTAAGAAAGAAACTCCTTTTCATTGCCTTCTGATGGCTAAGTTTCAAAAAGGTCAGTGTAGTAAGCATTGCAAAGCATAGTTTGATTCTAGCAATCTGGTTATTGGCAAAAATGTGCTGAAATGCAGGTCTGATTGGGCATTTGGGGACTCTCGTGGTTTAGAAAATGGGCAGGCTATTACAAGGCAAAACTATCATCTATCACAGATGTTTGGGGATTTTGCCCCCCCAGTCGGAAAGAAGAGGCAGACACAATTGTTGGGTTTAAAACAGGGCCGCTTTATTAAAATTAACAAATATAACTGGCAGGGGGAGAGAAAACAGACCAGACAAGCCCTGGGGTCAACACCTGGACCCCGCCTTGTCTAAAGGGCGAGCCACCCTGCCCCCAGCACAAACCCGCCGTAATCGGGTTGTAACTGAGCGGCCAGGCCTCTAGCCATCACCAACCGGGCTGGAACAATCCCCATGGAAAGATCCACCCAGGTGAGGCTCCCTGTGTTCTGCATCACCGTACTGAGCCGTTTAGCCCATCTACGGTTCCTGCAGACCACCGCACCAAAGGTGCTAGGCCATAGGTGCTCCCCTGGAAAACCCTGTGGCCAAACCTAAACCAGCCAGCGACCAACTAAAACACAACAAAACCTAACCTACTAGGCAGTACAAGGTAGGCGAAAAACACCCCCGCATAGGCCAATTGTGCGGGGGTGAAAAAATTCCTACCTGGCCCCAAAAGGCGACCGGTATACACCTGTACTGCCAATGGGAAGGGTGGGCGGGCAGAGAGCCAAAACCGAACTGTGCGTTGAGGCGGGAGCCGGGGCTTATATAGCCCCGCCTCCGCGCCCCGCCTAAACACCCGATATCGGGTGATCCTTCTGCCCCTCCCTCCTTCCGGAGGAGCAAAGACGGCCCCCAGCCTATGGCCTGCAAGCAGGCCCGGCTGGGAAGGGGCCGAACCTTGCCCCCCCAGTCGGAAAGAAGAGGCAGACACAATTGTTGGGTTTAAAACAGGGCCGCTTTATTAAAATTAACAAATATAACTGGCAGGGGGAGAGAAAACAGACCAGACAAGCCCTGGGGTCAACACCTGGACCCCGCCTTGTCTAAAGGGCGAGCCACCCTGCCCCCAGCACAAACCCGCCGTAATCGGGTTGTAACTGAGCGGCCAGGCCTCTAGCCATCACCAACCGGGCTGGAACAATCCCCATGGAAAGATCCACCCAGGTGAGGCTCCCTGTGTTCTGCATCACCGTACTGAGCCGTTTAGCCCATCTACGGTTCCTGCAGACCACCGCACCAAAGGTGCTAGGCCATAGGTGCTCCCCTGGAAAACCCTGTGGCCAAACCTAAACCAGCCACCGCCAATGCCAAGCCTCTGCTTAGGCATTAGCGCCCCACCGGGTGGCCTAGAGCCAACCGCACCCCCTGCCGTAGTTCGTCTAAAAAGGCCCGGTTACCCAAATCAGATAAATGAACACCATCCGGCCGATACAGGTCGACCTGATCGACCTGTATAGCCGGATGAGGGAGGTATATTCCCAATCCCCCCTCCATGGCCTTCTGAATGGCCCTATTGGCCTTACGTCTGGCCCGCTCAATTCCACCAGGCGAAAAGGCGTACCTCCACACCCTGCGCGGCAAAATTGCCGACCAAACCAATATGACCCCAGGCCACCTGCGACGAATCTCGCGAAGGTCAGCCAACGCCTGCTGGGAAAGAGCCTTCCCCTGCATCAGCCCCAAGTCGTTCCCACCCAGGTGAACGACAAGAATGTGTGGGGGTAATGCCTTCCGCTCAAGGAACAAGAGTGGCATAATGCCGGGCCAGCGCAGCCCACGACGACCCAGCCACTCGACAGTGGCCCACTCACTGAGTCCCAGCTGGGTGCCCACAGCAGACCTCCTGGAGAAATGGGCAGCCCAAAAAACCATGCTGTGCCCGCAGATGAGAACCCGCCGTCTCTCACCCCGAGCCACAGCACCTGAAAAACAAACAACAGTCAGCAACATGTCCAACAAGTAACCAACCCCCCCACCTACCTGCTAGGCGACCAGGGGGCGAACATAAGACTTATAGGCCGCCGAGCGCCATCGACCAATGTGCTGAATGGCCAAGGGCGTGTAGCCCATCACAGCAGCTGTGGAAGCCGCCCCAATCCGGAATGAATGCGTCCCAAATTTGACGCCAGTAAGACCCAATCGAGCCAGGGCCTTACTTGTAATCGACCAAAACTGATATTTGGTAAGAGGAGAACCATCATCGTGCCTAAGAAAAGGACCTTGGGCCTCGCCCCTGAGTTGGACGTAACGGCGAACGGCCCTGACCGGACATAATTCATGCAAATCGCACATGCCGATCGTGATGACGGTTCCCCTCTGCCTCTGATCAGTCTTGGACCTACGAATCGTCAAAACAAGCTGACTATTGGTGATTTTTATATCTCCGGATTGGAGCGCCCTCCCAGAAGTGTCCGCTTTTGACTGCACTACGAGCTCGCTTACCCGCAGGGCCCCAAAGAAGGCCAACAACGAGGCAGCGTGGAATAAGGCCGACTCAAATGGGGAAGAGCACACCCTGGACCAACCCCCAAACAACCCGCGGAGGACAGACGGGGATATGGGCTGCCTGTCATCCACCTGACGCCCCCGCTCACGGGCCCAACCCTCCAGCATCTTCCTGACCCTAAAGTCACCGGTGGGCTCCGCGAGGCCACGAGCCTTACTTTCGAAGGCCAACGCTGACAATTGTCCCCTTATAGTTTTAAGCCCCAGGCCTCTTTCACGTTGATGCACGCAAAACTGCATGATGTGCTCCACGGGGATGGGCCAGGAATCAGGGAGCGCTACAGCCCCCCTAAACTCACCAAACTGGGCGGTCGCCCTGGCATATGCCCTCCTTGTACTAGGTGCTAGCGCCAACTGAATGGCCCTACCGGCTTCCTGTTCCCAAGCCTCCAGAGTTCCGCGGGCATTTCCGCTGGACATGAATCTGCATCTGGGGCCAACTGCCGGAAACGCTCCATCTGTCGGCGAGACCGAGCATCCGCCACACCATTGCAAACCCCCGGTACGTGCCTGGCCAGGAATAAAACATTCAACCGGAGGCAACGCAGGGTAAAAAACCTAACCAAATTCATGACCGCCGCCGATTTTGAAGTCAAGGAATTGATAACATGTACTACAGCCATGTTATCACACCAAAACAGAACTGAGTGGTTGGCAAGCTGCTCTCCCCAAAGGCAAACGGCCACCAAGATGGGGAAAAATTCCAAAAACGTGAGATCTCTGCAGAGCCCGCTATCCAACCACTCCGCAGGCCACTGCTCGGCACACCAATGGCCCCTAAAGTATACCCCAAAACCACTAGCACCGGAAGCATCAGAAGAAATCTGAAGCTCAGCCTCAATCTTAAGGTCCTCCCTCCAGAAGGAAACCCCATTGAAGGAGTCAAGGAACTCCTCCCAGACCTCCAAGTCCGCTCTCATTCCAGCACTAACCCGGACCCTGTGATGGGGGAGGCGCAACCGGCCCATGGCGTCGCAAAAGCGTCGCAAAAAGGCCCTGCCCGGGGCCACCACCTTGCAAGCAAAGTTAAGGTGGCCCACAACCTGCTGTAATTCCAAAAGGGAAACCTTACGCTGCCCCTTTAAGGCGGACAACCGACTTCTAAGATCGGAGACCTTATTCTCCGGTAAACGGGATGTCTGCTGAACGGTATCCAGCTCAATACCCAGAAAAGTAAGGACCGTACTGGGGCCCTCGGTTTTTTCGTGCGCCAATGGCACACCAAGCTCGAGGGCCAACCCCTGAAAGGAGCGTAACAACATGTCGCATTGACCTGATCCGGCTGGACCTACCAAAAGGTAGTCATCAAGGTAATGCGCCGTGTCGTTAACCCCCGTCCTAACCCTGAGCGCCCATTCCAGAAAGGAACTGAATCGCTCGAACGCTGCACAGGAGATGGAACATCCCATCGGCAAAGCCCGGTCCATGTAGAATTTCCCCTCAAAGGAAAAACCCAATAACTCAAAATCATCGGGGTGGACAGGCAAAAGGCGAAATGCCGACTTAATGTCGCATTTCGCTAACTCCGCCCCCACCCCGCATCCGCGAACTACTTTGACCGCTTGGTCAAAGGAAGTATAACGGACTGAGCAAAGCTCCTCAGGAATAGCATCGTTAACCGAAGCTCCCCTAGGATAAGACAAGTGGTGTATAATCCTATACTCCCCGGGTGCCTTCTTGGGCACCACCCCCAACGGGGATACTCTCAGTGTGGGCACCGGCGGTACATCAAAGGGTCCAAGGACCCTGCCCTCCTGGCATTCTTTAGCTATTTTTTCCCGAACCACGTGTTCGAGACCCACCACCGATTTAAGGTTAGAAGCTACAAAGGGGGCCCTGCGCCCCCTGTATGGAATCCGAAACCCCAACGTAAAACCATCCAGTAAATAACTAGCATCAGCCCTACAAGGATATGCGGCCAGCAACCTACTGAGAACCGGCAGGCGGATGGGGCTGGGCCCCTTTTCCAGGTGGCTGTGCGCCGCCGCCGCCGCCTCCGGGACGCTTACCGCCCGCTCCAGGCTTGGACCTACTGCAGGCCGACAATGCGTGGGGCCCGCTGCACAGGGGACATTCGTGGCGGAATTTACAGGGCTTCCTGGGACAAACCCCCTTGGAAGCGAATTCCCAGCACAACAGCCGGGTTTGAACCGGCTGGCCCGCGGAAACGCGGGCCGCTGGAGTGGTCTGCTGTTGCTGCGCTCTCTGCACCAAGTGGCCACTGTCGGACCTATCCCCAGCATTTGGTTTCGCTGGAGCCATCAGCTGCAACCACAGCTGCTGGTTAATTTGGTCCCATGGCATTGCCGGATTGACGGCAGCCCGCATCCGAAAGGCTTCGTCGTACTGCAGCCAGGCTGCACCGACGAAGTCCGTATAAGCCCTGTAAATTATGTCTACATATTGAAAGAGGGCGGCCGCCCTAGCCGGCTGCGCTCTTGCAATGACCCCCGCGTAGATCAAAAAACCGGGCAACCAATTTGCCCAGGACCTGTCGATCTTCCTGCGCTTTAGCTTTTCTTTGTCCCTGTCATCGAGCTCGTCCTTGCTTTTCTTCTCGAGCTCTCTAAACAGGAGACCAAAAACATCCACGTACTCCCCGCGGAGGATTTTCTCACGCGTGGCAGCCGTTAGATGATCGCCCAGCGGCAAGGAAGTGTCGCCGTAGGGGAATGCGTGAAGGGGAATGTTGGCGTATGGGTTCGGGGGGTAGAACCACCCGCTCACCTGAGCTGCAGGCCATGACCCTGTCAACTGAGCCCCAAACTGACCACCCCAAGGCAAAAAACCAGGTGTGGGCAATGAGGGAGGGGCTGAATGCGGCACAGCGGCGCTCACCTGTTGGCCAACAGGGGCAGGGACCGCAGTCGAAGGCAAACTGGGGGTATGGGACCCCCAAGCCCATGACTGAGGGGGGCCCAACTGCTCGCTGGTGCCAAACCACCCAGGACCCCATCCTAACCCGCTCGACCCCGGCACATGAGGGGGTGGCTGAGCGAGGCCCCAGGGCCAACCCGGAACTGGCAGTGTAATGGGCTTACCACCGTCACCAGGGAAGGCGCACGGACCTCCAGGAGGCAGCGACCCACCGCTTCCAGATGCCCCTTCACCCGCTGGCACGCCCGATGTTCCTTCACCTGGGTCCTCATCTTGATCCGGTTCCAAAGGCGCTCCAGGCTCCGGCTGCCCACCCTGTAAAGCAGACAGCCTTGCAAGTAACTCAGTTTCGAAAGTCAGCCGCGCCGACCTACCAGTGGCGCGGCGACGGCCTTCCCAGATGGGTGCACCTCTGGCGACCCGTTCTTGTTCAAGAGCCTCCAATTGGTTGAAGATGGCGAGGCGAACTCGCTCGTCCTGGCCCCGGTCCTCAACTGGGGCTGCTTGTTGACCACGCCCACGAGGAGGGCGAGCAGGCTGCTTGCCCTTAGACTTACCCTGACCCTTTTTAGGAGCCATGCCTAACGGGTGACACTAGTATACCAGAGCGAAGCTAACCGTCCAATCCGAGGCCCCCTTTTACTCAACCCCCCAACCACAGTGGGAAGAGATGAATGCACCCCTGCACTGAGGTAGCGCCAACTACCACTCCCCAGCACCACCCTGCACCAAATGGTACCAATGGCAGAGGCAATAAAACGACCTGGGGTCTCCTGCAAAGAGCAGAGACTTTATGCCACCCCTTGCCCTTCCAATCCCCACAGTAAGGGAAAAAGAGAAAAGGGGGAAGCTTCCAAAAAGCACGAGGCTGAACCCCGGCCCTGTTAAGGGAAAACCGGGGGGGGGGGGGTGTTGTAGCAAAAGGGACCCTGCCAACCCCCGCGGGAAAAACCAGGCAGAAGGACCAATAAAGAGCCAACAGCAGCCCAGCTCCTATAACTGGGCCTGCTTCGCGCCGCCTCCCTGGCCTCCCAAAACCCTCCGATACTGGCCAGTCGCAGCGCAGTTCAGCCGCCGCAAGCGCGTCCGCGTCTCCTCGGTGCGCCGAACAGCTGATTCCTGAACGAAGCCTCCAATCACCGCCGCAAGCGCGCCTCGCCGCGCCAGGGACCCGACCAACAGCTGGTCCCTACGAAACTCGCCGCGCCTCAACAGCCGCCGCAAGCGCGTGAGTGCTGCCCCAACGCTGCCCAGGCCTAGCCCTGCAGCAGCGAAGCAACGTGGCTCTCCGACAGAGAGCCAAAACCGAACTGTGCGTTGAGGCGGGAGCCGGGGCTTATATAGCCCCGCCTCCGCGCCCCGCCTAAACACCCGATATCGGGTGATCCTTCTGCCCCTCCCTCCTTCCGGAGGAGCAAAGACGGCCCCCAGCCTATGGCCTGCAAGCAGGCCCGGCTGGGAAGGGGCCGAACCTTCTTATAAAAACTGGAGGATTCACATACAAGTGTCAAATTTGCATATGCTGCATTTTAAAAAGAAGAAAAGGCAGATTACCGTGATGAAACATGAGCACTGGGACAAGAACTTCAGCTCAACTTGAGTTCAGGGTCATGGTATGGATGTGCACAAGATGACTTAGGATCTCACACTCCAGGTGAAAAACCCACAATGACCTCTGTTAAAATATAACCTCTGCATTTACCTCCCCCCAGCCCCCAGCTTTGTTATGATAGATAGGAATGCTTCTTTCTTCAGGTCCATGCCATGCCAGAACCAAGAACAAGAATAAGTACAGTGCAGTGACAGGTTCCCAAGCTACTTGCTTTTAAAAGGAGACTAGATGTGATATTTGTGCCACTTATGGCCACATAAGATAAGGTTCCCCTTGAGCAGCCTTGACTTCTCAGAAGCTTCTTTTAAAACCCAAGTGTCTGGTCTTGGTTTCTAACATTTTCTTTCTTACAGTGCAGTGTTATAAGATTCTCCACAGGTAGTTCTTCTGTAGTTTCTTCTGTGGTTCAGTATGCAACTCCTTTGCATGTGGAAAGTCCATGCCCTATCTCTACTGCTTAGCAACAGTGCATTCAATGTGTTGGTTCTCTGCTGCAGTCCCTACAGAAAGTCCCATCCCAGTGTTTAAATCTGAGTGATTCTCTAATTTGAACTAAGGTCCTGTGAATGGCACTACCATTGCCACAGCAGCACTTCTTCTGCTGGGCACCTATGTCCATTGCATGCTAGCACCATCAGCACAGTTGCCTTGACTGCAGAGATCCTGGAGAATTCAAATGCTTCCTGGGGTAGGTTTTCCTATCATAGATGGTGCCCTAGAGTTGAACCTTCTGGTCCAATCCTTTTGGAAGCTGGGGGTTCTGTGAGGGAGAAGCACCAGAAGCAGTCCCACAAATTTGGTGTCTCTCACTCAAACCCCCTCCCCCCAGAGTCACTTTTCCCACTGTAATTACAGTGGGAAATGTGACTGTGGTTTCCCCATCATAGGGGGGAAAGGCCCTATTTGGATGCCCCTAGAATTGGACCCCCTGGTCCAATCTTTTTGAAACTTGGGGGTTCTGTGGGGCACAGCCTCCTGCAGTAGCCTCGCAAATTCAAATATAATGAAGCTGCACTTCATTATACCCTGTTTTTCCATTGATTTCAATGGTCCATAGGGTATAGTGGTGGGATGCTAGCAAGTCGTACAGATGTTTGGATCACAGGTGAACTAGAGATGTGCAGGATCTATCCACTTGTTATCCACGGTCCCCATCACTGGGAATGTTGCAGAGCAAGAAAATACAAGTCTTGCAAGCAAATTTGATCTCAAAGAAAGTTGGCCATATTCTTCCTCAAGCAGATCAATTCTTCAGTGAGATTTATTTATTTATTTTAGTATATTTCTATTCCGCTCATTCCCCGTAGGGCTCAGGGCAGAGTACAACATATGATAAAACAATAAAATACAATAAAAAACATTCTATAAACAGACAACTCAACAGCACTCAGAGATCAGCAGGATGGGACAGGCAATCCCTGGCACATGTGCCCAACAGCTGCATGCAAGAACTTTTTGCTTGGGATGCAAGGCTGGTGACTCATTCAAGGGACAAGGCCCTGAGGTTCTGGCCACCTTGCTGATGCTCAGCTGGCACCCTGGCCAAGTACAGCCCTCCCTCCTCCCTTTGCTTGCTGGCATGCCAGTATTTTCACAAGCAGACATGGGGAGGTAGCTGGCAGGCAGTAGCGGTATGCACTTCAATAATTTTCAAATTAATTTTCTCATCAAGATTTTGGGTAGGGCATGATTTCTGTTATCCCAATTTTTGGAAAGTGTTAATATCAGTTAGAGAGTCTCTTCAGACACAATTTTCAGTTCCTGGGCTTTTTGACCATTATTTTTTGTGCCCTTTCCTCCCATCCCCTCCTGGGAGTGAGGAGGAAGAGAGCAAATGTGCCAAGCAAATAGCTGTTTGAGACATGTGACCTTTATGTTTTAAAGGGCTAATAGTTTGTATGTGAAGACCTTTAAACATTCAAGAGAGCCAGTTTGGTGTAGTGGTTAAGTGCATGGACTCTTATCTGGGAGAACCGGGTTTGATTCCCCACTCCTCCACTTGCACCTGCTGGAATGTCCTTGGGTCAGCCACAGCTCTAGCAGAGGTAGTCCTTGAAAGGGCAGCTGCTGTGAGAGCCCTCTCAGCCCCACCCACCTCACAGGGTGTCTGTTGTGGGGGGAGAAGATATAGGAGATTGTAAGCTGCTCTCTGATCCAGAGAGAAGGGCGGGGTATAAATCTGCAATTCTTCTTCAAGGGACAATGTACCACCAAACACCTAGCAGGGCATGGAAGGCAGGCCTGGACTCAGAGGTATGTCTACTGCCCTTAGGAAATAAGGGGGCCTCTTACATTGGGAGGTCAGATCTTAACATAGAAAATGAAATAATGGCTCTTTTTACAGGAACCATGCCCTGTGGAATGGCTGTGACCTGGCGTCACTTCCTCTCTCTTCCTCCATCCCTTTGTGCTCCTGCACAGACCAAAAGGCTGAAATACTCTCCAGATGTCATACCTTATGATCACTCCTGGAATTTTGGGAGAGTTTGGGTCATTTCAGGTGTCCCTGAGCCAACCCCAAACAGCAAATTTCAGCCAGATGCATCCCTAACTCGTGTCACATCATTTCAGTTATCTTCTTGGCATGAGTTGGAGATTTCACTAGACTAACTCCAGAAACATACATAGAAGAGGCTGTCTGATTAATGACCTTGCTGATATTCATGACAATTTTTGTTTGATTGGAAAATTCAAGTTTCTGTTATGGCTTCTTCCCACCTGGAATGCAAGTGCACTCACCTTTTCTCCCATCTATAAGAATAAAATCTTGTTGAAACTGACATTTATTTTGTCATCAGTCACATAAAATTGGCACTAACATGGCATAAACATGATCTATAGCATGGAAGCAGTATAAAATGGTGTAGGCACACAAGAAAACAAGAAAACCAAACCAGGAAATCAGCATGGAAAACAGGTGGGATGAAAATGGCCTTCTTGATAACGCACAAAGATTTTTTAAACAACAACAACCGAAAATGCATGTAGTTAGTTAGTTAGTTAGTTAGTTAGTTAGTTAGTTAGTTAGTTAGTTAGTTGATTTCTATTCTGCCCCTTCCCATGAACGGGCTCAGGGTGGAGTACAACTTATCAACAATAACAATAATAAATCACTATAATTAATTAATAAAAACATGCCATTAAAACAATAACATCAATCAGCAATTTCAACAAGAAGCAGCTTTGGCACAATTTCTATTTTTAGTACATTTAGTCATCATTTTTTGAGAAGGTGGGCAGATCCAGCTATCTCATTTTAATTCTTAATATGCAAATTAAAGCTGCAGACTTCTAAAGTATGAAGAATTTGAGCTTGATCTTATTACATTTGCAGCTTGCAGAAAGTCCTTTTGCAAATGGAATGGGAGGGGAATGATGTTTCGCAACAACCTCACTCCCATTACAGACTCCCATATCACCACAACAGGATTTTGGCATTCATAGCAGACTGCGGAGAGGAGGTGGTCACTGTTACCCAAACTGGCCCAGTCAGTAAGAAGACTCCAGATTTAAAAGGATTTTTAAGGATTTTATACAAATATGTTAGTTTACAATCACACTTAAGCAATCAAAGTATATACACAATCAAAGCCTAAGAGAATAATGAGTGAAATATAGAGATGTTTAAGAGCAGTTATGGGGTGATACTACCTTTCCAGATGTTCAGACAACTGTGTAGAAGGGATCATGAACCTCCAGCATGTCATGCGGGAAGGAAACCCAAATAAGAGACGTTGGGGGTGTAATCTTGTGTAGGCACCCTTAGGTTACACACCAGGGTATGATTTGCTCTCAGTTTTTATAGGGTTTTGAGGGGTGGTCTCCCCTCCTGGAATGTAATGGATTTAATCAAGGGTGGCCAAATTGCAGCTCAAGAGCCACATGTGGCTCTTTTACATGTATTGTGTGGCTCTTGAAGCCCCCACCGCCCCATCAGTCAGCTAGGAGAAGGCATTTGTCTCTTTAAAACATTTCCCCAAGCCAAGCAAGCCGGCAACTTGGAGAATGCATTTAAAGTTCCTTCCTTCCTTCCTTCCTTCCTTCCTTCCTTCCTTCCTTCCTTCCTTCCTTCCTTCCTTCCTTCCTTCCTTCCTTCCTTCCTTCCTTCCTTCCTTCCTTCCTTCCTTCCTTCCTTGTGGATCTCAAACATCTATGTGGCTCTTACATTAAGCAAGTTTGGCCACCCCTGTTAATTATTGTTGATGAGCTTTCTGGAGTAAATTCAATAGATTCCCAGTTTTGGACAAAAGGTGGGAATGGCTTAATGGTTAGATTAATTTTACTTTAAGAGCCGCGTGGTGCAGAGTGTTAAAGCTGCAGTATTGCTCACAACCTGAGTTCGATCCTCGGTGAAAGCTGGGTTTTCAGGTAGCCGGCTCGAGGTTGACTCAGCCTTCCATCCTTCCGAGGTTGGTAAAATGAGTATCCAGCTTGCTGGGGGGAAAGCGTAGATGACTGGGGAAGACAATGGCAAACCACCCCATAAAAAGTCTGCGGTGAAAATGTAGTGAAAGCAACGTCACCCCAGAGTCGGAAACGACTGGTGCTTGCACAGGGGACCTTTCCTTTCCTAATTTTACTTTGGTACTCTGAGGGAGGAGACAGGAAGGGTAGGTTTGTGTACAATGGATTTATACATTAACTTAGGCATCACATAAAGAGGACTGGATGGGGTTCTGGAGACAGGAGAAGATTAGCCAGATGTTTCATCCAGCTTTGGGAATGCCAATAAATTATCTGATGGAACTCATTGTTATTGTCACTCCATTGCTGGGGGTGGGGGCCCCTCAAGGATGCCTTTTCCAACCCTAGACAGAAATCTTTTGTGTGGAGCCTTGGCTGGCTCTTTGGCACAAGCTGAGAGTGTTCTCACTTGGCCTACGCTTTTGGGATCTTTGACTCAGGTCAATAGTGGGGACCTCTGCCATTTGTGATGCTCCCAGGAGCTAGGAGGTGCCTCTTGGCTACACCACAAAATAACTTTCAGCAAGCCCTACTGCATTCATACAATGTAGGATCCAAGCTTCATCTTTTCTGTATCATTTTATTGCTTTCTTTACAGCTAATTGACCCCTCTTGTTACCTCAACTGCATGCAGCTGTCCACCACTCCACCAGTTCAGTACTACTGCTTGACACCTTCCTCACAAATACTATTGGTGTGAGGCAGTCAGAAAACGGAAGGAAATATTTATTGCTCAGTTACTTATGCATCTTGACTCTAATTAGGTCTTCCTGGCAACTAATCCCCTCCCCACACACACACACACGCCTATATGCAATAATTGAGGAAATATGTTTCAATGCATCTGAAGGAGCATGCAGCTACGCATGCTAAGTCCCTCAGATCTTTGTTATCTTGGAGATGCCACTGGAGTCAAACATTGTTCTCACTTCGGTCTGTTAACTCTTGTATTTGTATGCTAATTTACTGCCATTCACAGATCTTATCTGCCACTTTACTCCAATCTCAGCTATAATCACCCAGTTACTTATGTATCTATTCTTGACTCTAGCCCTTCCTGGCAATTAAACCCCAACCACCACAGCCCTGACCTGGATAGCCCAGGTCAGCTCAGTCTTGTCAGATCTTGGA